>NW_021940861.1:667885-670170 GCF_001715985.3 Manacus vitellinus
GCGCGGAGAGGAGGCGCGGAGAGGAGCCGCTGGGCGCCGGGAAATAAAGGGCAGCGGAGAGGCGGCGGCCGGAGGAGAGAGAGCAGCGAGCACAACCGCCGCCTGGAGCAAGAGGGAGCGGGGAGATGTCAAACGTCCGTATTTCTAATGGGAGCCCTACCCTGGAGCGCATGGAGGCCAGGCAGTCGGAGTACCCGAAGCCGTCAGCGTGCAGGAATCTTTTCGGGCCGGTGAATCACGAAGAGTTAAACAGGGAGTTGAAGAAGCACCTGCAGGAGATGGAGGAGGCATGCCAGAGGAAGTGGAATTTCGATTTCCAGAATCACAAGCCGCTTGAAGGCAGGTACGAATGGCAAGCCGTGGAGAAGGGGAGCTCGCCCGACTTCTACTTCAGACCCCCCCGGCTACGGAAAGCCGTCTGCAAGTCCTCCGGCCGCCAGAGTTTGGATGTAAACGGGAATTGCCAAACCGTGGTTTTTGTCGGTTCTCAGGGAATCTCAGAGGACACTCACTGTGTAGCTCAAAAGACTGATGTTTCAGAAAATCAGACGGACTTAGCAGAGCAATGCACTGGGCAGAGGAAAAGACCCGCGGCCGATGGTAACGTACCCCCGCGAAAGCGACAGCGCTCAGCTCCGCGCCCCACTCGTGTCAGCGCCGGGGCTCCCGGCGCCTTCGCCCCTGCCACGCGTGGCCCGGGTACGGTGGGCTGTGCCCCGCTGGGCACCGGCTCGGCGTGCCCCCCTCCCTCCCCCGCCCCCTAAAAAAGCTCGGGTACTGTTTGCAGTCCCGGGGGGTCCCGCATTGAGTGGGAGCCGGTAGATGATTTGCGAGGAAGAGCCCTTAGATGTGGGTCATTTCTCCCGACCCCTCGCCGCCCCTCTGCAGGGACCCGGCCTCTTGCCCAGGTGGGAGGAGGTTCACAGTGCTCAGCAAAAGACGAATACGGATTTTAGCCGAAAAGAGGGAACTTGGATCTCTTACCTAGAGAGAAGCCCATCTCCCCTCCCCCTCCTCGCTTCACGTAGCCGACCTGACTTGGGGATCCGGTAATGTTCCCCCCTCGGCTCCATCTATCCCCCCTGGATGCCGAGAAAACATCTGGAAGGAAAATATTTTAATATCGCTCCCCCGCCCGTTTTTAATCTTCCCCTCCTAGATTCCTCTCCTCAAAATAAAAGAGCCAACACAACAGAAGAAGAGGTTTCAGAAGACTCCCCCAGTGCCAGTTCAGTGGAGCAAACACCCAAGAAATCAAGCCCGAGAAGACATCAAACGTAAAGCGTTTAGGTAGGTTCCCTTTAGGATCTAGCATTAGGATGCAAATAAGGGAAAGAAAGGGTGACCGAGGGGCTATCCCGAGTCTGTAAGGGGCTGGGGGGGCGCTTCGGGCCCCTGTGGGCTCGCTGAGGGGTGTTTTCTCCGAGGAAGGGTGGCTTTCCCCGAGCGCTCGGGGATGGGTGTGTTTTAGAAGGTGGGGAGTGGGAGGCGCAGGGCTTGGAAAGAACAAAACAAGGAGCGAACCGCTGCGCTGGGCTCCGCAGCGCCGGGGGGATGGGGCAGGGGCAGTGCGAGCCCCGGTCGCGGTGGGACTGACCCTGCATTCCCTCCCTCCCTCCTCCGGGATTGGGACTGGAGGCAGGTAGGGCCCTTTCCCAAGGACCGTGCGGGTGGAGGGACGCAGTTTGAAACGCGGCTGATGCATCATGGCAGATGCCAGGGGATTTAGGGGAGCTTCCTGTGTCCCCCGCCCCCGAGGCTTTTTCACCTCCAGTGGCAGCCTTGCCGTCGCATATCGCGGCCACAAGTCAAAAAGTTTGGTCTAAGGGGAATCCGGGCACTTTCTTAAAATCCGAGCAGCGCAAGGTTGTTTTCTTTTTTTCTTGGTTTTTTGCTTTTGGGTTGGCTATTTTTATTCTTTTGTGTGTGTGTGTGTGTGTGTTGGCTTCGTTTTAGAGGCTGGCAGAGGGAAGGGAGCGGGTTAATGGGAGCTGTGTTGTGTTGTGTGTTGTATTTTTTTCCCTACCCCCTTCTTGTTGTTTTTGTTTTAAGGCGAGGGCTGGGGCGGGGAGAGTTGGTAAATTGCGCCGGCGGTTTGGGAGCCGAGGTTAGCAGCGAGGTTTACAAAAACGATTTGCGATTGTGCAGAAAGAGATTAAGCTGTAAAGCAGAAGTTGCAACAAATTAGTCCCGCTGGGGTGAGCCGTGGCGGAGCGCGGCAGCCTGCGCGGCCATGCGAATGCCGCTACTACCGCCCACTTTTTTTTTTGTTGTTTTTTTTTTTT
>NW_021940861.1:670482-672226 GCF_001715985.3 Manacus vitellinus
CTTTCCCCACCCCGTTGCAGAGCGGAGGATGTGCGCGTCCTCGTTCGTCGGGTGCGGCGGGGGGCGATGAAGCGAGAAAGATGTAAAGTTGTAGTGGAAAAGAAAAATACATATCGCCGATCTCCGTTGGATGGAGGTGTCCTGTACAAGCACTGAGAAAAAAACAAAACCAACAACAAAACAACATCAACAGAAAGCAAACAACACTAAATTTTAGGCACTCTTAAAAGATCTGCCTCTAAAAGCATTGGATGTAGCATTGTGCAATTAGGTGTTTCCTTTTGCTTCATTGTACTACCTGTGTATATAGTTTTTACACTATGTAGCACATAAAACTTGTTGGGAGGGGGGAGGGACTGTAAGAGGGTGACCGATTGGAACTTGCTTTCACAATCTAGCAAGCAAATAAATCTCTGAAGAGAAGCAGTGTAGGTTTTTTATTACTTAAAGATGTATTGTCCCTTTAAGTGGGTCTGCAGTGTTTTTCTCTCCTTTTTTTTTTTTTTTTTGTTTAATGTATCATCGGGGTGACCCTGTTCAGAGCCGATTATTATAGGCTGCTTGTGAAGTTTCTTTCTACAGCATTAAGCTGAAGAGGTGGGAGCTGTGATGATTCCATTATATGGTAGCAAAAGTTCCCCCCCAGCCTCAAATCCATTTACCAAAATGGAATGCCTGTAAAAGTTGTGTAAAATCATCCCACCTGATTATATTGCCTGATTTTCTGTGTTGGTTTTTTTTATTATTATTATTTGTTTCTTTGTTTCATTTTTTTTTTTTTACCTAATCTGGAGGTCTTTTGCTCTGAATCTTGAATATTGTTTTCTGATCTGACCCACTTCCCGAAGTGTTTGTGTGTGAGGGGAAAAGGGATACTACATCTTTAAACAGTATTTCTACGTTGCCTGTGTACCTGTATGTAAAAATAAAAAAAAAAAAAGTTTGAAGTGTACCTGTGTACATAACTCTGTAAAGACACTGAGAAATTATACTAACTTATTTATGTTAAAAGATTTTTTTTTTTTTTAATCTAGAAGACAATATTTTTCCCCATTAAGCCAAAGCGGCATGTTTTTGTGCATTTGTAAATGCTCTATTTGGTAGACTTTTTAGAGGGTTTTTGTGGGGGAGTTCATTTTTTTTTCCTTTTTCTGATAATTAATATGGCTGTGCTTAAAAGATTGCAGACTGAGCCAATTTAATTTTTTTTGTAATGCGTGGGGGAAAAAAAAAATCCAGATTGATATTGTTTCACATCAAGCAATCAATAAAGAAAACTGCCATATATAAGAAATATGGTCTTCATTAGTGTGTGTTTCAACCTCCCTCAGCCTGGCACTGGAGGAAACAAGACTCCTTCAAGAAATAACAGCAGTTTTCCTTTGGGTATCTTTTCATGTGTCTCTAGTGCAGGTGACAGTAAGGGATGCAGCACCCTTAGTGCAACGATACCATTTCTTCATGGAAGCATGGTCAGGCATTGGAACAAGCTGCCCAGGGCCGTGGTAGACTTGCCATGCCTGTAGATGTGGCACTTGGGGATGGTTTAGTGGTCGACTTAGCAGTGCTGGGTTAACAGTTGGACTCAATAGATCTTAAGAGAGAAGAGGGCTTTTCCAACCTCTAGATGATTCTGAGTCTCCTCTGTGATAACTGGGAATGATGTGCCCTCTTAATGCAAAAGAGTGGAATTTCCTGTGTCATAATGGTTTTGGGGTTGTTTTTTTTGTTGTTTTGGTTGTGT
>NW_021940861.1:675528-829364 GCF_001715985.3 Manacus vitellinus
GCTTTTTTTTCGTGCTGGGCGGGTTGTATCAGCACTTGTGGTTTGCTGTGTTTCATCCAGGCTCAGCCATCTCCTCAATCCAGGCAGCTTGTGTGCCTTTCCTCTCCTTGCCTGCTTTCTGCCTTGTCCACATCAGTCATTGCAAGGCTCAAAATTAGGCAAAAAAATAGAGAGGAATGTGTTTTTTTCTTTTTTTTTTTCTTCTTTTTATTAAAGAAAAATATTCCCAATTCACTTTACTTAAAAGGCAAACAAATGTATTTTTCCTATAATGTGAAATTAATAATGATAATTCAAGTATAAAGTAATAATATATATAACAGTAATATGCAAAGTGCAACTGCCTAAAAACAAACCAGCATTGGATTGCCTGCTTTCCCCTGGAGAAACAAACCAAAAGGGACAGCAGCTATGAAAATCCCCCAAAAGGAGGTTACTAGTGATGCAAACCAACCAGTAATGAAAGGGCTCTGGTTGCCACAGAGCTTTTGCCCCATCTCCTGTCAGCGCCCTCTCCCTGCTCCCTGGGCGCTGCAGCAAAGGGGCAGGAGTGCGGATGTGGTGAGGGGCCTCGGCACCCCCTGGGACTGTGGGGGAGGCAGAAGCAAAAGGAAAAGCTCTTGGTCCAGCAACATGGGCAGAACATACCACTGAGGTGAAAACAAGATTAGGAGCTGACCTGCTCCCAGGACTCCTGTGACAGACAAGGACATTTGTGACTTGTTTCAGGGTCAGCTTCCAGCCACAAGCTGCCATTGCAGCAGGTGAACAGTTTAGAGCTTGTAGCTCCCTGCGTAGGAGAAGCAGTACAGAAGGTTTGAAGGAATGGAGGGTGGAGAAGACCAGGGTGACGCAGATATCCTGCAGACAGCATGCTTCCCAAAGTGGCTTTCCTTTCATAGGACACTACCAGCTACTCTAAGCCTCATCCACAGACAAGATGTATGTTAACTGAACTTGTCTGCTTTCAGAACAGGCTGGCATGTGTTCATGTATGTCTGTTTCCAATTGAGATATACTCCAGTTAAACAGATAGAGTTGTTTTTCCTTTTTTTTGCTTCCTGCCTCCCCCCAACCAGGGGTGCAGCTGTGCATCGGTGGAGTGTGTCTGCCCTGTGCATTGCCTCTGGAGAGGGGATAGCTCTGCTTCCTGCCTGTTCCCCACTGCTCCTGCACTCTGCTGTCACTGAGGAGTGGGATTTGGGGTAACCTCTCTGGATTCACTCCATTTCCCAGCTGTGCCTGGCTGTGTGTACTCTCCTGTCTTAATAAACCATCTAATCCACAGGTTCTCCACAAGCAAAGGGCACAAGCTTATTTTCTGTTGAGGTGCTAAAGGATTCTGTGAGTCTCCATTCTCAGGTCTCTGGGGGCAGTTCTCTGGCTCTGGCTTTTGGAGAAAAGTGTGTTGCAGTGGCAGGTGACACATTACGTGGTGGGCTGTCGCAGCCGGTGTCACTGCAGTGGAAGACACCAGTTCATAGCCCAGCTGAACCAAGCTGACCTGGGTGGGTGCTCCTGGCAGGTTTGCTGTGCTGCACTGGCAGGGGCTGCCCCACAGCCTCTTGGCAGCTTGGCACCTGCCAGCCGGCTCTGGGTGGAAGCACGGAGCAACAAACCATGCGGTTTAGCGTTCCCTATCCACAAAGACAGGCTGTGCCAGTTCAGGCTTTTATACCTGGCCGTCCTACTGCGCCTGGAGCTGTTTGGAGGAGCCAGCAGGGAGGAACATTAGTTTCATTCCAATTTTATCCTTGGCCTCACATCTGAGACTTCAAGCAAGGATTCCAGTTGTGGGCAGACGCCCCATTTTGAGTGCTCCAGACGCTACTCCCACGAAGACCAAGCAGTCCTTTACATGGAGGCCAAAAATCCAACTGTTGCCTGATAAAGCCTTTCTGTCATGACTGGCTCTACCCAGATTGAAACCGGGAATGTACAAGTGCAGAAAGGACTCCCTTGCCCCCCTGCTACCTGGGCAGGTTGGAAGAGCTCTGAAGGCAGATGGCTGTGTACCAGCAAGCACAGTTGCAGCTGTGGTCCTCACTTTCTTTGAGGAGAGAAGCTGTAGGTCTGGGACTGACCATACTGTAAATTTTTCCTGCCAGATGTGAAGCCTGGAGTTGATGCTGTAAGCTTGGTAACGTAGTACACCGCATAAACTTTTCTCTCCATCCCCCCTCCCCCCCCGAACAAAGTGATAAAGTGTTCCCGTCTGAGCTGCTGGCTTCCTGATACATATATTTTATTCTGGTTGGGGACTGGGGATCAGAAGGGAGGACACATGCATACACAGATGAATATAGCTATTTATTTATTTTTATTAGTGGATTACTGGAAGAGAGACCTCTACTGGCTCAGCTCACAGAGCTGCTGCCGTACCTTGGCCACTCGACCAACCACAGCTCATGGGATTTCTCTTACCTTCCCTTCACCTATTTGGGAAATTTCCTCCTAGTTCCTTTAGGAGGAGATGAATCTTGGGCACTAAAGCATAGTAGAAAATTAGAGTCTTATTGGCAATGGAGGACAAGGCAGCAGGGTGTTTCATCTACTCCACTGACTCCAGTTGCATTTTGTTCTCTATATTCTACCTGCAAGCTGGTTGTATAGCACAGCAATGAGGACGACTTCAGAAACCATCTCTTTTGGGTCAAGGCTGTTTAGCCTCTGCTGTCAGTGGGATAGATGTTGACTCCTGTCTGGGCCGTGCCAGAGCCTGGTGGTCAGTGGAGGCTTCTCTTCCTGGCTTGGGAAAAAGTTACTATAGAGTGTTTCTTTCTAGTAAAGCTATCTTTATCTGAGCCCAAGTAATACAAAAGAAGGCTTGGTGTTTGCAAACAAGTGGAGCTGGGTGAGCCAGTAGCGTAAGGCCTTTAAGTCCTGAGCTGCCAGCCTGGCTGAAACAGAGGCAGTAGTTTCACCTCTGAGTAGAGCTACAAAGTTAATCAAGGGACTGAAGTATCTCTCTTATGAGGAAAAGCTGAGGTAATGGCCTGTTCAGCCTTGAAAAGAGATGACGAAGACAGGGCCTCGTGAATGTCTATAAGTATCTGAAGGAGGAATGCGAAGAAGATGGAGCCAGGCTCTTCTCAGTGATGCCTGGCAATAGGGCAAGAGGCAGTGGACAAAAACTGATGCACAGGAAATTCCACCTGAACATGAGGAATTAACTGTGCAGTGATTGCACACTGGAACAGGTTGCCCAGAGTGGCTGTGGAGTCTCCCTCACGAGAGATAGTTAAGAATCATCTGGACACAATCCTTGCCATGTGCTCTGGGATGACCCTGCTTGAGCAGGGAGGTTGGACCAGATGACTCACTGTGGTCCCTTCCAACCTGACCCATTCTGTGACTCTGTGATTCTGAGTACTGCTGGAATGCTGGCTTAGGCATCCCCTTCCTTCCTCATCCATCCCACTCACTCCTGCCCCTGGCATTGCTGCTGATTTCCCACCTTTCCTTCTTTGTTGTTGGTCTGCGTGTTGTTATTTTTTTTCCCCAGCTGGATCCATTTCTGGTCTGCTTCATAACTCAGCTGGCACTAACAACCTGGCCAGCACAGTGGGTGGGAATGAGCAAGCTGACAGCACTACCATGAAATCGCAGCCTGTGAGCTGGTAGTGTTGCTTGTTCTTTGCAGTAAAGTAAAAATTAAAGCCTTGTGTGGGACAACTGCTGTCCATCTTATGGTTATGAAGTTTGCTAGAAGGTGCTGGGTAGTCTCTGGTACTACAGCCCAGGGCTCTGCCTTCCAGCTTTCTCCTCAAATCTCTGGCCATCAAAAGCTGCTCCACAAATGATCTGAGAGCTGCTTAGCTAGGGAAACAGAGGCTGGTGTCAATGGCCTGAAGTTTCTGCATTGTTGGCTAGGGGATCTCCATCACAGAGGTATTCTAGAGAGATCTGCTAGGTGACAGTTGTTTATTTTTTTGTAGGAAATTGGTCTGGAGGCAAAGACAGAGAAAAAAGCAACAGTGACTTCTGGAGCTGCAGGCCCTACATTTGTCATCACCACCCCTGTGAAATAATCCTAACCTGCACTGAGAAATTTCTGTTATCCCATGGCCAGCTCCCTGCACTGCTTGTGTATCCCATGAATTGCTGTCACTGTGTCTCCAGCTGTTGCCCTGATCTGTGGTCTGTGCACAGTATAAGGTCCTGATAAAGGGGAAAGGATGCTGCAGCCAGGCAGCCAAAGTACAAGTTCTAGCTGCCACCTGGTGTGACAGCCCTTCCTTCTGTAAGTCTTGGACAGCTCGGTGTAGTAGGTACTGTCACTGTACCTTTACCAACAGATCTCTGTAGCAAAAGCACTTGTTTTCTTTCAAAAGAAGCTGCTCTGTGACCACCTTTTACATCTTTTCCTTTCACCTTACCCACCTGTACCCCTTTTCCGGTCACTGAGTGGTGAGAGCATCCACTATTTTGCAGACATTAATTACCTCTTCTGCCTGGGGGTGGGAGGGCAAGTTTCTTTTCTCTCTGGAGAGTGTCCTGGGTGCTGGATTCTTGTCTTGCCTGGATCCTGCTGTACTTATGAGCTGCTCCATACTCAAAAAAAAAAAGAAAAAAAAAAGAAAAAAGTGAAATATTCACTAGGTATTGCCTAGAAATCTTTTGGGCAGGAGCAAGAACATTGTTCTGAAATGAGTTTTCCAGATGCTAAGAACTGACGGCTATGATTTTTTTTTCCCTTTTCTTTCATCTTTCTTGTCTCCTTCCAGGTCTTTGAGGTCTCCCATAGAAAGAAAAGCTTGACAGACCTTATCAGTTCATGTCCTAGGATGTGGAAGTCTCCAAGATCAGCTAAGCTCACTGTAGCAGGTGAAGTCCTCTACTATAGTCATTTAAAATCTAAGCATACCTCTAAGTTCTACATCTTACTTCATCACTGCCTCCTGATGCCATTTACTGCTCCATCCAATCTGCTTTTGTACTGTTCCATTTGTTTGAAACTGGTCTTGGTGCCACCACATCATGTCCTACCTGTCACTCTCACCTTAAAGTGTAGTTCTTCTCTGAAAACAGTGATGCTGATGGTATTTTATTTAGTTAATCTGTTCAGCACAAAAAAGAAAGAGGGTCTCTGGTTCTTCTACTGAATGGCAATGAAGCAGTTTGCATTGCCCTCATTCGTAGTCAGTATTCTGAGATCATCAGACTGAAGATTGTATTCAAAACTCTTGCCTTTCAGAAGGGATCAGGGAATCACAGGATGGTTTTAAGTGGAAGGGACCTTTAAGGGTCACCTAGTTCAACCACTCCTGAAATGAGCAAGGGCATTTTCAGCTAGATCATGTTGCTCAGGGACCCATTCGACCTGGTCTTGAATGTTTCCAGGCATCTACAGCCTCTCTGGGCAACCTGTTCCAGTGCCTCACAACTCTCATCGTAAACAATTTCATATCAAGAGGAACTGTTAAGCTCGTCTGTCCAGGAGACAGAGGGTTTCTCAAGGACCACTCTAAGACCAAATGGCAGAAATTCCACCAAGAGGAATCACAGACTGACTTCTTTCTCTCAGTTTGAGGTATGCTTCCTGGTGCTGATGTCTCTTTGGTAGAAAATATCTAGAAGCACCTTAAAAACAAAATACCAAAATGAAACAAGCCACTGAACACACAGACCTTCCCTAGGGGAAGAGAATGAGCAAACAAACCACATGTGACAACGGTTAGGCATGCTGCTGAACGCAGTTCTGGAAGCTACTCAGATGCTGTGGTCAGGTGGGTGGTATTACAAACCTATCTGGGTTAGAAAAGAGAAACATTTTTATAGTAAATGAAACATATTTGGTAGAGAAAGCACTGGGAGATAATAAATATGCACCAGAGAACTGTTGTTTGGGGAAGCCCTTTTCGGGGTGAAGCTGCATCATCATGATGCTTCATAAGTAAGCGACCCATTGCTTCAGAATTAGGAAGTACAAGGTGTGCTTGTGGCAGTGCTGCTTGGGCAGGAAACAGGCACATCAGAGGTAGACCTGCTGTACCTTGAGTTCAAATTGGGCCTGCTTCCAACCAAACAGCCAGATACTTCTGAGCAGGTTGTTCTTCCCAGTGCCTGGATGTTCTGCATGGGTTTTGCATGAAGCCCCAAATGAAGGGCTTGTGAGTACTTGCTTAGAGTAAGAGTGCTTTGTGCTTGCTCTACAGTTTGTCTTTTCGTTGGCCAAAGAGTTCAGTGCACTGAATTCCTTTCTGTAGATTCTGTGTGCCTTTAAAAAAAAAAAAAATTATTTAGTGAAACAATGTTTTGTAAATGTGGAAAAATTATGGAGGGTAAAACTGAAATAGAAATTATTATTTTGTCTGATGAGATGAAAAACGGAGATTCAGAAATCCCGTGGCCATTATTAGACCTTTCCTGGTACAAATCTCAGGGCTGAGGATGCTGTAATGGCTCTTTGGAAAAGCTCTTTAAACCAAAAAATGGTCTGTTCCTCTTGGCCTACTGAAGTAATGATCAGTACTTTGAACTGAGCCTGTGAACCTCAGTAGAGATGAGACTTTCATTAGGGCATTTAGTTGCAGACCATGGGTCTTGAGTAACCATTTGGGAATGCAGTCAGCATTTTAGGTACACTGTAAGAAAGGGTAAGAGAGTACAGGGAGAGAGAAGATGGGACCATCTGAATTTGAAAGTCTTTGATCAAATGCAAATTTCTTGGGGAGACAGTGAACAAGACCAGGGCAGAACAGTTATAAAAACCCATGAAGCATAAATAGTAGTTTTTGTTTGTTTGCACTGGTTTTGAAGCCCGATAAATGTAAAGTTTTCTCATATATGACAAACCCTTTTTCAGTCATGTAAAACAGCACATGGGATAATGGAGTTTTTCCAGGCTACCAGAGTGTCTGTCTGTCTGGAGAGAGATAATTTATTGTCATGTATGACCTTTCAGTAATATATGATGGTAACCCAGAGTGGCAATCTCAAAAGACCAAAAGAAACTGAGGATACCCTGTTTATGCTGAAGAATCTGAACATTGTTTTCTGCTTTTTACTCGAGCTACAGAAAATTACAGCATTTCTTCAGTCAAATGAGGAGAAAAAAACAATTTTCACTTTTTCGTTAGTACTTCAGCAGAGGCTGGAGGTCTGTAATTTTACAGGAAAACTCAGAATTGACAGATGGCCATTGATGTTTTTTGTGGGATCTCAGTGGAGGTAGATAATACTCCATCTTTAATCTGCACTGAAATTAACTTTTCTAAAGAAAGTGTAAAAGTTTTCCTTCTTTGAGAAAAGTTACAAACAACACACTCCCCCCACCTCTTCCCTCTTTGCTCTGCAATTGCTCTGCAGTCTAGGCCAGGGCCCCTCCAAAGATTTGCAGGAACTCAGGCCAAGGCTGGGTGGGCCACTGATTCTGCACTTCACTTCAGTTTGTTGCCTCTTTGAAGAGCAGCTGTTGCCTTTGAAGTGAACTTCCCTGGACAAATGAGCATCAGTGGACAGGGTGAGATTTTGGCTGCAGATGGGCAGCAGCAAATTCTGTTCACAGAGGGGGGACTCTGCTGGCAGAAGACTTGCAAGCCGAAGGTTCAGCTGCTCCACCAGCCGCTTCTCGCTGAAAATATGAAACAAGTGGGGATGAAGCAGAGGCATAAAAGAGCTGCTTTGTGATAACCTCCTCCTGGCCTGGAGCTCAGGTGAACGCAGTTTCAAGTCCAGGCTAATCCACCTCCACTGTAGGATGAGGTGATGTGTTGCATAGGTTTTGTCTGTGTTAGAGACCTTACTGTGCAGGGCTGAGTCATTCCAGAGAAGCACCGAGTCCCACAAGTACTCAAATGTCTTTGTATTGCCTTTCCACCACCTTTTGTTCATAGTGGTTTTTTCCATATCCAGTATGTCTTTTTATCCTCTGCAATGTCTCTGTTTTCTCTATGCTTCTCACCTAGACTGAACCCTACCTCTAAATCCAAAAACACTCTGGCTGATGGTTTGTGCTAATATTCAGGGTTATTACCTGATTCTCCTGAGGATCTGATATCTGCACTTGACTGTATGCCTCTGACTGTAAGGGAGGTGGCACTATCACTGTTGGTTAATCTGTTAGAGAGTGGAGCCAGAGCCTGACTTTTCGTGTTAGGCACCTAAATCCCAAAAGTCTGTCCTTAAAACTCTGTGTTGTCTGAGTACCCCATTGTTCCCCAGTACCTGCTTTCATATGATGATGGTGAGGTGTCAAGGTCTGCCCAGGACTACTGAGCATGGCTGACTCGCTCCCATGAGATCCTCCAGCATGTATCCCCCCGTGTCAGTCCTGGGAAATGCTGGATCAGGTAGGCACATTATCTGCACCAAGCTATTGAAGACTCATAGGATGCTGCTACTGCTCTCCTTCTCTTCAGGAGAGCGTGCAGGGCTGCCTTCCAGCCTGCCTGCAAGGAGATGTCTTTCTGCATTTCAGTGGATGAAGCACCAGCAGGCAGGGTGACAGACATACCTTTCTCATCAGGATTTCTCTTTTGCCCAAGTCATGCAGCTTCTTCCTCCCTGTATTTGGGCTTTGCAGCTGACGATGTAGGTGTGTAATTCCCCTTACAAATTAATGTGAGAGTCTAGGCACCTGGTTCAGACATTGCAAATATTACTAAGGGGGCAAAGAATGAGAATTCGGGAAGGGAAAGTGTCACTCTATTATTTAGTTTGGTAGGATCATGGCTCTATAATATAAACTGTCAGGCAGGTTTGGATATGGCTGTATATGGCTGTATATCATACACTTCGCTGTGTAGAACAGGCCTTTTGAAAGTCAGACCTGGAACCTGCTGGGTGGCTTTATTGATTTTTGTGTGTGCTTTGTGCAGGGTGATTGCTGAAACAGACTTGGTCGTGGATGTCAGACCGTTCACACCACTGTGTTTTTATGCAGCGTTTAACAAGCACTAATAGAGAAACAAAGCAGTCTTCATGACCACTTAAATTTGTCTTGACTAAGCACACCATTGCTGAATAAAGTATACACGTATTGTTTTCAGACAGCTGTAATCCCTCTGCAGACTTCAGGGTAATTTAATCTCTTGACATGACTGTGCAACTCCTGTTATTTTTAGGCAATACATTAAGAGAAGAAAAGGTCCATTTAATCTGAAAACATATTAGCGAGTGTTTCATGAATCTGAACCAGGTACCACAGGGAATAAACTGAAAGTCATTAAAGTATGATTGCTATTTGATGGCCAGAATGAAGGAGTCTCATACCCACTTCCCTACTGGCAGATACTGCAAAGCCAGTTGGTACTCTTGAAGATCATATCAGCAAAGATTAAAAACTCATTGCAGACTGTGCAAATCATACCCAGATTCTTTGCTGATGCCAGCTGTCTGCAACCTGTATGTGCAGTGGACCACTGGGCATGTGGGTGAGCTGGGGATGAGGGAAGCACCTGAAATTCTCTCGTGTCAGTGACGAAGGTGATATGTTGGTGCCCTCCCCAATGACGCCTGAGGGTGCTGAATGCATCTGGCTCCCATCCCTGGTGTTGCAGCCCAGAGGACAGTCACTGCCTGCTCTTCAGCCTTCCTCCTCCTTCTTCCAGCCTCCTGAGTCACTCAGGACAAGTGACAATGGAGACCATCCAGTTACATGCTGAAACTGGTGGCTGTGAACTGGTAGCTCCCAGGTGCTGGAGCTCAGGCTCTAAGTCTCCTTTTTGGCACAGCAGGGAGCTTCTGTATTGCTCACCATGGTCCTTGTGCAAGCTGTTTCCCTCCACACCTCTAAAGGGAGATGGAGTTACTAAAGTCACTAGAATCAAAGCAATTTCCTGAAGGAGGCGAGGATTTAGTTTCTTCATGAATATTCCTAGTGGTGTCATCCAACAGGCATTGGGACATGTGATGGAAACCAAGAAGGACGTTGTTCAAGCCTCCACAGGCTCTTCCAGGCTTAGCTTGGGTGGGAAGGTGAGGTTATGCATGGCAGGCTCTGCTTATGACTGTCCTCTTTGAGAATGAGTGAGGGAAGAGAACACTGAGGGACAAAGGAAGGAAAAAAACCTTAAATTGTGGCATTTCATGGGGTGGACTGCTAGCAGGAGGCTGTTGATTGTTTGTTGAACAGCCTTGCTAGCTGTGTTTGCTTTGGATACCACAAGTCTCTGGGTCATGATGGGGACTGTGAGTCATGTTTCCTTGCAATGGAAAACACGGATTCATCACTGTGGTGCTGTGCTCCATGCTCAAACGCACGACAGGGTGGACTGCCCCTTGGGATAAAGGGAAGGTGGCACAAGGCACGAGACATGGAGGCCTTCCCCTCCTACGTGTTTCTGAAATGCTTTTTTTGCTCTTCAGGTATCCATCCTTAGTTCTGGGGAGAGCTTTGTGGTGACCTCGAAAAAGTGGCACGCTGGAGTTCTTGTGCGATTGTGTTGCTATGGATACAGGGCTCTATTTTTGTGCCTCTTGCCTAAGTTTTATCTGCATCTTGCACTGCCTTAAATGCATTTTTAGGGTTGGGGGTTCTGGGTATCTCAAAACATTGAAGTCACATCTTCTGTGGTCTCAGTGGGAGTTTTGAGAAGGCCGGTTGTGACCACATTCCCTCTGCTGTCTCTTCCTTTGGCAGAACAAAACCAAGCAGTGGTTTCATTCAGTTTATAAAGGAGTGATGCCTTTGTCAGCAAGAGATGTTGGAGCTCCCTTTCTTTGGCTTACACAAAGAAGCCCTCAGTAGAAGAGAAGAATAATGCCAGTAACCATTGGAGGCACTGGAGGGCCAGCGTGCAGGTCAGCGTGGTCCTACACTGCCAAAATAATGTACTAATTTTGGCCCTGAGTGCGCAGAGCACACAAACCAGCTATGTTACTTGTTTCTCCTCAGACCACTCCAGATTTAACCCTTCATTTTCTTTCTGCTGGAAGCAACAGACTTGCGATGGCTCCAGATGAGACAGTGGGTAAAGGCTGTCACTGGGCGTGCCTAGCAGGGGAAAAGAGACTCTGCATTAGGTGGTGGTGCACCATTAACTCCTTTCTTTGCATCAGGGACAAGAAATTCTTTCCTTGCTGAGGGACCAATAAGTCTTTTGAGTGCCTTTGGTCTGTCGCACATTAACACATGCCTTAGTGTTACCCAGTAAATGGTGGACTAATAATAATGTGGTTTCAGGCCATCTGAAATGAGGTTGTGGACTGTACCTGTCCCCTTGGGTTGCAGGCTCCTGCCTCCTGTAAAAGAGCATGGGGCTAGTAAAGAGGCTGTGTGTGGTAAGAGAACAGATGTATTTAAGGAATTGGGGTTTAAATGAGAATTTAATTACTCTTTTTTTGGCCTCATATCTGAACAAGAATAACATGAAAACTTGAAATTAAGCACTTGTTGCATTCCAATACAGGGAAGAATGCCTCCAGTATTTGAAAATAATTCGAAGATAAATACAATTAATACTTAACATATAAAAGAGACAGCTAATGTTTTGACAGACAAACCTCCTCCTCAGAGCCAAGAACATGCATTACCTAAAGGAGGAAAATCCTCATTTGTACTGAAGGTTGCCAGGAGTCATAATTAAAGAACAAAATTAGTCTAGGAGAGAATGGAATGAAGAGTAAAAAGACTGTTGCTTCTCAGATAACTGAGCAGGTGTTGCAGAAGAAGCACACACACGTTTCCATGCTTTTTTTCCTTGATCTCTCTCTATGCCCATCAGAACATTCACTGTGGGTTCCCTTATATTAAAAATAAAGGTGGTAATGTCCTGCGGAGCAAGTTGTTCTGCTATAGGTGGAGATAAGTCTACTTGCCTTCTGTCATGTAGAGTCTCTGATGTCTAATTAGGGACAAGGTGTTTTTTTGCTGTTTCATCGAGTCCATCACTGGGTTCAGCATTAGCATTTCTTTCTTTTGCCACCCACGTTCACAAAGTATGAGAGTTCCTACGACCTTGGATACAACTGCCCCTCTGTCATATTTGATGGAAATTTCTGTAGCTGTTAAAAGCTCCTGGAAGGGCGAAAGGGAAGGGCAGATAACCAGTTGTATGGACCCACCCATACACTGTATGGTTGTTTATTTCTGCAGGAAACCAACCTGAAATTTTTCAGAGGATTGGACCTGTTTGTAGGAGATTTGTAATTGTGATATTTCTAATACAGTGCACTGGCATCAGTTACCCAGATGTTCCCAAAAGGCAGAGAAGGGTAAATAACAGCAGTGCCATGGCCAGAGAAACGGTTAACTGGAAAGGAAAATCTGAGGTATTTTTTTGTCAGAGAAAAACAGCGTCTTACTTGGATATATAAAACACACAGTCTTCTCCACCTTGCACGCCTTTCATTGCTCCAAATGTGTAAATCTTTATTTCCAGAAAGGAATCCAGATGCTCACTTACTTTAATTTGAGTGAAGATAAAATGGCCAAATTTTCCCTGCCTGGAACATCTGCAGAAATGCCACTGAGGGATGTTGGCTTGTTGTTTTAGCAGAAGTCCTCTCATTTTCCCTCTTTCAAGGTTAGACCAAAAATACATTCAGCAGTCGTAAGCTGTAGCATAATAATAGAAAGATTTTCTCTAGAAAAAGTCCACTGCTCCTGGAGACAGATTTATACTATATAATCCACCATTTCAAAGGCTAAGGTCACCACCAAACATGTCAGCCCACCAGGATATCATAACACATAAATTACATAATCAATAGCACACGTTTCCCCTTTTCTTTACCAATTAATGAATTTTTAAAGTAGAGAGCCTCTCTTATATTTTTCCAGTCATGCTGGATGGGGAAACCTGTCAGAAGGAGGATTAAATAGCAAAAAGAGCAGTAGAAGGCCAGTGCTTAAAATCATATCAATTGTCACATCAATTCTTTCTTGTGCAGCGTTCAGCAAGTGCACAAGGAGCACCAGCTGTACTTCCAGTTTTGCTTCGTGCCTTTTGTCAGTTTTATTAATTCTTCACAAAAATTGAATGTATTTACTACCAGAGGATATTAAGTTTATTTTTTTACTTCATCTCAGATGACCCATGCCAGTGAACTTCTCCTCATAAAACCACGTAATTATCCTTTACCTCCTCCATTCTTCTTGTAGATTCTGATTAGAGCATTCTTTTAATTTTGAATAGGATTAGGATGAGATAGTGAGTGATTTACATCAGTTGACGTGGTATATATGCAGAACATATGCACTTACCATGATGTTTTTGTATAAATTAGGTAATTCATTCTCAATGTAATTGAAGTTTGTGCCTGGCTCAACTCTTTGCACGAATTATTCTTCCTGTAGATTTACTTACTAATGTATAGGTATTGTGTTTCACTTGTAAGGATACTCCTTTTGGATTAGTAGGTATGCTTACTTGAATAGGGGCCTATGAGTGCAGCTTGGCTTAATTTGTGTTAGCTTGCAATAAACATCCAGAGCAGCATAAGCAGTATTTCATGATATTGATACCTGAACATGTCATATGAAAACACATTTTTAAAAGCACGTAGGAAAGAGAGTCAAGCATAAGCTTTTTTTCATGCTGATTTTAACTGTTCCAGGCTTGACTTTGTCACCTTCGCTTTCTGCTTAGGATTTCTTGGATATAAAGTTAGCATTCTTAAATAAGAAAAAAGTGAAAGAGAAACCAAACTCCCCAAACTGAACCATTTCTGCATTTGTGTTATTATGAAGGACCTTCCTGAGTCCCAGGCTCGTTCATCATCAAGTTTCCCAGAACACATTTCCTAAGGCAGCCACAGAGGCATCAAGGGCATGTTTCTCTTGGCTACCCTCTCTCTGGAGAGATCCCTTGAGGGAAGCCAACACTCTGGTAGGTTCTGCTATCAGTAGAGATGAGACTCAGGGAACCAGATCTCATTCCAGAGGGGCACGCAAACTTAAGGAATAGTCGCAGTCCTTCTGTTTTCTTGTGGCATTTGTTGACCTGACTGTTAATGGAAGATATGCTGTGCAATGCTTGACAAAAGCAGAGGCTGAGAATGGGAGTAGGAAGGAGGTTAGTTGGAATTTCTTCTCTAGCTGTTGCTGGTTAGCAGCAACTGACCTTTTGTGAGCTAGAAGATTTTAGAGAGCCCAGAGCTTGGGAAGACAGTGCTTAGTTAGTCCATCATTTCCCTCCGTCCTCTGATTCAAATGAGACATCTTCCTTCTTTCCGTCATGGTCCAGGCTCAAGGATGAAGGACACAGGTGGAGTTTTCAAACCCTAAAAAGTCTTCCCTCAGCCTGCACATACTGAGATTTCTGGGAAGCTTATGATGTGGTTGATTTGGAGAAAATCACATGGGCTGCAGGATGTCTGGTATTGATGGCACAAATGCCATATTCCTTTTCCAGTGTGCGGAGCCATTACAGAATCCCCCAAACATCTTTTTTCATATGTGAAGTCTGTTACAGAGTCAAAATGTGTTTTTTCCCTAGCCTATTGCTGAGAAGCAACTAAACCATTTTGCTGAAGCTTTCCCAAAAACCACTTAGCCTGGGGCAGACAGCATGCATGGAAAAAATCCAACCCAAACAGCTGAAATCTGGCAAACTGAAACACATTTTTCTCATGGAAAAGTGTTGGGTGACCTCTGATATCCAGAGTTCCCCCCGTCCACCTAACTGAGATGGACAGACAAAGTATGCAGCTAGTATCTGCGTTCAGCAGCTTGGGTGTATGTACTCTGAACAGCAAATTTTACGTATAAAAATATACACCCTTCTCTATATGTGCTGCAGAGCTCTCTGCTACACAAGATTCCTGGCTGCAGATCAGTTGCATCACTGCCCTGATGTCATCCTGGCATATACCACCTCCAGCATTCTTCTCTGCCTGGAGGAGCAGTACAGTCCACACTTGTGGGTTTTGGATTTTTTTAATTACTTTTTGTCTCTACTTTTTCCCCCCCTCCGTTTGGTTGCTGCCACTGCAGAAAATCAAAGGCAGCCTCACACATTTGTCTCTGTTTTTCATTTTGTTTTGCTACAGAAGTTAAAAAGAAAAGCTTTGGAAGGACTTTCTTCAGCACAAGTGAGGAAGCAGCTGTTTACCATGAAAAAAAGACCATAAATTTGTGCTTCCTGAGCTAGAAAATAGCTGCTGCCACCACCACTACTGTTTCTTTAGACATTTCTTGTGGCCTGGGAGATGACTTGCTCTGACACTGTGGCACACAAGACTGGAGGACAGCACTGGGGTGGGGATGGGAGACTAGGCAAGGTCATGTGGCTCTGACTCACTGGAAGTTATTTTTCAAAACCTTTACTGAGACCGTATGTCCAACAGTCCATGCCAAGCCCTGTAGGAAATCTACCCCGTGTTATACTTTCCTTGAAAGAAGAGTGGAAGGAGCAAATGCTGTGGCAATGTTGGTCAGCAAAGCCTGTGAAACTGGTGGCTATGCCACAAGGATGGGACATTTTGCTGTTTCTGCAAATCTGAGAACAAAATTACTGCGATCCACTATCAGTGTTGTCACTTGGTTAAATACTGCCTGTGTCCTTTTTCTATATAAATGGTGAACAGAAAAGGCACCACAGGTAACCCTTACACTGCATGTGCTCAGGTAGAAGGTCCCTGTGGACGGTTTGGCAGGACCTCTTTCCTCAGGGGCATATATTTCTGGGAAATAGGCTTTACAAACATTTCCTCCTCTTTGCATAAGCAAAACCACAACAACACAGGAAAGGTTGCTCTTTTTTCCCAATTTACGCCTGCTTGCTTCCCCATGTTGGCATCACCACTCATGGGCTCCCATGCCTCTCTACAGCATAACATGGGGCCATGCTGAGCACATGCTGACACAGAGGATAGGTAGAGAGTAGCAGTAACTGGATCTGTCAGTGTTAGCCCATGATAGTGAGAGTCAAGCACATCAGTGGTGTCAGATCAGACCTTTTTGGTGCCCGAGGCAATCACTTGCTGTGATTTTGCAACAGGCATTGCTTCAATTCATGTGCTCATCCTCATGGGATTCCTTCGAGATCTTCATGTATTATGCAGAAGTACCACAAAAGTACCAGAGCCTTTTACCCCACGTAGTTGGGACCCAGTTGCCTGCAATGCTGCCTGATCTGGAGAGGAGGATTGTCGCCTTCCCTTCCCTTGGTCAGAGAGTTCTCTGCAGCACGGCTTCCCCACTGCTGCCCATCAGCCCTGTCTAGAATGACATGTCCTGGTCCAGTGCCACTGCTGAAGTGTGATTGTAGGGGACTGGGCAGGGAAGCTGGTGCAGGAAGTACATACCTGCACTTAGCATGTATGGCCTGATATCATGGGGCTTCAAGTGCGTGTGGAACTGGGAAACCTGTGTCAAGAGCTGTATAGGCATTTCAGATGTCTCCATATGTCATGTTCTCTGTGTGGCCTCCCTTCAGGGGTGCTTTGTGGCCCTGTATGGTGATGAGAAAGGCAGGCACCAGCCACTGTGGTGTGCAACCTGCTTTAAAGGCCAAAGACCTGTTGCCTTTAGGTTATTTTTGAGGCTGTGGAAGAAGTGTGTTGCTGGACAAAGATTTGAGGCCAGTCTTACCTGCCTTAGGCTGGTGTTTGACCTGTAGTCCATTCTTCATTCTTTTATACCAGCAAGAAGACTGTACATGCAGTAGGGTATGACAGAAAGGGGGAAATAAGCACCCATCTCAAAGACACAATCTGGTGCAATCCGATTTAGTAACTTCACCACTGCCACACGTGGAAGCAGGAGAGCAAAGAGAACCTGTACCTCACTTTTGTTTTGCTCTGCCATTGGGATCTGACTTTCCTCAGCAGATGCTCCCTGCATGCCAGGCTCTGCAGGGGCAGCAGGTGCATTTCACCTTGAGGTTTAGTGACCCACCTGGTGGGAAAAACACTTGCCATTTACCCCAGAAAATAAGGGAGCAGTATTAGACAGCGACTGCTGCAAAAGCAGCATTGGTGGGCTTGGGATTGCTGTCACCCCAGAGTAACACCCAGCAGTGAAGACCACCTGCGCAGTGATGTAAATCAGCCAGGCCCATGTAAGCCATCTGAGCTGTGCTGGCCCACCCCAGCTCAGAGTCCACCCCTGGATGCAGACATACTGTAGCACACACTTCTAACATCCTTTCAGCCAAGGTACCAAGACATGCCTCATGAGCCTGTA
The DNA here is from genome assembly GCF_001715985.3 of Manacus vitellinus. Taxonomy (NCBI): domain Eukaryota; kingdom Metazoa; phylum Chordata; class Aves; order Passeriformes; family Pipridae; genus Manacus; species Manacus vitellinus. Next base: position 692,603 of record NW_021940861.1, read on the forward strand.
GACATCTGCGAGCAGCACGACCAGCACAATGTTTCATTTCAGCTTCCACTTCATTTACCTCTTAGCAAGGAAATCTTTCTCTTCAAACCGAAGTTTCACAATGAATGTACATTTGCTGAGATAAGGTTTGTGGAAGAATTTTGTTTCATGTATTGCTGAAAACACAGTATTTTTGAGTATTTATTTCCTTTCTCTCTTTGGTGGGGGCAAGATGGTGAAGTGCCATATATGGAAAAGAAACATAATGAAGTTACCTTTTTTTCCCCCATAAGGTCACAGTGACAAGTCCCTGAAGGACACAGAAGTTAAGTGCATGCCAAGAGAACCCAGGAGACCAGGTTTGGGAATCCTAACCCAGATTTTTTTTTTTTTTCTGGAGAAAGGGGAGAATGCAGGAAGAAAAGGCTTTTACATAGGAAGTAACAAATTAACAGGACCAGAAGATTGTCTGTAGAGGGGGAGGAAGCCAGGGGGTGGGGGTAGCTGGTGCATTTACAAGCTACTCTGAACAAGGTGCCAAACTTCCCAGGAAGCTGTTTGGGGTTAGCCAGTTTTTGCAGCCATGTCTCCAGCTCTGGCAAAAGGGATGATGATGCCCTTTCCCTGTGAACAGATTACACTCTCCCTCATCAGCTGCCAATTTACACTGCTGGCTAATTGGAAAGAGAAGTAGTTCCCTCCTTAGTTTCCCCTCCCCTCACGCTTGCAGGGACAGTAGAAGTAGGAAGCTGGAGTCCTTCCTTTCTTCTCAGGGCTGGGATCCCAGACCAGCAGGCTTAGGCTGAGTCCCTACAGCCCTGGATGGAGAAGTAGTCAGGGACAAATGAGGAAGTGGTGGGTTGAGCAAAAACCTTGTGCTATAGAAATCCTTCTTCCAGAAAAGTGGGGAGGGGGTGGGGTAGGGAAGGCAGGGCACCAACCACCCTTGTTGCAGTAGCAATGTGTGTTCATTGTGATGCAAATATCTTCATATAATTTGGGTCAGGTTCAGGTTCACCCAGTTCTTGTGGCTGGAACTGAAACCAGGATGTCTTCACTTTTGCTCACAGCTCTCAGTGCTCTCCTCTCTCACTGCGATCCCAGAGCTTGTTTTGCAACAAGGCTTCTGTGTCTCTAGAGAGGTTCAGTAGAGCGCATCACAGACTTTAGGAGGTCACCATGGCCCTCTCCTCCTCTCCAGTGGCTTTTTGGTGGGATGTGTCCTAGAAAACACAGGCGTGGTACGATGCTATGAGGTTTTGAAAAGTGGTTTCGTTCAATCAGAGTTGCTCACATTAACCTTAGGCTGACACTGTCTGTGGTGCCTGTAAATGTAGAAACCAGCCCCACAGCACCAGATTGTAATCGCCGAGACACTGCCCTGTACACCAGCCCAGACCACTTTGAAAACAGTGGCTTTACTTCTGGGAAACCTGATGTACAGATTTGAACAGGAAATTTACAGTCCTCTTGCACAAAACTTCTCCTTGCTTCCTGCTTGGAGTGAACCTGTAAATGTTTAAGTCACCTCACACTTATTCTGTGTGGGGTCTTTGTTCCTCGCCTCTCTTGCTTATGTTGACCCAGTCCCGCTTCTCTCGCTGCTCAGTTGGCATTAAAATCTGGGGCATGGGGTGAAGGCAGGGCTTGGTCTTCCCTGCCCCCCTTGGGGAAGCTGACTTTTGCTGCTGTCTGATGTGGATTAGGGGGGCTCCCCTCTAGTTTTGGGCCCTGGGCAGTCACCTCAGTTGCCCTCTCCTAAATCTAGTTCTGTTCTGCTTTTTCCAGATTATAATGCTCCCTGGAATTCATTTTAAACGCAGAGCAGAGTCAAGGACAGCTTGGATGCTCTTAGGACTTGGGCTGTGCTAAGGCACTTCAGGCCTGTTTTGTAGAATTGTCTGTTAAAATCATAATGGTTTCCTGAGCTGACTGTCAAAAAAATCGCTGTCTCTTCTGGTACCCAAGCTCACAGGGTGGGCTCTGTGCATGATTCCTTCCGCCACTCACACCAGCTCAGACCTGAAAATCTCTGAAACCCACCAGTGGAGGTCCAGTCCTTGGTACCTCTCCATCCTCGTCCTACCCTTCATGCTTTCTGGCCCTGGCTCTGACCCTGGGTTCAACACTCATCAAGCCATTTTGGTACATTGAGTGGGGATGGAGCATGTGGGAAGGGGTGCAGATCTCGAAGTCTTGCATTTCAAAATCACTTTTTGCTTTGAAGGATCTGATCCTACATTACAGTCTCACACTCCTGTAAGGCAGTTTGGTTTCCTTGGACTTCAATGCAGCTGCTTCTTCTGAGTATGGCAGCTGCTCTACCCTGCACAAAAGAACACTTTGGAAAAGGAGACCTAATGATTGTACTTGTTGAATCTGCAAAGGAAATTTAGATAGAGGTAATGTAATTATTGGAGTTTGGCCATGACATTGTTATACTATGTACTATACTAGGTATATAGTACTATGCTAGTACTATATACCTGTACTAGTGACTTGTGGTGTGACATAATCATTTGCAGCAAAAGAAAGCATACACACTAAAGCAGTCAGCATAGGTGACCCACTCTTCTGGGTGCACAGTGCTATGAATAATGTTCTGCCCTCTCCATCTGTGGGGAATGGGGTTTTAGTTCTTTGTACATGACAAATACATGAGCCAACCATTTCCCCTAAGAGGCACTCATAGAAAGAGGTAGTGGTCTTCTCTAATTTTGTAGGGGCCATGGGGAAGCTGTTGGTATGTTCTTCTGAAATAACTCTGATTTCCTGGGCTTTGGTTTCATATATAATTAGAGAAAAAAAGGCAAACCCAGAATCTTGGATCTATACACCCTGAAACAGTAGGGATGGAGGAATAAGGGTTTCTTCATTAGGACTCTCTTCAACCCTACCCTAGCTGAGACCCTAAGAGATAAGGGGCTAAGTCTGGATTTTGAGGGTGCAGTGCTCAAGATGCTGAAGTTCTAGTGGATTTGGTGTGAGACAAGATGGTCCCTTAGGCAAGCTGAGACTGAAGTTATGAGAACAGATTCTTTGGTTCCTCTGTTGTTTTGTATCATCCCTAGCCCTTAAGTGGTTCCAAACCCAAATGATGTGAGAATTTTGCCTTGTTGATCATCTTTGGTCCTTCACAGTTATTTTAAGATCCCTTAGAGATGAAGATTGTAAGATCATTGTAGAGGAAAAAATAATTCTCATGTTGTGTTTTGGCAGTGGCTAGCATGATGGGTGGTGAAATCTGTAACCTAACTCATGAATCTGACTCATATCACAGTACAAACGATAAATGAGTGTAGCTGATACTGATTCCAAATTTGACATCACTTTGATTAGCTTCAGGATTGGCTTTACCTGACAGCATTCATTCTTGGACCTGGACTCCTTCTGAAGGTGAACAGTAGCATCAAATGATCTCTTAATAAGTAAAGAAAAGCAATTTGTTTGTTCAAGCTGAACCACAGAATTGCTGTGAGAAGCAGTGACTGACATTTTCTTACGGAAGAGGAAGTGCTGTGTTGCTCAGAGGGTATGAGTAGCCTACAGAAAGTAGCCCTAGCTCTTGGAAACAGTTTTTTTCCCCAACAAATTCAGGAAAATGTAGGGGGATTTCCAAAGAGAAGAATTGTGGCTGTAAAGAATGGTGGCTGTTCCAAACAGATAAATCAGTCTCCAAACAGTGATCTCCAAGAGCAATTGTGCTGTTTTCTCCCAGCTATTAGTGAGATAACTATTAACCCCAGTGAGAAGGTTAAGAGGAAGTTAATGTGATGAAATGTTTATAAACAGAAAAAAACCATGGACTGTCTTCTTAGTACCTAAAGAAAAGTCTATTCCTTGTGGGGGGAGGTGAAAGGTATTCCTTAAACCAGAGAATGAGCTGCCAGGATTGGTCCATTCTTTCAGCTCTTGAGACATTCAAGGCACCAGGAAGCCCCTCAGCCAGGGAGTTGAGGGTGTAGAATCCCTGCCACGTGTGAAGACACGGCCTCGTTGCTCTATGCTGTCAGCTCACAAGCTGTTGATTTTATCTTTGTTCCCTCTTAGGGAAACCATGTCTGATACCCGAAACATCCCTGAGGAGCAAGAAGACAAGTGTGGTTCTTCCATGTTTTCCTTGAAAATGTTGAGCAATAGCAGCTTGGACTGTCGACATTTCTTGGAAGCTGCTTTCAGTTTCCAGGACTGCTTGTTCTCGGTGATCTGCTACATATCTCTGAGGCACACATCTCCTGTGCTGTGTGTAAATCTGCAGCATACATCCTAGATTCCTGTAAGCTCATACATCCCCCACCTCCCTGCCCCCATTCGATTAATAGAAACCCCAAGTTCCTTTTTTAGCTTCCTTTGTTGACCACAACTCACGTCATGAGTAAAGTCCCGCCTGCCGTGCTGCCTGCCAGCATGTGTGCATATGGTCTGCAGAACATGAATGCAGCAAACCACTTCACAGCATTGTTGTTTTCTTTTGCTTATTTTTTTTCATTCTCTCAATGGAAACTATTAAAGGCCGAAAGCCTTTACTAATAAAATTCACACAGCTGCTGTCGCTGCAGATGAAATCCTGACACCACAATAGGGGTTCCAAGGCATGGCTACCCCCTTGCAAAGTGCACTGAAAGAGGACAACACATTTCCAGACCGTGGAAAGCCATTGCAAAGACACATCACAGTGTGTTTGGCCACCAAACCTGTAAATGGACACAACCTGTAAAGCTGCTTTCTGCACTCGGTGCAGGTTTGCAATTTTCTCCCTCACCCCTGTGGCACCACTGCAGCTGCCCTTCCCCCAAGCACAGCATGGTTTGGTGAAGGCAGATTTAGATGCCAATTCTGTCCTGGAGGTGGAGGATAATAGAGTTCACCAGGGGTTCACATTTGGCCTGTCAGCAGCTAGCCATTTGTCTTCTAAGCTTCCAATTGTCTGATATTGAGATTTTGTAATGAGAGTGCTGACACTACAGTGTGGTTCTGCTAAAGGGCAAAGGTAGGGGGGAAGATGACATGTGTTACTGCTTTTCCCCTTCTCCTAAACAGAGTTGAAGATGCTGTTTAAAAACCCACAAATACATCAACATTAATTCACAAGTTTGAGAGTTGATCCATCCAGAATAAGTGTTTGGGAGGAGTGGCTGGCCATGCTACAGAAATAACATTTTATGTTGGATCCAGCCATGCCAGGCTGGATGGCCTTTGTAGGGTGGCAGGCACCTCATCTTGGATAGGAGTGTTTAAAGAGCAGAAGAAAGATCAATTTCCATGGCAGCCTCCATTTCTGAATTTCCTTCTCCTTTTCAGTACCAGCCAACATTTATCTGTAGTTTTCCAGAGGACAAGTCACTTCTGAACCAGTACCTTTTGGTACAAATATAGCCTAAATAGGCGCAATAGAAAATTCCTGTTATTCTGTCAGACTACTCAAACCGTCAACATGCAGACATATCCATAGGATTTCGAAGCCACGGGGCTTTCAGTTCTGGTGTGTGATAATTTGTGCCAATTGCAGTAGGAGCTTCTTTAGGTGGCTGTGTGTAGTAAAAGAGTTGGGAGTAAAGGAAGGTCTCTGTGGGAAAGAGAGCACTGTTGGCCCTATTTCAGGGCCAACAGAGCTTTTACAGAGGCTTCATGAACTTGACTTCACTATGACTGGTTACCTGCTTATTTCCCCAGGTGTGAGATGTATGGCTGAGCCATGAGATTCATGCCAGGTGTCCTCTGGCCCACAGCTTACTTTTTCCTGATGTTTCAAAGCCTGATTTCACCTGCCATGGAACAGGGATGAGCAAAGGCCGTTTGTAATAACAACCTGATTTTGGCAGCTTAAGATAAGTGTTCTGCTTTGGTCTAGCATTTACCTGGGCCTGACAAGAGGTGTGGGATGGTGTTATCTTTTCCGATATTTTGCCTGCTTTTAGTGTTCTGGGACTAAGAGCCCTCCCAGTCTCCCTTGGAGACAGCACCTGCCAAAGAAGTCATAAGCACTCTCTGCCGAGCCATTCAAAGTCCATCAGAGTTGTCTCCTGGTTTATTCCCCTCTGGTTTACATGTCTTATTTTGTCCCAATTGGAGCACATTTGTATTTTCTGATATAGTGCCTCTTTTCTGAAGAGTACAGTGCTCTGATGCAGGTGATGTAGCACGTCGTGGCATCACTTGGGGGAAGGAATAGTCTTTAAAACAGTCCTGACTATTTGTGTTGTGAAAAAATAAATAACTCTAGGGAAACAAAAATAAAAGTAAATATCCCCGCCTTCTCCTCAGTACTGTTTCCTAATAATTTCAAAGTCTTGTCCCTGAGCATTTTGCTGTGGTTGTTAGAAGCCACATGTTCAGCAAGATACTCCTGCAAGGCTTAAGGCTTCTACTTCTGCAACCCAGGAATGGGACATGCCAGCTGGAGTCTGTAGAGCTTGATCCCGCAGCTCTTGTTCACACAAAGGTCTTAGTCTTGCACCTGTATGGGGTGCAGTGCAAACTCTCATCCCATTCAAGTGTGATGTCAACAGGACCTTATTCAATGTTTAGCCTTTTACTGGGTTTATGGGTGAAGGGGTAAAGTGAAAAGAGGATTAAGTGAAAAGAAGTATGCATTGACTTCAGTGGGAGTAGGCCTTCTGGTCTGACCGCAGACTACTTGTTCCCCTTAGTGATCACCTCTCTACCTGTAAAAGTCACTGCATGAGTTCGAGCTGGTACTGGCAGATCCTGCTGCCATCTTTCATCCTTAGTAAAAAAACCTCACCATCAGGGCAGCTGTTAGTTACTTGCTTATTTATGACCATGTTGACCTGATTCAATAAAACTGGTTATTAAAAATTATCGCTGGCTCCAAGGCTGCCTTCAAGATCTGCCCCCTCACATCGCTGCTTTTTCTCTGGAGAAATGGACCACATTTTCTTCCCTTGGTGAGTGGTCCTTCTGCTCCGCCATCCTGCTCCAGCCCCAGAGGGACCCATAACAGGTTACTTAGCCCATCCTGCTCCTGCCCAAGCCCCGACAACCGCAGACATTTTGATTCCTAGGGGCCAGTTTCTGTTTTCATGAGAACAGTGGGCTGCTCAGGTCAAAACATCTGAGCTGAATGAAGAGATCTGACACCTCTTTAGGCCTCACTTCTTTACTGAAGAAGAGGACAGAAGTTTATTCCATCTTTTCAGCCTTTTAGACAGAAGCTTTGGGCTGCTGACAAAGTGCTATTTGGCTTACTACTAATCTGGCAGAGAGCGAGTTCCATATCTCTTATTTACAGTTGCACTCCTAATAAGTTAGCAATGAAAATACATAACAAAATACAGCTTGTAATGAGATGAGTTCTGGCTAAAGCCAAACTGAGATGCAGTAAGGTAAAAAACCCCTCAAGACTCTGAGCCATGCTTAGGGTAAATCCCACACGATACAGAAAATTACCTCAACCCTGAGAAAATCAGAAATTTCAAGGTGTTCTCCATGCAGAAAGCCACGAAAGTAAAAAATCAGAGCAAAGACTAGACTAATATTCATAATGTGCACATAATGAAGCCTCTGGATACTGAACAGGCTGGAGCTTGAATCTTTCCCACTGTGGCAACTCCTGCATAAAATATATAGTGATGATGAAGTCAGAGGATGCTTTATTTTTAAAATATTACTTTCAGATGAGATGTACAACTCTTACCACGTTTAAAAATAAATGTGTGTGATATACCACTTTTGGTTTTACTGTTCTTCTATCTATTTTGCTGGGTGTTTGCTAGGAGGGCACAGTCAATGCAGAACAACCCAAATGCTCCTGCGTATTAACCTCACACTTCTGCTTTGCTTGGAGACCCACAGTAGGTTTGTGCTGGTAACATCCCAGACATGTCCTATTACTAGAGATGTGCAATACCCACAGCCCAAGGCTGTGAGTATTCCTACCCATTTCCACTCAGCCAGCTTTCTCCCACCTTGCTCGCCGTGACTTGGCTTTCAGGACACGTTGGACCTTGTGTTTGTCAACATTAAGTACCCACTTGTGTTTTATCCCGTATCCTCCCTGGAAGGCTGTTCATGGAGGCTGTCAGAAAGAGTCCTACTTCTTCCTCGAGGGACTTTGGCCCATCTCTACGAGGTGACTGGTGACACCTGAGCTTTCGGGTGCTCAAGCCTGGGTTTTCTCAGCCTCAGAAATCAAAGCACTTGTGTATCAGCCTTAGCTTGTTTTCAGAGTGAAAACTGGATGCCAGTTGTCTCAGGCCTAGATGAGTGCCCAACCTACTATATTGCTGCTGGCACTAGCTTTCTTCTTCTCTCCCTTTCTCCTTTCTTTCTCTGTCCCTGTGAGTGATGTGGATGTGGTCAAGTCTATAACTCAGGGCTGTGAATCCCATCAGTCAGCAAACTTGCTGCTAACATTTGCAGTTTGCTTGAGTGTGCTGGCCTGCTTTGTGAATCTCAGCTGCCTGAGTCCAACTCACCAGCTTCCTGAGGCCCTGCCTTAGAATGTTGTCTAAGAGTCCGTGGGGTGTGGTGATATGTTGTGGTCTCTTCTTTTCTTAAATTAAAAAAAAAAAAAATCTGTTTTATTCAAACATTTTCCAAAGCACAAGCAAAATACCCTTTTTAATTTCTTTTTAGCTCTCTGGTATGCATGAGTGAGTAATTCTGATAGAGGAGCTCAAGGACAGTGCCATGACAAATACTTGCCCTCAACATGAGTGCTGCATGTAGATATTCCTTGTCACTCTGAATGAGACAGATCCCTCTTTGCTGGTAAACCAGGAAAAAATGATCATGAATATTCAGAAAAATACTTTAAAATCTTCTGCTAGCTGTATTTTTCCAGTAGCTGTTTAATGGAAGGACTCCCTTTTCATCAGATATGACCCTCTATCCTGGGCAGTGCCTGCAGTCACACCCCCATACAGATATTCATGCTGTTGGGAGAGCTGGGATGGTTTGAGGTCTTCAGATGGTTTAAGTGTCCAGATTGGGAAAGGCTTTTTATGGAAGGTGCTGGGGCCAGGACAGTCCAGGCAGACAGCAGTCAGAGGTCACTTCCTCCTGAATGCAAGCTTTGCGAGTCTGTGTGAAATAACCCAGTTCTTCCGTGCATGTTTTCCTTGAACTCATGTTTCCACATTGTGAAAACTACAGTCATTAATAGCAGTGTTTAGCACAGTTTAGGTTCTGGCTGGGCCTGAGTAGCAAGCTTTGCTGTCCCGTTAACCAGGGCTGGGCTGGGCTGAAATGTGAAGACAGAACATCTTTAGGGACGTCTTTTCTGGTGCAGAAGACAGCAGTGGTGTCAAACCAGAATCAGACCACACACTTGTGTCTGCCATTGTCTAACCCCAGCCTGCTTTGTCAGAGGAATAAACATCAGGCTCGACGGACTCCAATACACCAACTTTCTTGTTTTAAGTTTTGATGAAAAAAGTCTCTCTGTGAGAAGTCTGATGAAATTGGCTGCTCAGGATCAGCAGAAATGATGCTTCCTATGTCCCCTTTTAGGGCTTAGCAGTTGCTGTGATTAGGGCACAGCTTTCACCCTTAATCTTGATAAGTGCTGTGTAGGTATGAATATTGTCATAAACTATGCAAAGGTGCATGTAATTCCCTTTCCTCTGGATGAGGCCCAAGGGAGCAGGTGTGCTGTGAGGATGAGGAGGTCTGTGAGGGGAAAAAAACCCGAACAATCACAGAGGAAAAATTAGGAAGTGAAAAGGAGATTAATTAAATGACCAGACAGTTAGAAAAACAGAAAAATCAAAAGCAATTGCTATATTTTTTCCTCCTTCCTTACAACAGCCATGTTGGTACCTCTCCTTTTCCCTTTCACAGCAGTGTGGTTCTCCTCTGAGAGCTTTAGTGACAGGCATCACATTTGAGACAAAAAGACAGCCATCAACAAGAAAGCCTAGAAATATCTTCGGCAGACTACAAGATTTCAAAGGGAACAGAGAAAAAATGGTCAATCAGTCTTGACTGGGCTGGGCCACCCAGGGAGGACATCCATCTTCCCTGCAGCCAGTCCAGGGCTGCCTAGAGTGGCTGCCTCCAAAAAGATGGATGAAACAGCTGCAGACCTGATATACCTGTCCCATGGAGTGACTGCTTATCCTAACAGGGCTGCTTCTTGCCAGGCTTGGTTTTCCCCGCTATCCTGGAGAAGCAGCAGCAGCTTGGCAAAGGTATTTCTGCCTTTTATCAGCCTCAGACAGAGGTCGGCACTACAGCCCTCGTCCTGTGAGCTGGTGGTAAGTGGTGTTGGTAAGAAATAGGCCTTCAGAAAGACGTTAAAAAAATTAATGAAAAATGCAGTAAACTGCTAGAAATCCTAGTTGGAAAGGTTGCAGGAAGAAGCAGGGGCTTCCACTTGGGAAACTTGCTTTGGCCTTTATAAGGTGCGTGAGCATCTTTCCTCTGTGCAGCCCATTGACTGGCCACAGAAAATGCCCTCTCCTGCAGGACAATGGGCCTGTCCTCCTCACAGCCCTTCCTGGCCTTTCCCTGCCCTCCTGCAGGACCCCACTAATGCACAGTGAGTCTTCTGCATGATTTTGGCCACTCTCCTTTCTGCTCTTCTCCCTTGAACCTCTCCTTCTTCTGATTGTCACCATCACCACCTCCCCTCTCTCTTTGCAGGAGAGCCTGTAGTCACAGCCAAGAGCATCTTCAAACCAACAGCTCTTTCTTCCTCTCCTCTGCCCTGGGATTTGGACAATGGTAGTGTTCTCCATTGCTCTGTGTGCAAGTTGTGGCCCAGGGTGCCCAAGTGAATGAGGGGACACTGAGCTGGGACATCACACATCCAGAGAGTTTGCTCAGGTCCACAGTGCTGGCACAAGCTGCAGCTGCTGAAGCCTTGCCACAACGCTGTCTTCCCATCCCTTTCTACATCAGCTAATGTCCTGAGGCTTTGAAATCCGAGTCTAAACCATTGGTTGTTGAATGCTGTTCCTGCTACAGCTGCTTCCCTTCCCTGCTTTCCTCCCCTTCCCTAGTCTTTTATTTCTTCTTCCTGGCATGGGCTTAGGTGGGCATGCATGACTTATGAGTTTTAATTTCCTGTAGGAAACATTTCTTATGGCCTGCAGGTAGGTGCTTTGTTTTTCCACCCATCCCCTGCCTCCTCCGTTAGGCTTTTCCTTAACTTTAGAGTTTTTCTGTGTCCCTAAACTGCCCCTTTTGGGGATCTCAAGCCCCTTTGGATCTCATTTACTGCAGGATGTTACTCGACAGGTTTCAGTGGTGTTAGTGCTTGTTCACACATCGGATAAATGAGAGAAAAACCTTTATTCCTTGGTAAGTGTAAAACAGCCTGTCCATGTTGGTATTTGCTATTGGGAAACAAGCAGTACCAGTGCACCCTTGCATACAGTAGAGCATTTAATGGTCTGTCTGATATGGGAGACTCTGGACAGAGGGAGAGAGGTGAAATGGTCTGGCCAGTGAAAACTTCTAAATTGTTTTCTCCTTCTGGGAAACAAAGTAGGCTGTGGCTCCTGCTGCCCGTGTCACAGATGGCACAGGCAGGGTTGCACACACTGTGGTGTGGCACTGCCAGCCATTAGCAGGGCATGATGGACGTGACAAACACGAGAGGGGTGACAGCACTGTGGGACTGTGCTCTTCCAGATTTGCACCATACCTGGAGACTCGGGAACCAACAAGAATGGAAGCTGGCTGTAAAATATGTGTTTTGCAGTCTTTGCTTTCATTGTGTCCTCATGCTCTCAGTCTTTTAATTGGTTTGGACAATCAATTTCTCCAAAAGGCTGAGCCTTGACCTTTCAGGGGGGTCAGGGGCAGCAAGCTGTAACATGTTGCTGGGTTGCACTTAGCAAAGGGGCAATAAACAGACACGTGGGCACGTGTGTGCACTGCATGTTTGTGTATCTCAGTGATTAAAGAGGTGTATGTATATACATACATAAAGACACATTCAGAAATATATATATATATATATACATAACTTGAGCTTTGAAATATGTCTCTTTCCCACTCAAATTTTTCTATCTAGGATCGCAAATGATAGTCCTTTTTCGTTTTACTCCAACCTGCAGTTTCCCTTGGCCTTTAGGATATAAGGCAGAACTTCATAAAACTGTCCTTCCCCAGGACTCTTGTGGACCACAGGGCATTTAAACATCCCTTATAATGAGAATGTGTAATCGTGTCTATCTTCGCCATGTGTCCTGCTGCTCACGCGGTCCTTTCCAGCTGTCAGAGAGCCGAGCACTCAGGGGTCTTGATCTGCCCACCAGAGCCCTGACACTTGCACAGCTACACTGACTGATTCCCCCAGCTCACCTCAGCATCATGGGGAGAAGCTATGGCAGGCCTGTGCCACAGCCTGCACTGCTGGGGAGTGGCAGAAAGGAAATTGCAGCCCAGCAAGGAGCTCTGGCACCCTGTTGGGATGGGAGAGTCCAGCAGTGCAACTACTGAGGTGAGAAGGGAAAAGTGTGTTGAGCCTGGACTAATGTTTATTCCATTTTTTTTATGCAGTCCTCACTGTGACATCCCATATATTTAGATTTTTTTTTAAGAACAGTTTGGAAACACCTGACCTAGGCTGAGTAAAAGGCGTGAATGGCTGAACAGTTTAACCATTCACAGAACTCAGTGCTTTGCATTGGGAAGAGATTCAGAGATTTTACTGAAAACCAAAGCTTTTTTTCTTTCCAGTTCTTCCTCACTCATTTATCACCTGTCTCTGGCTTGGGTACCTGCATAGCCCCACGTAGCATTGCACAGATGCTCTTCTTGCTCAGCAGCCCCACAAAATCGTGATTTTCAAATGAGCCGAGTGTCTGAGCAGGTTCCACTGGCTTCACCTTATTATCATAGGGCTCCTGCACCAACCTACCAGTCAGACCCACCAACATCAAAGGCACTGTGTAGATTCACAGCAGATAAAAGCCTGGCCCAGCCCTCTTGGGATACACCCATTCCCTGCCCACATAATGCTGCTTTCCCACCTGGCTGGCTGTGGGGTGGGAGGTAGGGTGGGACCAGTGCTCAGCGTGGCAGCCTCTGCCCCCATTCCCTCTCTCTTGGAGGCACCCAGGGCCTTAAATGCTGCCTTCGCCCTGGGCCCTGTCTACAAAGGGAATTTCTCTTGCCACCTTCTGCTTCTCAGGCAGCTGTGGGTGTGGAGGCACAGACGTGCTTGGCTGCTGTCACTCCTGCCAATGCCCTCCGGCTGGGGCTGTGTGGGCAATAAATGCCACATACTGTGGACGGGCATAGCGAGGTCTTTTCCTGCACCCACACAGTGTGCTCTTGCAGGGACTTTTCGGACAGTAGTGCTTTGCCTACAGATTTGTGGGAATTCATCATGAAGTGTCTGAAATCCTCTTTGTTTACCACATTTTTTAACCTGTGGTTGGAAAATTCCCAGTCCCTGTCTGCCTTGCATCCTCCCCATCCTCTGGGATAAGGCAACTTGCTCTGCTGCCGGATGGACTGGAGTTGATTTGGGCAAAACTGAGAGCTGTGCTCTCTGGCTCTCCTTTCCAGGGCACAGGGCTTGCCTGGATGCAGCCTCCTGATTTTATGGAAGGGAATTGGTTTTAAAATCCTGGATTCCACTGGGTTTCCTGTGAAATTAAATCTTGAAAAAAGGCTGCACCTTTTCAAAAAAAGCCCTGCTGTCAGCAAAATGCAGCTTGGAATAGTGGGGCAGCATCCCTGTGCGGTGTGACAGGCTGCCTACAGGCTGGAAAGGGATGAGTTTGCACAGCCTAGCTTATATAAATTGAACAGCAAGTGCCAGCAAACTGCAGCCATATGAGAGAGCCCAAAAGGTTTGAAATGTTGCAGAACAAAGCTACTTTTATGATTTATACACTTGCCAGACAACCATCAAATTCTTTGCTGAAACTGGAGCTTCCCTGGTAGCACCACAAGGGCTGGCCAGCCTGTGAGGAATTCTTGGCATCAGAGCAGCTGTCCCAGAGTGGTACAAAAGGCTTTGCCAGTGTGAGATGGAGCTATCAATAGGATATCTATCAGGGCAGGCAACAAATGGGCTGCTGATCTTGGTTTCCCCTGCTTCTGCAGCCCCAGTGCATGTGATATACAGTGGTAACAACCCCCCAGACAACTGTCACAATGTTTCTGTGCAAGGTGTGGTAGCCACTGAGTGGCCCTTGTGCTTCAGAATGAGCTCTTCACCAACTGCTCTGCAGAGCTGAGGGGCTGGAACACAGGCAGAAGCCTACAGGGTGTGATGCCCTTATGTGGGCAGGCTTTGGGCTGCCCATGGGGCATGATGTGTTCAGGGAGTGGACAGGAGCTGTCCCCATGGGGCAGGACACTAGTGGCCACTGTCGGTCCTTCCTGTGGTCTGTCCCCCAGCAGTTGTAATCCAAGGCAATAGTCTGGAAGACAGGCTTTGTTTTGTTCTTGTTGAGAGTCATGCCAGGCTCACAGCTTTGTGGTACTTGTGTTCTCCTGCATGCCCAGTGAGGAGCATTTTAGCTGTAATCTTTCTGAGGCACCGTTTTCTCCTGTGTAAAATGGAGGTGACAGCATTTAATTACTTTGTAGCCAGATGAAGCTTTTTTATAAAAGGAACAGGAAAGATGAGGACTCCTGAAATTTTGCCGGTTGTGTGAACTTTGGTTACCATGCCCACCTGAGTGTATGGCTAAATGACAGGGGCTTGTGCACCAGTGCCTCCCTGAAGTGGGGTAAGAAACACTAGTTAGAGCCTTCAGCCCAAGGTCTCTTTGCTAGGGCTAAGCTTGTATGCATTGAGACATTATTTATTTAGAGAACAGCTCTTTTTGCTGCTGTTTTGCCAGAAAACATCCTCTGGTTTCCGCTGGCCTCTGCCCCTGCAGCATTAGAGATTATTTTCCACATTTGTTTGCACATTACTCTCATTAACGCTTCCAGCAGAAGTCTGTGGGCACTAAAGTGAGGAGACAGGGCACAAAACCAATGGCAGACAGGCAGAAGGATGTGGCATGTGAAAGCCCTGCAGGAATGTCCTTGAATATCACCATAGAAAAGGGTTTGGAGGTTTTGCAATGGTTGTAATGCTACAGTCATGGTGGGGCTATCCCAATAACTGCTGTAGGCTGGCTGCTCAGATGAAGGTATTTGATCTCAAGTAAAGGGCTGTGTCTGCTCAAAAAAAATGTACAGGGTGGGACTCCAATTTCAGGCTGACAGTATCCAGGGATCTCCTGTACCCAAGAAACTCTCACTGGAGAGCACCAGACAAGTGCACAATTTAAACAGCTAATTTTACTTTGGGCATGGACTATGGTAAGCCCGGCCAGTTCCTTCCTCTAGCTTATCCTTACAAAGTACATGCCATCTGGGATTTCTATACCAGCTGGAATTACTTATTTTGCAGGAGTGTGATGGTGATGATGCTCTGTAGTGAATAAGGGACAGGGGGAAACCCATGCCAGAACAGAAACACGAAAGGTTATTTTGGAATTGGGTGGAGTGGGGGTCTGGTCCCTGTGAAATAACAGATTTTGGCTCAGACTTCCAGTGCATCTACTTTTTTAGGGTCAGGCAAAGAAAGAGGCCAATAAACACATGGTGAAAGAACTGGTCCTTCCTGTTGGGAACTGTTGGTTTTGCCTTGCTTATCCTGTTTATTTGCAGGCAGCTGACTTGTCTTCTTCTTGGCTTTCTCTTTCCTCAGCTAGTGCAGACTGGCCATCTCTTCCATTTAAACGGAATCCAGCAGTATTTTGATGCCAGGGAAAATAAGAAAATGTTGCTCTGAAAGCCACAAAGGGTTCAATTATTTCCTGGAGACGATATGAAGCCTATTGAATTGCAAGTGATGGTTATCGGCTCTTACTTGGAGAAGAAAAGGACTGGGAGTGAGTGGAATAGAAATCTTTGTGCAGGCAGCTTTTCCCTATGAAAGTCACTCTGCTCGGTTTGTGAAATTAGGTTAGGAAAAGAAAAAGGGGACTGAAAAACTTGGCACTTTGTTATCCTTATCTCTTCTGCTCTGCACTGTGTCTGGGCTCCAGGGACTGATGACTCTGTAAAACGGGAGCATGCTCAGCTCTGGATAGCAGGAGAGGCAGGGATATCTCCTGTAGTTCTCCTCTCCACTGCTCCTCCTGGAAACCTGCAGGCTCTCAGTAAGGCAATATGTGTTGACTGCAGGGATGAGAGGGAGCTAATTAACTGTCTGGATGCTTTATTAGGTGGAGGAGAAATGGCTGTTCTGGGAGAGCAAGAGAGGAGGGTACAAGAAGTCATTTTTATGCCACAATTTTGTAGCCACTTGCTTATTTTCCATAAGACCTGTCATTTTCTGCAGATAGGAAACAGGAGATGTGTCAAGAGACCATCAGGGAACACGTTTACATAGCATTGGTTTTACTGATGTGTCTGGTAGTAAACAGGAGGCAAGTGGAAGCATGTGTGCATAATGTCTTTGTGTGGGATTTCAAAATAGTTCAGAGACTTAATTATGGTATAAAAAAGTAATCTTCAGTGCGTGGTATGGAGGAGCTGGGAGAAAGTGCAATCTGCTCTTGAAGATAGCCTCCTTAGCAAAGACTGGGGAAAGAGAGTTGCATTTATTTCACCAATTAGAGCACCTGCCTTTTGGTTATTCAGTGACAAGAAACTCAGGTTTTATATATGGCCTCTGTAACTCAGCCAAATAAAGCATTTGTTAGGTAGCCCAAGAATGGAGTCTGGTACAAAGAGATTGTAGCTTCTACAAAGAAGCCCAGATAAGCAACAGCTGATTCCAGAAGCATTGCCTGAGATATAGCCCTTAATCCTATTATGGCAGAGAGTGGCCTTTCGAGGTCTCTTTGAGCTTGCTGCTCTTTTATATTTTGAACAGGCAGGATTTTCACTTTGCTGCATGGGAAGATACCCTTCTTTTTTAAGGTAGGAGGGGGAAGACTGACTTACACAGTAAGTACTTGTAGGTACTTCTGCATTGTAATGGCTGTTGTGGTCACAGCAGGGTTAAGGAGAAAGAGGAAGGTTCCTTTGTGTACCAATAGGTGGGGATTGGAGCTCAGTTTTCAAATTAGGAGTAACTAAAGAGAGAAAGGAATACCCTGATAAAGAGTCCAATATGGTGGGAGAGTCCAAGAACAGAATGAGAGATGCTGGCTTGGCTCAGCCTCAACAAGTTGTTCTTGCAGAGGAATGTGTGCAGGGATAGAAAACAAAGCACGCCTCTGCTCCCAGCAGGTTGCTGAAGGCCCAGAGAACTGCCCAGAGCAGTCCGTGTTCTGGCCTGGAGGGGATGAAGCACTGATGCCAAAAGGGCTGATTGCCACTTTCCCTCTATCACTTTCAGCATGGCTTCAGTCCTGCAGAGAAACACACAGTTCTAATACTCAGAAATCAGGTACTCTTGGTGGTAGCAGCCCAGGGGGCAGCTTTTTGTCCAGAACAGGTGTGGATGTCGTAGTCTGGCCCTTGGTGAATACTGTACGATGGTATTTTTCTTGCCATACTCCCAGTGCAGTGTGTGCAGGGAAGCAACATAATGCTTATGCAAACACCCTGCTGAGCTTGGCCACCAGACTGTGAGTCTGTTGAGGTGTCCACAGTCACACTGAATCAGACCAGGTCCTGTCTCTAGCGTGCCAGGCTAAGACCTTCCTGCCAGGCTGGGTAAAGTAAGATCTCTTCACATGTTATTGCAAACATCCACTGGATATGGGTCTTAATGAGCATCCTCCCTAGGCTCTGGACCTTGCTTCAGACAGAAGCGTGATCCCAAAGTTGACTCTTCTGGCTATGTGGGTGAAAATGCTTCTCTGTCTTTAAAGTTTATAACACAAAATCCTGAATTTTAGACATTGCTAGCTTTAAGCACAGGTTTTTCTCTTCAGTCAGATCCAGTCCCACAGATGTTTTGGTGTGAGAACCCCCCCAGTGTCTGGAGCAGCATTGTGGATTGGTAGTGGCAGTTTTAGGCTTGGGATATAACTTTGGGATATAACTTGGTGAGCATTTCATTACTCACCAAAAAAAGAGCAGGGCATTTCTTGATTAGGGAGATTATCTTTCTACTTCAAGGCTTAATACAGCAAACACTGAAAACGTATAAGTTGGTCTTCCTGCTGCCTACCTCCCCACCATCACTTCCTCCAGTTATTTGCTCAGAGTTATTTGCTCAGGATTTGTTTTCCTCTGATTTTACAAGTTTGCCTTGCACAGCAAAAAACCTGCTATTTTGTTTTCTCTGGTATTTGGCAGGAAAACAAAAAGAACACAAAGAAGAAAAGGATAATAATTGTTTTTTTCCTGATGATTTAACACACAGGAGTTCTTTTTAGTGCTACAGTTGCTGCTGTGTTCAAGCATCTTCTTTTCTTAGGCATGCCAAGAGCTACTGTGGAGAGAGGAAAACAGGGTGTCTCTTAACTGTGCCTTCCTGGGACACCTGTTTCAGCTCTAAGCTGAGACCTGCCCATCCACCTGGTACTCACTACCAAGGCTCCCTCACATGTTATTTTAATCCAGGTGATGGAATTGGACAGAGCAGCTTTTGTACAGGGATTTGCAAATCTCATGTCTTTGCTGTTCTACTCCTGTGGAAGTTGAAACAGGTGTGCTGGAGCCACACCTGGTGGCTTTTGTGGTTCATGTTCCCATGCATTGTTTTCTTTTATGACACTCCTTATTTCAGGTTGGGGTAACCTTCATCTCTTCAGGACATGTGAAATGGCTGGTAAAAGATCCCCAATAGCTTCTTCCAATTAAATGGGGAAGGACTGGTTTGACAGCAGGGTTGGTAGCTGGTTCAGGAAAGTATCTGAGCAGTTTGATCCTCTAATTTGGGTTGCATTTCTACTTTTGGCCATGAGACTTGCCTCTTCCATGAGATTTTTGTTTTCTTCTTCCACCAGCAGCTGAAAACAAGTGATGCACAGAGCACACTGAATGAGAAGGCAATTGAGCAAGGCCAGTGAGATGGACTCTCCTAAGGGGCTCTTCTGAGGGCTAGAAGGAAGAAGCCTGGTGGTACAGGCTCTTTTTTTCAACTTTCTTTCTCTGATGTTCTCAGTCATTCCCTGCCCCCCCCTCCCACCCACTTGCATGAGAAAAAACAGAGTCCCTCCCGTTCCCCTTGCTGCCCAGTGGGTGAAAAAGGCTTGGTCACAGAATGAAAGAAGCAGGAAGAGGAAAATAAACAGCTGAGTCATTGCTGAAAAAAAAAAAACCGAAACCAAAAAAACGACAGACCAAAAACTTTCAGGAAAGGGGAGGACTGGAAGGGGCTGACCATGAAACTTTGAGAGAAACCACAAATGCAGCAGTGAACCTTTACAAAGCAGTCCCTCTCCATCAGCGAAGAGAGGGCTACAGTGGCTCCCACAGAGGACGTGGAGGGTACCAGGCAGCACTTGCCCAGGGACAGTGGCAGCATTCAGTTGATTTGAGCTGCTGAGAAATATGTGGAAATTACATGCTGTAAGTCAGCTAAATAAACTGGGAGCAAAATGGCTGAGTCAGAAAAATTGGACCATGAAATTCAAATGCATTATTAATTGGAAAACTGCTTAACACAGCTGGAGATCCTCTGGGTATGGGTAAACAAAAATATGATGGTGAGAGAACCAATTAAAACACTAATTGGTCCTTTTAGGAAGTTGTCCAGGTTCAGTAATGATAGCCATTAATTGTAAGCTATGGAAGAGACAACTTTTCTATGTTGCTGCTGCCTTGAACATTAGTTCCTGTGTGCATGTGTGTCTTGCCTTCTCGTGTCTATACAAAAATCATTAACTCAAGGATCTGCACATTTACCAGTGGCAAGTGCGGGTTAATGAAAAATTAGAGACTTGATCTTCCAACTACCCCATGAGTAGTTCAACAAAGCATTATATACTAAGATATAAGTTATGCAGGTCCCTTTTCTGAAAGGAAGGACTACCAATTCTTCTCCCTCATTCCCACAGGAGGAGAAGCAAAGCAGCAGCGCTGGAGCTGAAACTGTTTGCAAGAGTTTGCATTAAGTGTTAATAACCAAGTAATTATCATTCCAATAACCATAACGAAAAACACAAGATCGCACTTCCAGAAGATTATGCTTTGCACAGATGGAAAGAGGTTTTCTGTGGTCCATGTGCCCTGACTTACAGAATATAGTTTCTAGACTGAGGAATTCAACACTTACTGAACTGAATGTTCACTTGATCTTGGCCTCTGCAGTTCTGCCTTCACCAATAGAAGCAACTGTGGCATGAGTAGGGCGAAGGAAAATGCTGATGTGCTTGCAAGTGAGAATGCTGCCGTCCTTGATTTCTATGTGCAGCAACATTATCAGGACACCAGAAACCAAGCCCTCCTGTATATTGATGAAAATTTTCTCAAACCGTCATGTTGGTCTTCTGTGTCTCCCCAAATCTCTGATTCTTAGCTTTTCTTTGAAGCACTAAGTTTTATACTCCTAAAAAAAATACAGTTTTAGGTTGCCGTGCAAGGTGCTGTGCAGATTTTCATTAGTGCATGAGCGAAACTGCATGTGGACCTTTGCATTCACCCCTTTAGTTTGCAAGCTCCAGAGCAGGTGAGCAGAACCATGATTAAAAAAAAAATAGCTGTACCTGCTGGAGTCCTGCTGCAAGGAAGTGAAAAAAAAATGCTCAGTTTATTCAATGACAAAGGCTTATTTCCCTTTTTCCATGACTATGGTTGGACTTCTAGGTCCTTCTGATGCATGACCCCAGCTAAAACTGCACCATGTGTGCTTCAGTAGCTACGCTGTCCACTCAAAACATAAAGTCTAGTCTCAAAACATAATGTGCTTCAAAGTAGTTTTTTCATGCTGTCTGGTGTCTTTAATTTTGTACAAAGTTCTGTGGAGTGCAGCAGGATGAGAATTTTAGCCTGGATCTCACAGCTCTTTTAAGAGATTTTTGAATACATCTTTGCATTAATGCACTCGAAAAATTCTAAAGATAAAAAATTTGCAACTTTTGAAGCAGATCTACAGAGATGCATTTTTTTTAACTAATAATTGGGCAAAAATATTGAATCCTTAGACTTTCCTCATATCTGAAATGTGTACTGTACCTCTCATCTGGAAAGACCATTACTGACAAGGTTGTCTAGGAACAACATCTCCTCCTCTTGCTTTGCTCTGCACCCATATGCAAAGGTGCAAGAATCCCTGTTGCAAACTTCAACTTCAGCTGAAACCAGGTAAGACAAGTTGTCTCTCAAGAAGCATCCATGCGTCACTGGTGACTGAGTGCTTAATTTAGAGTAGATGCCCAAGTTTTAGTTAGATGGCTCAAATTAGGTGAGGCAAATCACACCCACAGGGAAGGTTTCTGATCAGTTGAAGTTTGTGCAAGACTATGCAAATGTGTGTTAAATTTTCCATTGTTGAGATTTCAAAAAATATTGGGAAAATCAAATACCAAATAGCTGTTATAAATACCAAATAACTGTATAAATTATAATAGCCTACAACAACCTTGCCAACCACTGGTTCAATGAACGAAACATCTTCTTACAGCCTTTGTGTGGTGGAGATTCCTCTATTTGCTTTCCTTTCAGGATGCAGCTGCAATAACAAGGCATATGTGATTTTAACGTGAAACCATAATCTGTCAACCCTGAGAACTAAGGAGCAGGCTAGCTCAATCCAACAATGTTAAACGTGTCAAGATACAAAAATCCATTCTTCCCTTACAAATGAGAGAAAGATGTCATGTAATTAGAGATGTCATGCTATGCCGGGATGAGCAACATTCCCACAATTAATCACACCAAATACATTATGTAGTAGTTGCTGCTTGAAGACAAAGGAGGACTAAATACTCATGTAAACATGCCAAATATGAACTCTCCACAGATGTTGATTGCTGTTCCATATTTGGCATGAAGCACACCAGTACGTGGAAGATATGCTCTATAGCATAGCTCAGAAAAGGGTTTATGATGCTGCAGGCAACGTGGCTGGTGTCTTTTCTAGGGTCCTTAGGAGTCTGGGTGTAAGGAACTCCCCTATGGACACCCAAGGAAAATTTGCCATTTTCTTGAATTAGAACTGCACTGGGACCCTGGCTGAACAAGAAATGTTTGGCTGACAATGCAGCAGCTTAGAAACTGAAGGCGAGTTCCAAAGTTCCTAACAACACTTACAAACGAGAACTTTGTGAATACAATGCAAAAGCCACCATGCATATTTGTTGGAATAAAAACCCAAATTAGCTTCAAGCTGGGTTTGTGATTCCTCCCTGACTTGTATGTTTACTTTTCATTAATATTGATTCCTTCTGACCTTCAAGTGCCTCTTCTTCATTGTACTTGCTCCACACTGAATAGCTTAGTGGCAATAATATTAATAGCAAAAGAAAACGTTAACAATAGAGGCTACTTGCCTGGAGAATTTTCACCTTGTGAATAAAGATTTTTTTATCAGTAAACCTCATTTGGAGACTACAGATGACATACTGTGTGACCCTGTATATAGCAAGGCTGACTGGTATTGTATGAATTTCGATATCATAACAAATGCCTGACAAGCAGTGCAGAGACATATGATATATCCTGTAAATGGCCCAGACATGAGATCGATACATAAGATTAGGAAGCCATAACCTCTAGGTGACCCACATGGAAACAAGAGCAAGGTTAAATTCAGTGAGTAAAATGCTTGCTTAGGTCTAGCCGAAATGAAGAGGTTTTGCATTGAATTAGGTTTTGACCTTGCCTTTTTTTTACTGCTTCTCTTTGATTTCCGTGTCAGCAACTAAGTTTCCATTCCCATGACCAGCAATAATTTGTGAGTGTGGCTGAAGAGTGCTACCAAAGACACTTCTCCCTCGGCATCTGCCAGGGTTTCTGTAGCTGTGTTGATCCCTCCCAGTCCTTGGCCTGGGTTTACTTCAGCTCTCTCTGACTCTGTCCCCGTGAGACAGACAGCTAGGCAATGGCAAGGGTCGCTCCCTCTGTTTCTGAAGAATGTATTGGATGAAGGGATGCATTGCCTTGGGAGCTGACGTGCTCCCCTAGGTGTGATCAAAACCCAGAGATCCAGCTTCCTGCACCGGGCACACCACATCCCCAGCGTTACACATCCAGGCCTTGATGTTTCTTTGCTAACTGATTTCTGCTCCACATCCTACCCTGTTCAGTAAGTGAAATTCTCCTAGAAGAAAAAACCTGCTTTTTGTTCTGTTTTCCATGGGGAGCTCTTGTAGAATAAGTAGAGTGGATCAGCTTGCTCTCAAATAGCTGTGTCAGGAGTCCTTTGGCCTTTCTTCCAGGGTGTAATTTGGTTTTTGTTTTCTTTGTTGGTTTTTTTTTTTAGTATTACGGAAAAAATTCTCTTTCCATAAGAAGCAGCTAAACACAGAAGTCTTTTACAGTCTCCCCATACAGCTGTAATAAAATTTGCATGAGAGAAGAAATTGTGCTTGTTTATTTGGTGCCCTTTATAACCCCTATGGCCTAGAGTGAGCACATCTGACATCAATGATGAGCTGTGGATATGGGAATAACAGCACTGTAAAATCCTCCCCAGAAGAACAGCACTTGTGGTCTGATTCATAACTACAAATGCCCTGGTGTGGTATCTATGGCACAGCAACTGACTCCAGGATTTAAAAAAATGGTAGGTTAGGTTTAGAGTCATGTTGAACATGCAAATCCATATTAGGTGTGATTCTTGGAAAAGTGTCAGGCCAGGAGACAAAGTGTGATAGATGCCCCACTTCTTCGGGCTTCTCAGAAGAATCCTCACCCTCGGCTGCAACAGCAGCTACTGTGAGCTCCAAGCATTTAAAAATCATATCACTAAAGATGTGGATGGAGGGTTGAGACTTTCCAGAGCCTTTAGGAAGTGTCCTACAAGGCACTTAGATTCCTGTGTTATTAAGATGCTTTTGAAGCTTTTACTCAGGAGAGACTAATTTTAGGTACCCACTTTTGAGAATCTTAGCCAGAAGGAAAACAAACCACTGATAAAAGTTAGACGGAGTCTTTGTTTTGGAAATCTACCCACAGGTATTTACACATCTGTGTATTATCTTGTACTGGTCACTGGTTTTTGTATGTGTATGTGTGGTTTGTTTGTTTTTTTGTTTGTTTGTTTTGCTTTCTTTTTCTTTTTTTTTTTTTTTTTTTTTTTTTTTTTACAGTACACCTACCACAAACCTCAACTTAAATACAAGCCAAACAACCAGGCAGTCACTCGTGTTGGGACCCCATCCAGGGGGCATGTTTTGTAGAAGATGAACACATACAGTGTAAGCAATAGTCTCTTGATGCCCAGATGCACAGTAGGCTGTCAAACGTATCCTAGCTCAGTTCTCATCTCATGGCAAGTTCACAGCTGCTTTTTGAGTATAGAAGGTGATGTGATGAGTGCTCAGTATCAGAGGCATGTGAAGAAATCTGCTATTGCAGGAAAACTTGACTTTGACCTTTCCCCATAACTAAGCTTCTTTTTTTTTTTCCCTTCCTTTACATTCTTTTGAGAATTGTGAGGCCCCAGAGACCTGAGGGAAAATTCATACAGCACAGGTCATTTTACCAGTCTGTGCAGCCATTCAGTCAGCAATAAACACTCTAGCAGGGCAATGATTATTGGAATAGTAGGGGGCATTCTAGCCAGCAAGCCACATGAAAATGATAGACAGTTGCTGAAATCAAGAGAACTACAAAGTAAAAGAACAAAAGCATAAGTAAGTGAATCAGTAGGCTGGGCTCAGAGACGTGACATACCAAGTGCTGTGCCTCCTATAAATTTGGTGAGTTGATGATTTACCATAGCAGGGCTTTTCAGTAAAGAAAATTAAAACTTCAGGAGGGCTCTTCAGTTCCAAGAAACAGCACCAAGAGAAACATACCCTTTATGTCACAACAGCTAACTTGGTATTAAAAGCATTGATACCAGTGAATGAGGCTGGAAGAGGCTTCAGACTCTCTCATTCCTATTAGGGTTTAAGAGCACTAGTGCCAGATCCTGCAGTTCTTACTCAAGCAAAGCTCCCATTGATGTGTTCTTAATCTGGAAAAAGTCAACATGGATATTTATGGAGCTGTTGTGCCTAGGGGCTCTAATAAAAACTATGCTAGACATTGTACCTATATTTAGTAGCAGCCAGTTCATGTCTCATAGAATTTGTGGTCTGCATAGACAAGACTGATAAAGCAGATATGGGGTAGGAATTGCTGTTATTCCTGTTTTACAGATGGGAAGTGAGGGTTAGAGATTGCAGGGGGATTTTCAAGGCCACATAGTGATGTTGGATATTTATTTCCCGTGCATTTTAAAGGGAACTGGACACACAGCTGCCTTGGTTGTGTTGAAAGGCTCAGCCAAACACAGGCATCCCAGTTTTGGCGGGATGACGGGAAGTCTGTGATGGATGTGTAATTAGTTTAGATCTAGACATTCCAGGCCAGTCTGCTACACCAAAAACATCCATTTTTGGAAAGAGTTTGCCTCAAGTTAGGGCTGTAGAATACAGACAATGGCTGCTGTCAATGTATGGATATAAAAACCAAAAAGGTAGAAACCAGAGTGAGAGGGCAATGGGAACCCACAGATCCTTGACTGCTTGGAAACCTCCTTTGTCTTTGGTTCACGTGGCTGCCTCTTCTTTCATTTTGCAGAAGCCATGTGAACCCCACCAGGACTTGAATGCATCACAGCTGGATACCTGAGCCCAGGATGGTTAGCTGTAGATAACACTTTTAAGTGAAATTTGGCAGCTGTGGTCCATAGAAACCTAACCTGTCACAGGAATTTCCAGGCCAATGACAACCACCTTGGAAAGAGACCAACAATTCAGATAAAAGAGACTGGAAGATTGGAAGGGGTTCAGAAAAAATCTCACCAAGCCTAGGAAATCTGCCTTCCATTGAGAGTCATCAGAAGCTCCATGGAAGGGAAGACTGCAAAGTGATTTAATAGAAACATCTGTAAAGGCAGTGACTTTTGAATAGAAGCAAGATGATTTACTCTTAATTTATCTGATCCTTCCCTGTAAGATTTTGTGACTGAAAAAGGTCTTTGGACAAATTTGGACACGGAATCTTATTTATTTTGTGAATGATTAATTTCACTACTAGAACAGCAGATTGTCCATCACTGAAAGACTTGCCAGCAAACCTGAGGCTTTTCTCAAAGCCATGGCCTTAGCCAGGGAAGAGTGAGGCAAGATGGTCACTACACTTTTAAACTCACAAGTTGAGAAAGTCAAGTAGAAAAAGAATTTTATCAGATACTGCCTTAAAAATACATTTAGTATTTCTTTTAAGGTTGCATATTTCTCATCCTCATACAATAGACTTCTTGTCTATTTGCAGCTCTTACAGTGTGTTGCAAATTTATTAGCCAGCCATTACAGGCTAATGAAATCAGTCAATGTAATGGATACAACACATACCTAAATATAATCAAAATAAGAATGCAGGCTCTCCCCTAACTTTGGATGAGATCTGGAGAGGCCCCAGAAGGATTGTCTAATGTATTTGAAGTTACTGAGAGGCCTAATTTTCAGAAGCCCTTGTGGCCATTCTTCTTGTGCTATTTGTGTCCCAGCACAGGTCAGCATCCTCTGCACTGGGCTTTTTGGGAAAAGTGATCTCTCTTTGCTGCTCTTGAGCCCTCAAAATGATGGTCCCATGATTTGCAGGTGCTCTTTCCCAGTTGGACTCAGTTCTTAAGAGAAGTGTTGTGACTTAAGTCTGCTCAGTACTGAGCTTGCTTACTTGAATTTCCACATTTGTAGCTCTGGGTCTGTAAAGACTCACTAATTTCTAGTTCTCACTTGAACAGAAGTTTTTTTATGTGAGAATATCATATTTCAAAAAATCTGATAAATATAACAGCAGAATAATAGTTATAATAAAAGTCTGAGTTGGCAAAAAAAGGGGATTAGGTGGGTGCATGAGTGAAAATAATGAGTGATGCTTGTGAATACAAAGCCATGGAATTTTTACTCTGTCTTTTTACTCTTCATTTTGCTGCTCCAAAAATGCCCACTGTCTTTAGTGGACAAGTCCTTGATCCTAGACAAAACTTGTCCTTTTAATGCCTTTTTCCTACCTCTCCTAATGGATCATCTGGAACACAGAAGAAGGGCAGAGTTTTACTGCAGGGGGAGAGGAAAAGAAAACCAGCATTTCCCGAAATACCCATCCAGCACCCCGTGAATATTGAGGGACAAGCAGGGATGCCCTGTGCTATCAGCTGCTGGGTTCCCCTCCCCTTGTCTCCTCCCCACCTGTTCCCAGGCCCATCTGCAAGTGTTAGATGGGATTTCAGGGAGCAGCATCCTCGGGGGATGAGGCGGCGGGGCTGACACGTCCAGGATAAAATGTTCAGGTGCAGGGACTGGGAAGAAAAAAAAAAATAAACCAAGAAAAGAAGAAAAGGCTTGCGTGTGCACGCACACAAATCAATAAAAAGTGTAATGCATCTTTCTTTAATTAAATCCCACCCTTGAATTGGCCGGGCAGCCCCGGCTGGCGGCGACCTCTGCCCCCCTCCAGTTTGCTGACTGGCACAGCTGTTAGTAAATCACCTGCTGGTGCAGCTCTCCCGGGCTTTAAAGGTCATCTGTCAGCGACTGCTGTGGAGAGATAAAGAAGAAAAACAGAACCAAAAGTCTAAAAAAAAAAAAAAAAAAAGGCACTTTATGAAAGCAAAGCCATTTGACTGTTTACCTTGCTGGCACCTGGGGGCAAATGGGGGGAGCTTTTTATTCATCCAATTCCCCTGACTCTTTTTTATGCATTTTTCCAACTTTCCAGCTACTTTTATAATCCTTTTGTTTTAAGCTTTTCTTTCCTGCAGGGAATCTGTAACTCTGCTTCAATAGCACCACTGAGTTCCCAAGAGCTACGCACAAGCTCCTGCAGGAGGGACTGATGCTGCTTGTGGCAGGGGGAACAGGTGATCCCCTGCCTCAGCACTGCTGTCCCCACCCCTGTCCCCCACCACTGTGTCATGAGGTGGCCGGGTGTGTAGGACAGTGGTGGTGGGAAGGACACAGCATATTTCCCCCTCTACCCAGGCTTTGGCTGATAGGAGCTGCAGTCAGGAGAGGCCTGGAGGATGCCCCCATGTCCTCTGCTCTGCCTGGGAACTGCTTTTAAGCTGAGGGGCTCTCCCTACTGGTGCCTGCCTGAGCTATGCTGCACCTCACTGATTTGGAGCCTGACCCTGTGCCTTGACTTCCCAGCTTGACCTCCCTCCCTCCCTCTTCATCACCATGGACTTGGCAGGTGGTTCAGACTCTTGGCTGAACCTGCTTTGCTGGTCTGCCTTGAGTCTTGTGGGACTCTCATCAGTGAGACCATGGTCTCTGTTATTCCCCCGGGAATCTCCCCTTCTCACACAGAGCAGGAAGCCCTCATACCCCCTTGCTCCCCACTCCAGATTATGTCAGGAGCAACCAGAAGCTGTGCAACCTCAGTCTGCTTTTTCATTTCCAGTAACCCGTGGCTCCAGGGCTAGAGTGCTTCTCCAAACCATTCACTTCAAACAGGACTGCCTGCTGAAGGCCACAGACATGATTTCACCCAGGCTGGAGAGTAGATTGGGTAGAGGGGGGAGTACACAGAGCAGCTCCATCCCAGAACATGAAAGAGCATGATTGTTATAGGTGATTCCTTGCCACAGACCAATCCTTCAGCTATTTATGCTTGGAGAAGATGAGCTGGTTTTATTCTTATTCAACAGTTTCATTGTCACCTTAATTTTCAGCTTCATGCAAAATGTTGTCAGTGAAAATGATGTTATTTTTGCAAAGTGGGTACATGGGCAAGGCCCAAATAATTTGGGAGCTTTTTTCCACCTGATAATTATGGACATATTTTCAATAATTAACCATTTCTATTCAGCACTGAACATGCAGCAACATTCTCAGACTTTGTTCCAAGTCAGGCAGGATGTGCAAGTGTTGCTGCAATTGCAATTTTTTTGCTTTGGGCTCATTCATATGTTAAACTCAAAGGGAAGCTTAGGGATCTGAGAAGCCACTCAAAGTAATTGCCATTCGTAAAACAGAATTTAGCCTGCTTTGAGCACAGACCCATCAAGTACATAACCTCTCAGTGGTCTGTGTTGCAGAAATTTTCATTCTTGGTTCTAACGCTCTTCCCTGTAAACCTGTGGAAAGGAATGACTGTAGCCTGTGTGCTGCAGCCCTTCAGACTAGATCTTGTTTGATGCTGAAGTTTATTGCTAGCTTTCCTAATGCAATAGCCCTCCTTATCTGGAAGATGGACTTACCTGGACTGTTGTGTGAGGGAAACGACAATAACAGAGGAGAGAACGCACCAGGACAGTAAAAGGGACATATGTGGCTCTGAGGATGGAGACTTTGTCGGTCTCTTTCTACACTCTGCCTCCAACCAAAGCAGCAACCTCCTGGGAGTTGGCCAATGGGGTTGGTGCAATCCAAGAGTGATGACACTCACATTGTAGCCAAACTGAAGAGTTTGGCACAGTACTGATGTGTCACAGGAGCTGTCCCTAGTTCTTCTTGGCCTCCTGACCTGCTATCAAACAAATGGAAACTTGTACTTTAAATATCAACCATCAGAAGTAGAAAGGAGGAAAAAATCAGTAGCTGGCAGGATCATTTGTTTAGATTGGAAGAAATGAGCTGTTTCGTGTTTCAGAAAGGGGAAAATTCTGAGCAAAGAAAACAAAAAGAATGAGGACACTGCATCAGGCAATTGTTCCTTTGCTACAGGAATAGTGCATGAATGCTCTCCCTTCCCCCTCACTTTGATGTTATAAACCCCAGCCACCATAAACATTAGGCTACTCGAAGGGTCCTAGTGACCAGGCATGGCATGGATCTACCTCTGTGTCAGAAATCATGTGAGCTTCTCTCCATAAGTAGGGCTGGGGTCATCTGGATCAAAATTCAAAACCTACTTGTGAAGTCTCCCAGGTCACCAAACTTCAAAAGCAGAATAACTTTGTGTTACACTGCAGGATGATGACAAAGGGCAGGCTACAGGCAGAGAGGGACTGACACACTGCCTTTGCCTGCTGTCACATCACCCGTGGTGTCAGAGATGACTGAACTAGGAGCTGGGCTAGCCTTAAGCAAATCATTGCTCACTTGAGGAAGCAGAGGCCAGGAGATGTGGCCAGAGCCCATTCCCACCTTTTCTGCTTCTCAAGGACTCTGAATATCTTAGCAGCAAGCAGAACTCATGTATATCCACTGTTGTGCTTATGCTGCTTCTGTAAGCATTTCCATCTCTCAGAGCCTGCTTTGTCGAGCATCTCTTTCATGTTTTGGCAAAGAAAACAGCCTCTTAGACCTTTTTGGTGAGGGTCATCTATAACCCATGAGTTGGCCAGAGGTTGCTTAATTTGAAGCACTGGGAACATCGCTTCTCTGTAGCTTGGTCCTTAGGTAAAGTAGGTGTAAAATGCTACTAGGCTGTCTGGCTGTGTTTAGGCTCTCCTAACAACAGACATGACAATACAAGGCCCATGTCACTAAAGAAGAAAAGCTGCATTTTAGCAATGCATAAGTAACGCTTAACAGGTATTTTTGAAATGTGAATTTTCTTTGCCCTCTAAGGCCGAGGTGAGTCTCAGGCAAGTGCTTCAAGGCATTGTTATTGAAAATTAGGATTGTTTGGTTGAACAAAGAACAACCTTTGCCTGTCTGATCAGACAGACAAATGCAGCAGTTACATTAATCACATGATTCAAAAATCCCTTTCCCCTAACTGCTTATGTCAGGCTGGTTCCTTGTACACAGTTCCACCCAACCCGGGGAGAGATCAAACAGCATAATGAAGATGAGTTAAAATTCTGTTCACAAACCCACATGTACCAATTCCAAACCCCAAGACAAACGGGTTTTCAGCCAGGAATCTAAGCAGAGACATTGTACTTTTACGGAGTCGTTTGGGAGCCACTGTAAACCATAATGAGTGCTAAACACAATATAGTAAGCATTTTGGCAAAACAGCTTATTGTAGAGAAGATGCTCTTTGCTGATTTAGTCTTTCGTGTCTGAGATGCAATGTTTAGTGTGTGATGGGGAGAGAGCTGTAGAGAACACATGCACATCCCCAGCACCAGTAACACAAATACAATCCAGGGCTCATGGTCCTCTAGGGGTTAGAAAAGCATTTGGGAAAAGGGATGATGACCATTAGTTAATTAGACTTTTTTCTCTCTTTCAGTGTTTGATATTTCCAGCTACTTTTGACTGTCTCTTGACTAGGAGTAGAGGTGGGTTTAACTAAGAAAAGAGATGGCTCTTCAGGCAGGCTGAGAGGAACTCAAATCTTTTCCTACCACAGAGGTAGCACAGTACCATCTTGTTTAGTTTTGCTGACTGGGCTCTGCTGGAGCTAGAAATCATGCCTGAGAAAGATCTACACCTGGGCCCTTCACCATGCTTCTTCTGGGCCATTACAATTACAGTAGCATGTACTCCTTCAGAATACTAGGTAATACAATTTTGATGTTTGAGATTCTTCACCCAGTGGCATTTTACTTCCTAAACCATGGTTTTGTTTTTAGACACATTGTTCAGACTGTTCAGAAAAGTGCTGAATGAGCCCTGCCATTTAGGGCTCCATGAGATACAGCGCATGCTAAAATTATTTGAGTACAGACCCTTCAGGGCTGAGGTTTGAAACATCACTGAGAAGAGGCACCAAAAGAATTCTGCTCATTCTAGTGAGCTGGGAATTTAGTTGTCATGGCCCTACAGAGATTGGAGAGAATTCCAGCACAGGATCCTCTGGTGATATCAGGGCAAGGTAGTTGGATGGAAAACATCCAGGGCTGCTGGACAGACCCACTTCTGAAATGGACAGCTGTGTCTAGACAGTCTTCTCTAACTTTTTGCTCTCCAAGATAAAGAGAGTGTCCAGACGAGGCAGTAGATTTCTAATCTGTAACCCATATCATCTGTTTTGGGGGCACAGTTACCTTTTCTCAGGAATGAAAGCCCACAGCTGATGAAAGCTGAACTTTTTATCTCCCTCACTGCTGCAGCCTTATCATACACAGGACTTTAATCCCACACAACACTTAAGAAATATAATCATTAAAGATCTGAGTACACGTTTTGAGATAAGATTGGTTCATGATATTATTACTGATTGCATAATTATGGAAATGAGAAAATAATCCCCTTGGGCTTTGTTGTAATGACTTCTGAGCATCTTGCATCATCATAGGCAGACAGCAGACTTCAGGATGCCAAGCTTTATTAAAAGGAATGTGGAAAATCTTGTTTTGGTTGGTGTCAATGTCTCTGGTAAGGGAGGACACCATGCATCTTCCACAATGAAATTGGATTGGGTAGAAACCCATGTGATCTTTTTGAAAATAAATAGTTAATCTTTACTTGATCTCCTGTACTCATGTCTTTTGATGCACTGGTAAACTGCATTCCTGACAGTATCTTGCTGATATTGTGGCCTTGAGAGACCTTGACTGCCTGGTCTGTGCCTCTGTTCTGAATCAAAAGACAACATGGGACCATTGCAGACCTGGCTGCATAGTGCTGATAATTTCATTGGACATATTACTTCATGGAATTGTTACTATTTTACTGATGTGAGAAGAGGTGCTGCAGGAGTGAGCTTGATGAATGTAACCTGGCCAGCAGCTGGACTCCCATCAAGGAGAAATTATTAGGACAAACATAAGTGCACTAGTGTTAGTAAAAATGGAGATAAAAACACACACACGGATTTCCCTTGCAATATTTTCTGTAATTTTGGTTTGTGTTAGAGCCACCACTAAAGAGGAACGCTTGATATCACACTCAGCTTTACAAGGGGAAATAAGGAGGAACCTGGGGACTGCTGACCAGTCAGCCTCACCTTAGTGGCCAGTAAGATCATAGAATAGATCCTCCTAGAAGTTATGTTGAATCACATGGAAGACAAGGAGGTGATTAGAGAGAGCGAACATGGCCTTAGCAAGGGCAAGTCATGCCTGACTAACCTAGTGGTCTTCTACAACAGAGTGACAACTGATGCCATTTACCCAGACTCCTCTAAGGCCTCTGGTAGACTCCTCCATGACAATCTTTCCTCAGATTTGGCGAGGTATGGATGGAATATTACATAGATAAGTAACTGTTTGGCTGGTTGCATCCAAAGAGTTTCAGTTAACAGATCAATGTCAGAATGGAAACCAGTAATGAGTGATGTCCCTTAAGGGCCTGTAGTGGGACAAACACTAATATCTTCATTAAGTGCCCCAGACAGTGGGATCGAGTGCACCCTCAGCAGGTTTGCAGATGACAGCAGGCTGAGTGGTGCAGCTGATGGGCTTGAGGGAAGGGATGCCATCTGGAGGGACGGGCTTGAGGAGTGAGCCTATTGGGAACTTCATAGAGTTCAACAAAGGCAAGTGTAAATGTGTTAATATGCAGTTTGCTCACTATACAAAACCATCTTTGCTCAGAAGAGGGATCAGGAAGGCCAGGTGACCACATCAGTGGTACTTATGTATACTTTTACCCTTGGGCAATCAGTTGCTAGATGGCAACTTTCATCTTAGCTGTGGGTGTGGAGATTTGTTTAAGTACTGCTAATGTACGTTGCTTTTATTTTTTTACCATTAGTCTCATCGTATGCTGTGAAAATGGGTGTCTCCCACCAGTCTTCTTCCTTCCTCACTGCAATTTGTTCAGGCCACACCCTTATCTCTCCATTTTAGCAACAGGGATTGTTGTGGTCGTGCTGTCTGAACGTGTTCTGCCACACTGCAGTGTCCACAACGCCAGCTGTAAAGCAGATGTACGGCCAGCACTGCTGGATTTTAAAACCTTTAAAGGCTCGGGCTCTGGCCTCACTGCTGGGGAAACCTTGGCTTGTGCTTAAAAAAACCAGACACGTGCACAAACACATACACACACACACTGAGACATATTCTATTTTTCTGAAGGGACCATTGTGTGCCTCTTTATCTTTTCCTCCCACCCCTTAATCCCTTCTGACACTTTCTGTAGCTGAGACCACTAGTAATCTATTTAACCGGATTTTCCAGGCACTTCAGAGTAGTAGGTGTTACTATATGTATAGTGCCTGATCACTACTGTTGAGGCTCAATAATAAGTAAAATCTGTTGCATTCCTTGGTCCACCAAGCAGTGACCAGACATACCCCTCACACAAATATCTGTAGTGTACCAGAAGCAAGTGCCACCTTGTGTTGGCCACAGCAGTCCTTGAGCTCTTCTGCTGAAAGCTGCACTGCTCATCTTCTGAAACTCTGCAGAATCTCCAGGGAGATTTGTTTTTACCTGTGGCTCATGAGACCATGCTTACCTTTGGTGTCCAGTTGTCCATTTAGCTCTGACTGGCCAGAGTCAGTGAGGTTTTATGAAGGACCATTGCAGAAGCTCATGACCCTGACTGAAAGCCAGGAGCAACTCAATGCTCTGACAGTGATTATTTACCATTTTCCCATGTTACATGCTGTATTTGGTCATGTTCAGTAACTCTGTAGTAATCAGACAAGATGGAACGGCAGCTTGTCAGCCGATTTAATTAAAACCACATTTCTTTCTTTTTTTTTTTTTATTGCCTCTCACACATCATTAATATTCTGTCTAAGACCCGCCTGCAAATCTAAAGATTGGAATCAGTCTCATTGTGCTCTTTCCGAGCTTGAATTCCCAGACACACAAACCTGGGAAAGAGTTTTAAAGGGACAGGTAATAGTTAGAAACTAATTTGATTACATTGAAATGGACCACTCATTTGTCCAAATAAATGCTTATTAAGGGACCAGTCTTTCAGGTTGCCTTTAAATGCAGTGCAGGCTTTGCTTTCATGGATATGACTGGGAATAGAATATATTTAGGATTTCCCAGGAATCAGGTCTTTGCTCTGCAGACTTCTGCTCATTCAAATTGTTGGTTATGCAAATATATTAAAAAGACTCGAGTAAATAACACTGCACCCTTGTTAGTAAGGTTTATTGTTTAGATATTTAGCAACAGTGTTTTATTGTCCCTTTTCTGAAGTGTCAGGTACGATCCATTTCACGGTGACAGTGTTAAGGAAACTTCTCAGTCTGACCATTCCCAAACTCTCTGGCAGTCACACTCCCAAGGCGGGGGATTTTCACTGGTGGGACCGAAGTCCCTTCACCAAGGGCGGCTCCAGTGACTGATGGGTCCCTGCGTGGCTCCCACACACCCCACTCACACAGTCAGACCCGCTTTCCTCACCGGTTCTACCCCGGGGTTTCCCAAAGCAGATGTCTGGTTCCATGAAGCCATTTATTCACGGCACATTAACACAGAAACAGCCCGAGCTGGTGCCTCCGAGGAGGACCCACAACAAAAATCCCTGGGCTTTTACACCCTCACAGTCTACCCGTACTCAGGTCTCGCTTTTCCTCCCGAGTCTCTGGCTCCTGCCCCCATCTCCGTGTCCATCCCTCTGGCTGGCGTCACCCACCTTGTTATCCCAAAGGTTGGCAGTTCGCGGCCTCCCGCCCAGAGCTGGAGCTGCATCTCAACCTGCAGTTTGCGAGCCGAGCTGCCTGGACCACGTATTCTTTAACAACAGTACATCAGCCACCATATGCACTCGATTTACAACCAGATTACAAGGCAAAAAAATAAATCTCTCATTTAAAATTATATACAGCAGTTTATTTAAACAGTGATTAACTTTCATCAACAGGCTGTGCATTTCTGTTTTCTTTAAGAAACCCTGCCACTCAATCACAGCTGCAGCCCTCCTGCAGCACCCTGCTACTCAGTGGCTTGAACCCAGCTCTACAGATAGTTCACAGCCAATTACCATACAGGTTTCTTATGTTAAAATTAAGGCAACTGCAGTCAACAACCTCTGCTGAATAAAGGTAAAAGCTTGAGAACATTTTGCATAACAGTCATCAGCATAGCTGATAGCTATTACAGAGTTCTTGTGCAGTAAGCCTACGCAGATACTATCTCTCTTGCCTGTCTGTTTCAACACGCATCTCATCTCATTTGCAACCCTTTGCTTTAATTAGCTGAAGTCTGCTTCAGTCTTTCATATGTCAACCAGCCTGTGTACACTTCCATATTTTTAATCAGTAGCCTGTTGTCTTTACTTTGTCATTCACACTAGCATATAAATCTGCCCTTCTTATGATCCTCACTGCTTGGTAGAAGTCAAAACATGCTGTTTAATTTTCCTGTTCACTGATTTCCATTTGTTTCATGTTCAAATGCTGGCTCTTTTCCCCCTTTCAGGCATGCTGTGAGCATTAAACTTAGTGATTAAATGCCAAAAGAACAGTTCTTTTCCCCTTCCATGCCCACAAATGGGTCATCCTAACCCTCTCTGGGATGCCTACCTCGACAGCAGTGCCCCGACAGCAGTGCCCCGTGCTTGTGTGCTTAGCCTATCTGGACGGGACTGCTGTGGGCTGGCAGAGGTTAGCTAACGATGGCTAATAAAACAGGTGCAAAACTTCATGCTCTCCTAAGGTTGTGACTGGCTTCTTGCTGTTTCTTTGCCTTTTTTTTTTTTTTTTTTGGTTTGGTTTTTTTTTGTTTTGTTTTTTAATTTAATCTACTACAGCAGAATATTTCATTTCACTGATGACATAGCCAAAGACACCAAGACTTAAAAATAACTGGATGTAAAAGAATGAGAGGGTGACATGTGGCTCTGCACCAGCTTTCAAATTTTCCGGTTTACTGGGGGGGAATCTGAGGTTGTCTGTAGATGTCTGACAGGTGGGGTTGCTGGCCCTGGCATCTGTGCCTGTGGCTGATCCCCCAGCTGAGCCTGGAGTGTGTTCAGGATGTCATCTAGCTTCTGGTCCATCTGCATGACCTGTTAAGGAATCAGAAAGCAGATGAGCTATCAAATCGTTGCACATGCTTCTGGTGAGAGACATTCATAGGCCAAAAGCTCTGGATGGATAAAGCCTGGCAGGGAGCATGGGCATCTGAGTACCAGCAGCTCCTCTGAGTTTAGTTTAGCTTCCTGCTCTAGACCAAATGACACTATGAAGTCACAGGGAAAGGTGTAAAGCCATGTGAAGTGGCAGCAGAAGGACAGGGCGTTGCTGGCTCAAGGACTGGATCGCTTAAATCAACCATTTTGTCTCAGCCTTTTCCCAGGGTTGTTGATGATGCATCATGCAAATATCTGCCCTGAAACTCTCTTTCACGCTTCAGTTTACTGTGAATGTTTTTTCCCAGTACCTCTCTCAGTCTTCACCACCCTTAGTTGTAGGACATCATGCTTTCCATTACTGTCTTGGGAAATGAAACAGCTCCCCTCCCTTCACACCATAAATAGGTGCCTCTGTGTTACATGTTACAGTCAGAGATCCTACCAGATATGGTGTTTGTTCCCATGCATTTTGAGGAGGATAGTCTACTAAAAACCACATAATAATACCAATGACTTTATTAAAAAAGAAAAAAAAAGGAACAACCGTTCTATAGGAAGCTTGAGGTGCTAATCCCTCCTCTCATTTCTTTGCCTTCCAGCTGAAATTTCTCAGGCATAGTCCCTAGGTAGAGGAGTCTTTCCTAGCTGTTATTATTATTAAGCAGGGAAAGGCAAGTCTGGATTTTTAAAGGGACACTGCTCTCATACTTCCTACTGCTTTTTTAAAGTTCTGACCTTTTCTAGGAGCACACAGCAGGCGTTATCCTGTTTTGCTGGTAGGGCTGGTAGGGCTTGCCTTCACTGCAAATGGGATCCCACTTGCCTTAGCATCACCCAGTGGGACAGGCTGGGGGCTGCTGGCTGTTTTACTTTGCTCCAAAGACAAAACTGTGGCCAGCATCATATAATCAACTGGGATCGCTTCTAATGATGCTGGAATACAGTGCAGCTTTGTGTTATAGATGAGCCCTAGAAAAATGAGCATTTTGAAGAACATTGAATTGTTCACTTTACAGTTATCTGCCATGAAACTATGAGCCTCTGCAAACTGTGATCTGTCCCAGTGGGTCTAATAAACTTTGATAGCAAACCTTTTAGAGCGATATCAGATCTAAACTGAGCTTTCATTAAAAAGCGAGCGAGAGAGAATGAGAGAGAGAAGGATTCCAGCCTTTTTCCATTCAAAGATAACTTTGGAAATAGCCATTGGCAGCAGGAACTGAAAGCTTAGCAGGCTGAGATTGCTTCAAAAACCAAGGCAAAGAAAATCACCTTATCCGCTTTTGCCTCCTCTGTCTTTTCTCACTCCAAGTGTCAGCTCCCCTGAGGGCCTCTCAAACCTCAGGGTACCAGGAACTTACTCAGGTTCTATCTTTTTGGCAACTGCTATCCTCTCCTATATATAACCTGCTGGGGGAAGGAGGACTGGAGTGTGCCTCCTACATCACAGAGGGAGAGATGTGCTGGTCTCTTTTCCATTTTTACTTTTATGACTGCTGTCTTCTAGTAGAAAAGCCCCATTCCCTGCCTCTGATTTGGTGTGGGTGTGGTGTGAGGCAGTGCTTTCAAGCAGCAAGAGGGGAGTATTTAGGACATGGGTTAGACAGCACAGACCTTTCCTACGGTTTCTGCCCCAGTGTTTTCAGGTGTGTGGCTGGCACTGCCTGAGCAGTTGATCACCCCCAGAAGCACTGACAGTGCTCTCATCTCGGGCTACATATTCATACAACAGCTACATATTCTGCTCAGCATTAACTTGGTTGGAAGTCTGGAAGTCACTAGTGGTTTAAGAGTTAAGCAGCACGGAATTAATTTAAAAACCACAGCCTTTATTTTCCCCTCCATTCTTGAAAAGCCTGTTTGGCTGATGCTGGTAATGACTCAACAGAATCTTTCTTAAGCAGAAATGTTGCTGCAGAGCAGAAACTAAAGTAGAACTAATATTTTGCAATAGGGTAAAAAGAGGTGTAGGCAGGGAAATGGGATCAGGTAGACAAAAGATCTTTGGGGCTTTCTTTTGTGATGCTTTGTTGATTTTGATCTGCAGGCTTGATCTTAGATAAGCTATGCCTGCATATTCCATATCATTTAAACTTTCTGTATATCTCTGTATTTTGCCAAGTCAGTGAAAGAATGTGATGGGGAATAATTTTATGCACTTTTCTTTCCAGGAGAAGAGGAGGGTGGAGAATGTAAATATTCGTTTGTAGGGATGGAAAATGAGAAATTCATACATAAGGGAGTAGATTACACTACACTTCTGTCACACCTTCCACATGAGGA
Organism: Manacus vitellinus; assembly: GCF_001715985.3. NCBI lineage: Eukaryota > Metazoa > Chordata > Aves > Passeriformes > Pipridae > Manacus > Manacus vitellinus. The sequence goes on from NW_021940861.1 coordinate 731,680, forward strand.
TAGGCAAATATTTCCTGTACGTCAACAAATAAAGCTTCTGAGTTCTTCTCTGTCAACCATACACATGTGAGGGTTTTAATGATAATTTTTGAGATTAGAAGTACGACTCTGCAAAATTAAGTGAGCCATAAGAAAATGTGATCAGTGGCAGATCTCTTCTAATTTGCTTTGTATTTTATACACAGGCTCAAGCCACCACTTTCTGGCTTCAGATGTTCTAAAGTATACCTTACTTGCAAACATGCAACTAGACTAGTAAAACTTTAGTCAGAAGGACAAATTCTTAAGCACCTTGTTAAACAAGAGAGTATTAAAAAAGGGTCAAATTTGGAGGCTGCTTAACTGTGATTAGGACATGACTTGCAGGGGGTTAGAATCACTTTCACATGGGTGAAGTTTTTTTCATAGGAGGGTCCTGGTTTCTCCAAAACCCATTTATCAGCTATTACTTTCCTTAAGCCCAAACAGAAGGAGTTGCCTGTTTGGAGTAACACACCCAGGAAAGTGTGCTGACAAAGGGTTAATTTGAGCAACATGTTTTTAAGATGAGTAAAGTGAGAAGCCATCCAGAGATTGCTGCAGAGTTTCCAGAGAGATGTGATATGGCCCTAGAAGGCTCAGTGGAGACAGGTGAGTTTGGCAGCTGTCCATGGGCAAACGGCAACAAAACTTCTGTTCTCCCACACCACAATAGTGCTCTGGAGATGATCTATAAAATTGTTAAAATGCTTTTATATCCTTTCAACTGCTCTGTAGAAAGGAGACTTGCAAAAGCAGTTTAAAGTATTACACTGCTGTTATTGGGACTGTGAGGTGAGCTGAAGGAGTGTTGAAATGTGCATTTGTTCTGACATCGCCTCACCACCCTGGCACGCCCTCCGTCCCTCTGGGAAAGTGTGCTGCACTCCATGGTGACATGCAGGACTGTTAGACAAAGAGAATGCCCTGCAACCAGCTCTAGCGAGTCACAGTAAGCCATGAAGTCACTCAACCCATGAGACACGAGGTGTCCCTGCCCTTCACCTTGAGGACCAGGTTGGCTTTCAACACCTATGTGCTGTTTGAGGATCCTTTAGAGCCTCTATTTGTGAAAGCAGGTGTTCCTTAAATACTTCTTTTTACCTTGGTTTTCTCCTGCTGCAGAAATGCCTTGTGTAGAAGGATCCTAGGAATGGCAGCAGTATGGAGGAGGAGGGTTGGGTCATGCTGGGGATTTGCCACATGCTGGACAGATTCCTAACTTCCCTGAGAGCTTTTTTTTCTGACATGTTTTGCACACAGAGACCATAAACAAAATGCATGTGTGGAAAACTCGGTTGGAGCAGTCACATGGTCTTTCCCAAATCCTCTCACTTTAGGCCAGAAAAATCCCTCCCCCCAGGTTTTGTCTATCTTTTTATTATGATTTCTGGAGGCTGGGAAAGCCAGTATCAATTATGTGCACAACACACTGACATGAACTATTTCCAGAGGAGTATCAGAAGGGGAAGATGGTCTGCTGGAGCACTGTGAACCCACAAACATGCTCAAATGTTGCTAAGTCAGTGAAGCTTTGCATCAAAAGCTATACCCCATAAATCAAATAAAGTTGCTGTCACCTCCTTAAGGCTCTGCTCTCTCCCTCCCTGGAGCAGTCCTGCATGGGCTGATCAACACGGCTGAGCTGTACAGCCTTCGTGCAGTTGTCTGCTACATGTCTGGGCTGCTGGTACCAGGGATGCAGCACGAAATGGAGGAGGGAGAGAAGACAGCTCAATTTGTGTTACTAATCAAAATGTCATGGAGCAACAGCAGGTTCTGCTTTTGGTTAAGCTGGATTGACTTTAGCTTCCTGTTTGCCTCACTCAAGTGCAGAAAGCTATGAAGCTGTGCCCACGGGACAGCCCAAGGTGTCATAGCAGGAGCAGAGGGTGGAAGAGACACTGCATGGTTGAGCCCCATCCCCTGCTATTGGAACCACTGTACAATGGGTGTTTTGGTTCTGGAAGCCCCACAAGACATCCAGGTTTCCTCTCCTTGACATGCAGCCCTCATCCCACACTAAACTGTGAACCTAAGCATGGACAACCAAGAACCATCAAAGCCCAGTGGAACACAGGAGGTGAAGAAGGACATTCCCAGGGTCTCTGCATGGTGTTGTGGTATTTTCCAGCTGACAACACAAAGTCAACCACATTTGGGGCCAGAGCTACTGTGACCATGCAAACACAGTATCCCAGCCCAGGGTTTCCAAACCACCAGAGTGCTCAGCTCAGCCCCACTGAACACTCCTTCTGTAGCAGTGACCCAATGCTGAGCTCTGGGATTTGCCACCATGCAGACCATTTCTTCTGTTTCCAGCCTTTGCTGCAGGTCCTGGCTCCCTAGGTAGCTCTAATGAAGCAGGATCCACTCACTACAGTTCTGACTTATAAACAACCGATTGCAGGGCTTTAACACCAACTGCCTGGAAAAGAATCATTTGATGGGGAAGATTTATTTTGTATGGATAGAAGAGTGTATATGAACCTTAGTCTGCCATGAGCTATTCTACCTGCATGTACTTGTTTCTGAGTATTCCCAGCTTGTTATTTGTGATAGGTCACCTAAGGTCTAGTTTGTAGGAGAAAATGGTATTAATTTAGCAAAATCAGATGTGATTTAGTTGAACTAGTGCAATCCATTTTATGGATGCTTCCATTTCTGACTCATGTGATATATTGATTTTGCTTAAGCTCGTTATCCAGAAATTTGTGCCATTTCCTCATATTGACCAGGTCTGTCAGATGATTTTTCTTCTCATCCCAGATGGTGGACTGATTTGATTAGATCCTGTAAAGCCTATGTTTAGCTTTGTATGAACATCTGGTCTTGTAGCTTCTCTCTGCCTAGGGTTACACCCAATTATTCAAACTAATTGCCTATTGTATGGTTCGAAGCCTAAATTGTTTATTTTAGGAATAGCTTTATTTTTTATCATGTAGATTTATTGCTGTCCAGAGACTGCTGATTTTAGGAAGAGAAATCTTTTCTCCACAGCATTGCATGCAAAACTACCTCCCTCTCACCTTGCTTGTCCTGTTAGAGAAATTTCACTGAAGTGAAATGCTGAATCCACTGAAACTTTTTTTTCCCCTTCAGCAAGGCCAGACAATACCAGTGTTGATAAAGCCTGTTGGTAGTTGTCTGTGAGGAAGCAAATGGCCACACCAGCCACAAAAACTGCAACTAGCTCAGGGAGATTTCTCTTGTGAAAGGTGTGGCTCTAGTGCGGCCTCTGAGCCTGGTCCAACAATGTGCTTATGGATGTGTTAGCTTGAAGCATGTGAAGAGTCTTGCTGAGTTCACCAAATATTTAAGTGCTTTGCTGGAGTGAAGCCAGAATGGTCAACAGTTTGCAGGACTATACCTTTAGGATAAGCTTTTGGAGTCACCTAAAGTACTCCTAAACACATATGCTCAGAAATACATCTACACCACTATTTTTCAAGTCTCTGAGGAGTAATAATTGTCATCTATCATGATATTCTTCCTGAAATTACTTTCACATTCATATTAGCAGAGAACTAGCAGCTTGTGTCTCTTAAACAACAAGAGGGCTTTGATGAACAGGCTCCCATTAACTGACTGTTTTTGGGATGAGTTGTAACAGATTTGGAATTGGCCGCAATTCTAAAATGATGCTGTATTCCCAAAGCAACATTGCCAGGTGGCAAGTACACAGGGAAACATCTCACTGTGGTACGTCAATGTCTCAGAGCCAACTGCCAGCACTGCCTGCCTGCCCCAGCACTGAGCTGAGCAGCTCCTCATTTTGTTCTGCTGAGGGTGCAAACAGCACAGAAAGACCAGCTTCAGTCCGTGGGAGCTTCTGCCAGTAACCTCAAAGGTCAGGTAAACAGGGACATGAGTAGAAGCTAAATAAAGCCCACTTCCACGATAGCCTGTTGTTCTGGCAGACCCAATTCTTCATGAACACCAAAAAATATATAAACCACTAGACTGTCGTTTGACTTATTCCATGTACCCCTTGGCAGATATCGGTTGTTTATTTTCATTCCATGAAACTTATCTAGATAACTCCACAATTTTCCAGGCCTCCCTTCCTTTATCCCAAACATCCCCACCCATTCTTAGGTCAGGTGTTACAACCTTTGTTGGCCTAGAATATAGTAATCTTGATTTTAAGTATAGCTTCATTTATTTTGGTTTCCATCTACCTTTCCTGTTTAAATGAAAACACAAAGGTCTATCCCTCTTCACTTTGTTCCTGGGGTATTTCCCATTGGTACCCTTTCAGTGAGCATTATATTTTTATATTTCCCATGCCACAGTTGCACTGATGAACCCCCACAGAAAGACCTGTGTCTGTGGTTGCTGCTTCTGGTGTAAGACGCCGTTTGCTTAATTACTAAGCAACTATCAAGAACTGAGCCCTGGGTTTCTAAAGCAGGCCTGGTCAGCATGCAGATTATGTGTTACTGCTTTGGGGAAGGTGTGATTTATTTTTAAAAAATGAACCCTCGCTTCCTAAACAAATGAGGTTTAGCTGATGATATATCTGTGTGTACGTTGCCACAGCAGCTTTGAAGTAAGCTGGCCAACTTCAGACATTTGCCAGAGAATCCTTAAAGATAAAAAGTTCAGACAGATTTCAGAAGGTCTGGCAGTTGTGCAGAAGACAGACATCCAAATTAGTGCCTTATTGAAGAAAGGGCAGAAGAGGAAGGTGAACTGTATTATTAGACCCTGGAGAATCCACACAGGATGCCCTGACCACAGGAAAAGCTTTATTCAGCTCTTACCCCTTATTAGCCTTGGATAATCAACCACAAAATGCAGAGTCACAGGAAACCAGGCAGCATAATTTCTACTGCTCACAGAAGTACTTGTTTCTGGCTAAAGAAATTCAAGTGATGCCACTCTTTGAGTAGACACAACAGTAACTTCCCACAGCTGCCATTCTGCAACAGCACTCAGCTGCCGGCTGTGTTGGAACCATTGTGAGAGTTTGTCTCATTTTAGCTATCTGTATATGCACCTGTCAGTCTTTGTGTCTGCAGTCAGTGCTTTGAAACGTTTTTGGGTTTTTTTTCCCTGATTTTTCCCCAGTAGGTAAATTAGACTTTGCAGAACTCTCTGTCTCCTATTTACATACATAAATGGTTATTTTTATTGTTGCAGGATGTTTTGTTCTTCACCCTCCTCCAGATCCTGCTCAGATCCACCCTGTAATCTTGCCATCTCTCTTTGCGACATCTCTCTTCAGCCACACCCGGGATGACGCACTGCCATTTCTCAGCTCATTTCATTGTGTGCCTACAAGTCCTGCTGCAAAGCCAGCGTGGAAAGAAACAACAGACAAAAATAACGAAGCCAGTCCAGCCTCAAAGGTGGATCTGTAGCCTCTGTGAGTCACACTGTAATTTCACAATAAAGCGACCTTGGAACTTACGCTCCAAGATGCTGATTAATTTAATTTTTAAATCTCTAAACAATACTGGACAGAGAGAAAAAATAAAAAGAAAAAGCAGCATGGAATATTTAAATAGTGCCAAAAGAGCACTGAGAAAGAAGTGACCTTAGCCTTTCACTAGATGGGTGCATTAACTCAGCAGTTTAGATGGGTGTGATGAACTTGATGTTTGCACCTCACCTAACCCTTTGAAGAGATGGTGTCAAGTCTTCTATGCTCTGGTTATTTTACCTTTACTTTGGCTTTTTAAAGCTCAATTAAATCCCCTCTGTAAGAACAACATCTAAACCACACCAGCCTTGTGGCTAGATAGGGTTCACCAGTTTCTGTGAGGGGAAGGACATGCTGGACTGTGCGGGAGCTGCTTGTTTCTTTTCAGCTTAGTTGCACGGATACTGATACTGAAATCAGTGGGAGAATTCCCTTAACCCAGCCCTACTGACCTGACGTCTAGTTCAGGTAGCATCTACTTAGCACAGCTGATGGGTTGTGTATGAGGAGGTAGCATTCATAGGCTTTATCACAGGTGTTGATACACAACTGCCCTCCATTGACACTTGCACACACACACACACAAAGCCTCACTTCAAATTATCAGTCCATCTCTACTTATAGGTTGGCAAGAAAGGCAAAGAGAGAGGGAAAGAGGGAGTGTTGTTATTGGGAGGAGCACAGGCATTATGGTGATGGCGATCTAGATAGCAAGACATGTAGGTACTAGAAAAGTTCCAGGCAGTTCTTGTAGGACTCAACCAGTACCTCATAAACCCAAGGTCCAGTCTACACCCCAGCACAGCCTTCTTGCATTGACAACAAGTCACTTCCTGGATAAGCCTCATCGATATTTGTTAACCACTTGGGTCAAATAATCTGCCATTTCTTATCTTTCTGACATGAAAACACTTGAAACTGGATAGGTTTGAAACTTGGTACAAAACAGAAGACACAGACCTACAAAAGATAAGAGTATGGGTAAGAGTATCCTGTATGGGGACTGAAATGCTGGCTGCAGAAAGGAAGGAAGTTGTATTGGAAAAAGAAGATCAGTCACTGTTGGAAGAGGACAGGGGAGAGAAGATGGTGGTGGTCCTTTGCCTTTCCCTTGCCTATTGTTGGCTCTTTGAGGATTGACAGGACATGTCAGAATGAGGCTGGAAGTGTGGCATGGTGGTCATGCCAGGAAGAAAAAAGTAATCAGGAAGCAAAAGCATGATTGACTAGAGATCAGAAGTGTCACTGGGAGGCCACTCTCTGGGCCTGTATTTTCAACTCTGTGAAAGAATCGTCATAGCATTTTAGCCAAACCCTGTAGCAAAATTAAGAGATGTTCTGTGTGCAGATTTGTGCTGATGTCAGAAAAACCAAGCCTACAACATGCCTGTCATTGTTCCAAGGGAACCTGTGCCCTCATTTGATGTGCCCTGTTTCACTGAAAGAGAGGAAGGAAGCTTGATAGAACCTAACTCACAAGGGTCTTGGAAAGAGAAAGCTGTGCCTTTGAACTATGAGCTGCTAGACAGGGTGAATGAAAACCTCTGCCCTTATTTTCTTCTCTGCTTGGCATGGGACAAGTCTCTAGGGTCACCTTTATATAAAATGTTCACTGAAACTCTCACACCCTTTGAATGATGCCGCAAGACTTGCATAACTGCACACGAGGCAGTTTGAGGAAGAAGCTACAGAAGCAAAATGTGGTGTTAGGTATTTAAATAGCAAGGATTACAAAACACCATTGTTTCCCCATTAAAACACAGAAACCCAAAGCAAGTAAAATATTATCAGACAGTGCTGATTGAAGGTGTAGCAGTTCTTGATTCTTACTGACTCAACCATGCTTTGCTGAACCATTTGGTTTTAGCCTTGTCTGGCTTATCTGTCATTTGATGGATTTTATTAGCTTGCTTGTGTACACCAGGCCTGATTAACAGCACTGCCACATGCAAATTTTTAATGAATTGTTCAAAAAGTCATGGTGGATGGGTGAACTCTGGACTGCCCTGTCCAGTTTTGCGGTCACAGTGACCTGATGTGGAGGGTGTCTGTCTGTCTGTTCAGTCTTACCAAGCCACAGCATTCGGTCCTAGATCAGCAAAAGCCACAGGCACAAACAGTGCAGGAAAAACAACTATGCTGCAAGAAACAGTTCATGACTTGAGCTGAGATTGCTCAGTACCTGAAAGGGTCTGAGCAATAAGTTGGGTGTGACAGCATAAATCAGTGCATAAAATGGCTATAGCTGCAGTACTGTGTGTGCAGAACATCAGAAGAGATTGCAAGAAGAATGAATTTGACTGGATTTGTCTTTTTCTCCTTCCCAAGCTAGTCAATTTATTGCATAATATGTTCTGTAGCTAAAGAGATGTCCATGGGCATTTAAAACGCTGATTGAGAACAGAAGACTGAGCAAAGCAGATATTCCAAATCCAGAATCTCAACAGTGGATATTTTCCATTTCTTTTGTGCTTGAAAAGTAACCAAGAATTCTGAAAAATCAGCATGGCTGCATCCTCAGGGAGAGACTGAAGTAAAGCATTAATTAAAGTAAAGAAAGGGAGGTGTCTTATTTGAACTCTGCTGAGCTAGATGGATTACCTATGAAAGCTGGCATTGACAGGACAGCTGTAAGAAGCAGCCTGTGGCAGAAGTACCGGTGTCTTATACAAACAACAGGAGACAGGGCGGGAGATGCAAAGCCACAATTGCCAGATAGATTTCTTCCTCGTGAGGCAAATACTAAGTCAGCAGAAACCTGCTTCAGTTTTCTGTTGCAAGGCACTGCACTTTTAATTAAGGGGGAAAAAAAAGTCAGGTATGCCTACTATCTCTTTTACAGCTCTTTAGCCTTATACTGCAGGGAATACTGCTGGGGAGAAGGATTTTTTTTTTTTAATATATATATATATATAATTTTTCTCTACTATGTTTCTTCTTTTTCAGATATCATTGCAGAGAAGAAGTACAGCAATAAAAAGGGACATGTATTAACATGAACATGGAGGTGTAGGGATATGAGAATGGCCTGGTGAGATTTCACTGTCCCAGCATTTAGTAAAATAATTTGAACTAGTGTTGCAGCTTAATTAAGGTTTTGGGTACTGGCTTTGTTGAGGTTCTAGAGGTAGAACCAGGAAGCCATGGAGATCTTTATGCAACTTTCTGCCTTGAGGGAAAGCATATATTTTTCAAGTCAATAGGATAGAAATCATTAATAAAATAGGAATAAACTAAAATTCATTAATAAAGTAGGTACCAGTTGGGACTACTGAGAACCCCACAGATTTAATTGCTTAGCATCACATCTACGTATAATAGAATCATAGAACCATCAAGGTGGGAAAAGACCATCAAGTCTGATTTACTGACTCAATATAATCTATATGTCTAAGCCATATTTAAAAATGCCTGGGTTATTTGTTGTTCTGCAGTGTTTCTTGTCCCTTCAGAGCAGGCTTGTTTAACCCCATATGGAACTAGTAATCAGTGTGAAGGAAAATAAGATTTCTTTTTTTTTGATAATTAATTACTTCAGAAAGCTTTCATTTCTGTGTTTTGATGCATATTAAAAATGCCAGCTGTGACTGGGTGCTTGTCTTTCTGCACCAGTAGCATAAACCAAAACCGACCATCACCATGAATCCATGACATTGAGACTCTGTTTTTGGCTGTCTGGCCACTGTGTTTGTCTTCCTTCACTGCATGCCCAGCCCTGAAACCGGTATGAAAAATATGCTTAAGCCCTGCTGCTGCTGAAAGGGTGGCTGCACCCTCCTGCCCTCCCTGTTCTACAGAGCTCTGCAGTCCAGCCTTGGTTGGATTCAGGAAAAAGCCCAGGACAGCTGTGCAGCACAGCAAGGACTACTCATGCTGCCTCCAGTCTGGATCCCAGGGCCATGGATGCCCCCTCCTCTATGCTTAAATTACTCTTTTACTGCTTGCAGGTAACACAGGAACAGAGGGGAAAAAGCAAAAGCCCTAAATGTAGAGGGTCTAACGCTGGGCTCCAGCTGAGGCACTGTGCACCCCACAAAAAAATGGGGTTCCTCACCCTTCTTTTCCTTGCCTCTGGTATAATCAGCTGAAATGTCCATGGCAAGGCACACAACTTCACTTGTTTTTACTTATTATTCCTGAAAAGTTCATCAAAATCTATATGATTTCTTGAAACACAGCATATCCTGCAAATTTTGCCAGGGAAGACACATTTTGATGTTAAGGCTTCTGCCAGCTCTAGTTCAAACACTTGTGACTCAGCATATGCCAAAAGCACACGTGGTCTTGCCAGACAGTGTGGGAGCCTCGGGAGCCAGCCTTGCTCGCTGGTGAGAAGTCTGGGAGACCTGCAAACCAGGAGACAGGAGGTCTCTACTTCCTAAGTTGTTGGATGCCCTGGTAGGAGCACCAGGCCATAGCACTAGAATGAGCAAGTTCAATTTGGTGTTCCCCTCCTCTCCTGGTGATGAGGGGTCTGCATTTCCTCTCTACTGGCTAGAGCTTTGCACTGGCTGCCTGCTGCTCTTTATCACAGGCACAGAGTGGAAGTGGCTTGATTCAAAATACTTTTGTCTGATGTATTTATGGGCAACCAGCTATTTACAAAGCTCTCTATATGCTGGTAGCCCCAGGTGCAGCCCCCATGTACACCTACCCTGGATGAAAGGCTTCCCACAGTCTGGGGACTGCTATTCTTCCTCTCTGATTTTGGCCCTAGTGCATGGTGTTGCCCCAATTATCATCCTTGCACAGGCATAATTGTTATTTTGGGCTTGAGGGGAGCAGGACCATGTGCACCAGGGGGTAATAGTGAAGGCTTGCACATCTGTGCTGCCAGCCAAAATGCTCTTCCAGCCCCTGCCCATCACTTCCCTTCCAAGGGCCTTCCCCGGGCACTTGGGCAAGCAAGGCAAGGGATTACTCAGCAGAAGGTGGGGTCAGTGCAATACCCTGGGTAGGAGCAAATGCCCCAGTACAGGATTTCAGAGATGGCTCTGTTTACCACATCAGTTGGGCATCACCAAATGTGGCAATCTGAAATACTGTTTGAAAGCCAGACGTGGTGCTCATGAGTGGGTCTTCACCGGCAGCAGGAGATTAAATACTCCTGTTAGCCACAGGGCAGCATGGTGTGGCAATTAGTATGTTAAGCAGAGCTGAGAGTTTTACAATGAAACCAAAAATGTTGCTGGCCCCCAAATTCTGCAAAGGTTCAAGAACCTTTCAGTAAACCTGGGATGAGCCTTGACAGATTTAAAAATTTCAAGGAGGAACCATTAAAAACACCATGGTTTGTGCATGATTTTGAACCTAGACCCAGCCACACTTGGCACTTCAGGAGTTTTGCTTTGGGTTTTTTGCATACAAATTCAAAACACAGTGTAGACTCAGCAGGCAGAAACCGATGCAAACCAAAACTGCTGAGTTTTGCACAGCTCTAATTATAATCTCTTCACAGTCCTGGTTTTATTTATTATTGTTTGTACTGTGGTAGCAGCGCAGGGCTCCAACCAGCTTCAGGGCCGCACTGTGGTAGGTGTTGTAAAGGCAGAAGAAGGAGGCAGGATCCCCAGCCTGAAGAGTATATAATCTAAACAAACAAAATGATAAAGAATGAGGGAAAGACATAAAACACACAAGCAGAGTGATAAGGGGGTCTTGGCAAGACAATGCTTTTCTTTGCGTCTCTCTCATCCACACATAAAATTGTGTCTACCCTGTAAAATCTTTGGGGCCAGGACTGCATTTCTCAAAATGCCTAGGGAGATGGGGTGCAAGAAATTTGTGGGGAAATGAAAGTGTTGGGGGGTAGCAGCAGGGTCAGCAGCCCATAGGGCTTCCAGGCTGGATTTCGGCAGTGACGGTGGGAGCAGGAGGAAGGTGATGGGGACAGTGGAAGGGAGGACAGAGGAGCAGATGGACTGCACTCCTTAGCTTGGGTCAGGTCAGAAAGCCCATTGTAGGCACTAGGACAACTACTGCTAGGACACCACACTATTCTCTGCTACAGTTTCCTCTAGAGTTGAGCAGAGCTAAAAATACATCCCTATATGGATAATTCTTCCTCGGAGTAAACTGCTTTGAGATACCCAGGTGAAAGGTGCTAGAGGAATGCAAAGATTTATTTTTCATAAACCTCCTCACATATTCTTTTCACTGCCAAGTCAAGCCTGATGCCAGAAATTTTAGAGATGCATACATCTCTCTCTCTCTTTGAATAGAACAATACATTTATGAAAGAGGCCAAGGTACATTTTTTCAGAATAAAACCTTAAGTTAGGTTTCCTAAATCTGTATAGAGGATCTTAAATGAACAGTCTGATTTAAAATCAGGACATTTCCTTAAAACTGAGTTCAGGAGTCTAGCTATAAGTTCTTACTTGAAACTGTTTAGCCACAAGCTAGATGGAAATTTCATATCCTAAAAGAAGTTTGTAATGTCTGGTTTTGTTTTTTAGTTTTTTCTTCTATGATTTAGGTGAAGGTTTGAGCTGGTTATTTTATCCCAATTATTCACCATTCTGCAACTATTAATTAAAACAAACAGGTCTCTGAAGCTATTTCTCACAATAGGGAAGATTTATATCTTGAAACTGAAGCTTGTTTTTTCACTGCATCTATTTTCTACACTGTGTAAACATCCAAGTTTGTTATTGCAGCAATCACCAGCACAAGCTTTCAGAGCTCCTTGCCAGGCTTGTGATATTTATTGTTTGTTAAGCTCCAGCTCCTGGAGTGAAATGATTAGATGAGAACCTCAGCTTTCAGTTAAACAAAATAGATGTAACTTTGAGAGAAATGGGAAAACATGAGCAGAATGTAGAGACAAGGGTACAAACATCAGAAAGGCGAACAAAAAAGAAAACTCCACATGTATTATTATTTTTAAAGCCTAAGGACACTTAAACCAACCTCCCCCTTTTAATTTGGAAGGGGGGGCTGACTCATAGCTTCTGGCTGCCAAGGCATGGCCATGGCAGGGGTTACTCATCGCCTTGTAGCTGCCCAGAGGTTTCTCACCAAAGGGCTGCTCACCCCTCTGCTGAGCTTCATGTATCTGTAGCACTGGGTGCTGGGCTCCAGCCACTTCTTTTTTCTTTTTTTTTTTTTCCCCTTCTTCCTTTTAAAACAACTTTACTGACACCTGAGACATTCATTTCTGAAAATATCCTGTACAAGGAATTACACGGACTTGGCAAATAGAGACAATAGGTCAGTGCCTGGCTCTTCCAAACCTGAGAGGATATCTTTAGCTTTCACAAAAAGAAGAGAAACAGAACTATTCAAAAGTCTCAGCTGCCAAATAGTAAGTCTACAACAATATAAAGCAAATGTAAATATTATATGATGAAATGCATTTTTTAAAAAAGCCCTCTTTTCTCAGAAGTTAGATGGGCTTTATATACAACAGGAAGATTCATTCCTGAAGAGAACTCTGGCCTATGAAACAAACCCCTACATATCATGGTCTAAAATATCTATTTTATATGATACAGCAACAGTCATCACCTTTACCTTGGGAAAAGCTCATTCAGCCTCCTGATTTATGAAAACTGTACTTCTCACTGCTCTGCTCCCCCCCTTGCCATGCCCACAAACCCCTGGGGAGGGGAGAAAAATACATCTGCAGGGAAGAAGCCTAGCTATTACCAGTGTGACTGAGGGACATTAATAACAGAAAACCAGTGCAAAGAGTGCAATGAAAACAGAAGCAGGAGAAAAACAAGAATGCTTGCGCATGGCAAAATAGCCATACAAGGTCCTGGTTTAAGATGTGAAGGTGTGCATTGTTCACCAAGCTGTGGATGGGAGCTGGGTACACGAACGGGGGTCTGTAGACAGCTCTGGCTGGACTCTGCACCACCTGTGCCACTTGCAGGCATGGGACTGAGCACGGAGAGCATCCCTCTCTGCTTTCACTGTTACAGACCTGAGGAAATGTCCTGCTGACACTCAAGGTAATGCCATGGCGGTTTTTACCCAGTTTCTTCTCCACACGGTGGAATCTAGGCTGGACATACTGGTATTAGTTCTGAATTAATCACCTGCTTACAGGGGCTTGGGTGCTTGGGCAGATGGGAAGATAATTCCACGGCTTTACACAAAACCTCTTGACAGTAGTTACAGGTGGATCGTGCTGCTCTCATTTTTCACTACAAAGAAAGCAGAGGAAGGAACAAATTCCCCCTTGACTTTCCTGCTCCCTGTGAATGGGCCCCTGCTGCAGAAGGTGCACTTGCAGATGCCTGCAATAATGTTATGCAAGCCAGCATAATATTCAGCTCATTGCTGCTGGAAGTTCTCCCTCGCTTGCCCCCGTGGATGGTACCTGTAGCATGTGGTGAAACTCTTTGTGCACAGCAGGCAGGGTGGGTCCCAGACGAGGCAGTAGAGACGAACGTGGTCTTCTCAGCTGACTGCATGTACAGCCTATAGCTATGTTGCAGTTTATATGGTTTAGTTACTCATTTACATGGGTACAATTCACACCTCTTTTTAGGATGCAGCTAGTTTCAAATGTGGTTTCAGGACCAGCAAAAGATGCAGACAGTTACAGTTCAGAAGAGAGTTATATCTCCTTTTTCAGGAGAGAATAAATGTCAGAATACCCTGAAAACCCACTATTTACCAGAGAACCTTGCATTATGAATATGGATCTCTACTGGGGGTAGGGTTATACCTGCAGTAATGAACCAGTATTGTCCTTTCCATTTCAGACATACTTTGTGAGCTGGTGGAAGACAAATGTTGGACATGTTAGTACCGTCAGCTGCTCCAGTACACATCAGGAACGTCACTCTATTCCTGCTGTTAACTCAGCAACATACCCTGCCAACAAACCATAGCAATAGCTGCCTAACAGGTCATCATGGCTACACAAGAGGAGGCAGTTTGCCAACACAAGAAAACTTAGCCACTAACCATGGCTGTTCTGGGATAGTCAAATTCCCATGGATAATGGCAGTCTGTTCTGAACTGATGTCTTATCCCACTGGGGTGTCCTAGGGCTTCCCATACTTTTGACATCACAGCTGATTAACACAAAGGTGCAGGCTGATACAGTCCTGCTGTTCAGTGTGTACTGTTCTGGTCCAGAACGAGTCAGCACTAGGGTATCAACAGCTGGTGAAACCTAGGTCAAATATATTTGCTCTGCCTGTGTGAGCTGCTAGGCAAGGCCCAGCACTGTCTTCTAAAGGTTACAAGGTAGGGCTGAAGTGGCCTCCAGCCAAATCATCACATACCCAGTGCTCACATTCAGAGAGATGCATGAAAGTAAATAGCTTGAACAACTGGGTACTTGTTGGAAGGAAAGGCAAATCAAACCAGAGATTTCTGGTTTATTAGCCTTTTGCAGCCAGATCAAGGGAAAAAGACAAGTGTCACGCAATAACTGTGAAAATACCTCAGTACAATGCTCAGGTCTGTGGGATGTGGCTCATTACCTAATGTAGCCCAAGAGGGTTGTTGGCACAACCGTACAGTTAAACTCAAGCACTGCTTAAGACTTTGGAGACTTAAACTCAAGAATGCCACACCCAGAAAAATTCTGCTGCAAAGACAAAGTCAAAGTGACTTAGGCAGATTTGCAGATTAAAATGGAAATGCCCTCACTGTGCTGATTACTTAATGCCATTTTCTTCCATCCTTTGCTTTTGAAGAGAACTGTTGTGCGAGCAAACAGAGCTTCAGTTTTCTTGTTGAAACTCCTGACGCCAGTGGTCCTCCACTTCCATGCAAAGCAAAGCTCTGTGTAAGTCATAGGGTCAATTTGTTTACCTTGCCTGTGGCAAGAGTTGGGTTCATCAGGTTAATTTCAGTAGTTGATAAAAGATCTTGAAATTTTTTCTGGTGTCATATGACTTTTGCCTTTTTTTCAAAGTAGGGGGTAACCATGAACTGTTCAAAACATACTGAAGTAAACAACATTTTTCTGCATCAAGCTCATCCTGTGAATTAATTCATTTGCATTTCTGTCCTTTTTAAGTCAGGGGAAGTCATGCAGATGTGAGCAGTCATTTAAGGATTTTAAGGGTTATGGTTCACATCATCCAAAATTGATACCAGGTCTATGCATTCACAGAAAAGGAAAAAATTATGGTGGACATGTCGATGTTTTGGGAAAAATGGGGGATTTTTAATAATTAAAAGAATTATTTTACAGCTTCTATTATTTGTTAAAGTTCAAAGCCTCTGGGCACATCCACACTGATCTGTTGTGCATTGCTTCTTTGTTTTTGGTTGTAGCAAAGTTGATTTCATATTGCTGATTCATCTACTGGGTTTGGACTACTCTTGTTATCCTTTCAGATAATGGACCATTGAGCCTGCAAACAAGTTTGCTGTCTGCCACTGTCAGCTGATTTACATGAGATTGCTGAAATTGAGTAGTTCTAGTTTTTGGGGGTTGTGTGTATAGCAAAAGCAAGAACTTCATGAAAATCAGAGCAGCAAAACACTTTTCTGGTCAAGAACCAGCACATCTTAAGTGTTGCTAAGGAGAGCTTGTCCTGTATACAGGAACAAGTTAATTCTGAGATAACTCTCTTAATAATTTGCCACGAACCATGGCTATTGATTCTGCAGCCTGGCCTTAGGTGAAATTACTGTGTCAAAAACCCCACAGTGGCAATAGCTGCAGACTACGGTGTTTTCTGGCAGACTCTGCAAGCCCCTTCAATGCAGGAAGCAATAGATTCTAAACAACTTTTATTTTAATCCCTGCAGAACATATTGTGAGATTCTAAGAACAAGATCTGCCTTCCAGAGAAAAAAGTTCTTGATATCCCAATACGGTATCAAAGAGATCAACAAGTAAAGAAAAATTATCTGTTCCTGGCAAGACATTAGAACATTTCCCACAAGTTTATAGTTGTCCAACTGATCATCAAAAAAAGAGTTTTGGTTAGGTTCAGGACTTTTTAGTGCCAAGAAAGTGTTATTGATTCTGAGACACCTGGTATTTTCATGTATGCCAGACAAGGGACTGTTGAGGGAACGTAAATGGTCCTTAGAACTTGGAATGTGTTATCTCTGGGCTATTTTATGGATAAACTTGTCTTTTTGTGAGCAAAATGCTTAGTGACCTGCTCAATGCAGGCAGCTATTATGCACACAGAAGTTTCTATTTGCACATCCCGCCATTTACACAGAAAGTGTGCACAAACATATTTCCTGTGAAAAAAACTAATGTCTTATTCTTAAAAGCCCATGAGTCCATTAATTTTTACTGTTCTCACCATGAACCATGATTTATGGTTTTCACCACCTCACAATGATTTATTTTCACAGGTTTTTTTTTGGGTAGGGACTTAAGGAAGACAGCTTTCCCATGGCACCAATGGCTGGATATATGGGTTCCCTCTACCCCTTTTTCTTTTCTTCTCTCTGTTCCCATCTCCTGCCCGCTTGCTCTGCTGTCCCCAGGCCAGTGACAAAGAGCTTATTGAGCAACAGTGGCCAAGGGACAGTTGCAGAAGCTCGGCACAGCTCTGGTCCCCCAGCAGCGAGGGACAAATGCAGCCACCCTACAGGTCTCTGGTTTGCTCGCAGCCATCGTGTATGATGGGCTGTGAACTGGGGTTTCAGACTGAGTGGGGATTCAAAGGAAAGAAACAAAAGCAGGAAGGAGTCTTCTGGCTCTAAATGAAACCTGCACTTGGAAGGTTAGCTGCAAATGCTTCAGATCTCCCAGACAGTCATGAGGTCAAGCTTGGCTGGGAAAACATCAGCCACGGCCAGAGCTGAGAGGAGGGCTTGAGAGGTCTTTGTGCTGAACAGTGCTCCTGCCTCTGAGAAACAGTGTCTCTGGGAGGACAAGCACAGGTGCTTGGTCCAAATCTCCCTCCATGTAAGTTCAGATGATGCTGTAAGGATCTTCACACACAGCCTTGTCACACAGTCTGAGTCAATTTACGGTCCATATTCCTTCTTACAGACCAGCCTGTATATACTTCTCTAAGATGAACAAAGCAGTAACTTGAATGCTGATAATTCCCCCAGAAAGAAAGGATGCAGGTCTCTCCCACTATGTTCTCGCTACATTTGCTCCCTCTACCCTGCCCACTTCCCTCCAATTTCCCACAAGTTGTCAGGAGGGCACCTCGGTTCCTGGAAGCACAAAACAAATGCTGTCTTGGCAATACACAGCTGTTAATAAAACACCATGTGGGGGCTGGTGCTTGCACATGACTTTGCAGAGTTGCTGGAGGAACCATAACACCTGGGCTAACTCTGAAGGAAGCTCATTGCCACTGCAGGGTGCCTGTTGCCCTCTTGTCTGTTCCCCACAGACCTTAGTCCTGCTCCTCATCCCTCCTGAGCTGGAAGTGCTGGTGCTAGACAGCTGTTTGGACCTCTACACTGCTCTAGGTGGGTGTGAGCAAGCCCCAGCAGAGGGGCAAGCCTGCAGGACAGCTGCTCCCATGGCTGCTTTGTGCACGCTGGGCTTCTGAGCCACCTCCCAGCACCACCTGCCCTAAATATATCCCAGGAAAAATAATGGCAGTCCCAACATTCAAAACCTGTAACTTGAAGCTCACAATCCCATAGAAGAGATACTCTTAGTGAGGCTGTAGCCCGTCTCACTTCAGGAGAGTGGAGATTTAAGAAAAGCTCATCTTTGAAATAGGCAACGCTTACTTGAAGTGTTGCCAATAATTTGACAAGTTATTATTTCTGCAAAGCTCCTCTGCCATAGCTGCCCCGTCATCTTCTTAAATACAAATGTTTCTGTCATCTGTCACAAAGGGTCCTGCCATTTTGCTGCAGCAGTAGAAAGACCCAGTCTGTTGAGATAGGAGCTGGAGTTTGGCAGGAGGTCTGTGTGAGTAGGGAGTGAAAAAAAATCCCTAGGTGGAAACATGCCAGCAGGAAAATTACACTGTACTGAGAAAGCAGTGGTGCAAAACTTATGAAAGGAAGGGGGTAAGCCCTCTTCAAATATCCACCCTTTCAAGAGTAAGGTGAAGGGGATGATTTGCTGGGAAGTCAGCTTGTTTGTTGTGAAAGCCAGTTCACAGTGGTCGCTGCTGCTAGGCATGGCAGGGAGTTTTGTAGATGGCATGAAGCAAATTCCAGCTCTCAGAGCTGAGCATGGAGTTTTGCAGATTGCTGTGAATGCTGACCCTCACAACCGATTCTGACTGTATTTCATTCTCAGAGATGCAACTTGCCTTCCTCATGATCAATATCCTTGGGGGAGAAATTCAGCTGGTGATTTTCACAAAGCCATTTCCTATGTAAAGAATGTCTTTGCAAGGGACTTAATGAGATTTTGTTTTGCTGAACAACTTTTTTCATATATGCTAGTCATTCGAAATAGTAAATTACCCAGCCCTGGATATGCATTACTAAAATAATAGAAGGGTTGAAAAATTTTTCTGTAAATGGTTTTGGCTGAATTATAACGCTTAGTGATTTCTTTTTAGTGATATAAAAGGTATTCAGAATTTTCTACTTTCCTTTTTAAAACAAAGTGCAGTTAACACCCTGAATTTCCAGTCTTTGATTTTTTTAAAGTCTTTTAGCAAAAGTGTGTTTATTTTAACCAAAAAATTTTCTAAGGAGTTAAATAAGTTAGTTTCAAGTTTTTATTAAAAAGTAAGAAAGAGAAAATCGGTGAAAATAAGGAAACCCTTCCATTCATAATCACCTTTTTTTTAAAATCAGTTCAGCAACAGCAGCAAACAAAAACCTAAATCCCAAGCATCTGTGACTTAAACTAACAACATGGCATGACAAAGTGTGCAATTGCAGTAAATTTGCACAGGTTTTAAAGAGGCAAAACCTCTTGATTGTTTGTCACATCTTACAAGTTTGGAGAGTGGTCTGGGACACCTTGGGGTGACTGCTGGAATGCCCAACCTCCCACCTACCTTGATGGGTGCTGGTGCAAGTTACTTGCTCTGCCTTTCCACTCAGGCTTTTAGCATTTAGCAACTGGCTACAGTTTTCACACTTCTGTTCAGGATTTAAAATGACATATTTATTTGCTAAAAAAAATTTTGAATGTGGCTTAATCTTTCCCCGCCCCAGGCCTATGCTTTCTTTAATAGAAATAATGTTTAGGATTCAATTCATACTCCACCAGGCGAATATAATCAAAGTGACTGCAGGCTCTGATATTGGGTGGGGTGTGTGGGGGGGAACAAAAAACAAAGGGAAAAACCAAAAACAAGCCACTCCTTACCCCCTTGGCCCTTTCCTGGTACAGAACAGAGTGTCTTGTATTCTGTTCAGCTTGTTTGGCTGCAGTGGTTCTGTGCACAGGTACAGTGACCTGCTGCTGCTGCTAAACAATCAGGGGAGCCCCTGAGATTTTGGGGATGAAACTCCCTGAGGAAGAGTGGATGGATCTGCCTCCCTGGCTCAGCCCAGGGTGAGGGCTCTTCTCTGCCCTTGACCTGCTGTGCTGTTGCACGTTGGTGCATGCTGGCATGAGTGTGTGTGTGTGTGTGTGTGTGTGTGTGTGTATTATCAGGGAAGTATTAAAAAGAAAAAAAAGAAAAAAAAAGAAGAAAAGGGAAACATTTTCAGGGACTGCACAGAAACCGGTGCAGGAGTTGCTAGAGCAGTGTGCATACGCTCGAGAGGAATCCCTTTCAGTTCCCCTTTTCTTCAGCTTTATTTAAAAAGGGTTTGAAGGCTGGTTTAATTATGAAAACCAGCTCTCTAGACACCAAACAAAACGGCAGCCTAGCCTAAGTTGGCACCAGGACAGATGCATATTTTGCTCTCTTCTCCATGCCAATCGGCAGTAGCTCATCCAGTATGTCAATCCAAGCTGGCTGTCTGAAATCCAAGTTTAGTGGCCTGAAAATATCCCAGTCTGGCTTTGTTTCATGTGGTAAACAGCTTGTTCAGTCTATTTCTCCAATGTTCAAAACAAAAATCAACCTCCTCCCCAAAAACCCCATTACTACATGTTATGGTAATAGCCTCTCTTTGCATTTCGCCCCACTGCATGATTTCCCTTCCTTTTTTCCTCTGTATACGCTGACCACGAAACACTGGCAAAACACACTGCTTTTGAAAAGATAGGCCTGATTCTGCTGGGCACTGAGCTCTCATGAATGGATTCAGGGTTAAGATTAAAACAACCGAGTTCTGCAACAAAAATGTTTGAGGCTGTTTAGCGCTTGCAGCTTTGCCAGCTCCTCCAAGCTGCCTGGACATATCCTAGATTCAGCTAAAATTGGATGCGGCCACTTTGGGAGCGGGCAGGGCTCAGGGATGGTGGCTTTGCAAAGCTGAGTCTGCTCTGGGCTTTGTGGAGTCCAGTGGCTTCTTGGGGTTTGGTCTTCCCCACCCCCTGTAAGGGTTTGCAGGACAACGTGCATAAGGCAAGAATAGCAAGCAGTAGCAGGGAGGGTTTATAGCGATTTACCATTGATGCAAATTCCCTCCCCCCCCCTCCCCCTCTTTGCCATTTTAGTACAAATAAAGGGGCCCAAGCTCCCTAGTCAGCCAACAGGATCAGGACTGCCAAAAGAAAACAAATCCAGTGTGGGGAGGCTGCCCACAAAACATGGCTTAGTCAGTATTGCGGAGATGAGAAAAAAACAAACAGCTTCCCAAACGCCAGCGATGGAGTATGGTTTCCTCGATAATTAAACTCAAGCAAGGACTCATCTCTTTGGGTTTCTTACTGCCTGTTTCCTCTTGAAGGAAATTGAACATCTCTGAAAACCTGAAATCGGTTGCTTTCTAAGCAGAAGCAACAGTTTTCCACAGCTAAACCCCACGGAGACGATTAACAAGTCAGTAATCTGGTTTCCACCTTTCCCAATAGCTTTGCAATTGACCCAGTGTTTACCAATATATTTAAGGGTCAGTGAAGAAGAAAGAAAGAAAGATAGAATGTGCAGGGATGAAAGAGATACATAACTAGTGAAAAAGGGGGATTTAAAATGTCAGGGAATCTGGAGAAATCCCTAGGAAATCAAGAAATATCCCCAGCTGTCACCTTTCTTCTCCCACCTTCCTAGTGAGAAGTTATATCATGTTCAAACAAGGCAAGAGCGTGCTGCCTTTTAATTATGATACTTATGTGCTTTATGTGGGCACTTCACATAGTGGAAGTGCTGGGCAAATATTAACTTTGACTCATTGGAACCTTTGGTTTAAAACAAAGGAACCTGGGAGGTGTGGGGAAGCAAACATTGGGAGAAGAGGCTCAGTTCCATCTATTTACCCCAGCTGTGAGCCCGCCTGCAGAAAAAGATACCACTGGGTGAATTCAGCTGTGCTGACAGCACTGCAAAGCCATACACTCTATACTGCCATGTGCTTTCTGCCTCAGCACAATCCCCTGCTTCGTTTTTACATGGAGAGACCATAAGAACAGAACCTGACTCACTGCAAGCAGCCTCTCCCCATCTTGGTCCAGGCTTTTCCTCTCCCAGACTGCAAGGGTGGGCACTGCATCTACCTCAGGGCAGTGTCACTGTTAAACTTGGCAGGTTTGGTTAAAATCACTAGCAACAGGCAAGAAGCCCTGCCCTGCCTGCGTGGCTCGACGGAGAGGTGTGGATCCTGCATCATTCGGGAATATGGGAATATGCTGTCCTGTTCCCTGAAAACAGAACATTTTTGAGACTAAGGTTATCCATACTGCTGCTGCACCACAGCAGGGAGAGAGGGTTTTGGGGAGCAGGAGGGGAAGGCAACCCAAGCGTGTTTGAGAGGCACCATGCAGGCATAACCCAGAGACCTGCCAACCCTGCTGTCCAGCAAAGCCTGGACAGCGTGGGCAGGGTTAATCTTGACCACAGCACACACTTCCCTTTTCCCCTCTCCAGAAAGAAAATAACATATTTCCTGCAAGGGGTTGGTGATTTTGCAGTGCTCTAAGCAGCTCTCTCAGTGGCCAGGGGATTTTCTTGGTATCTGGGCTGGGAGACTTTGAAAACCTGTGTTTTTCCACCAAAAAGCACTCTCAGTTTCTCTTGAGTTTGTACACAGTTTAAATCGCTTCAGCGAGGAACACATGGATCCGTCTGGCTTCTGTACTAACCAAATAGGATAATGGCACTGAGGCCTATAATCCCAAAGGGCATCTGCCCATTTGCAGGCAGTTATCAGGAAATGCACATCAGCACATATAGACAGACACATGGGTGGATTGAGAAAACACCTGGTTGCTGGATAAGTCTGGTGGAGCTTTTATCTCTCATGAAAAACGATTCATGATACGCTGCCTGCTGCAGCTCACAGGCATTTTACTTCTTCACTGCTTCCCAGTAAAAAGAGCAGTAGTTCTTTTTAGACAGTTGGGGAGGAAAGAGGAGGAGGAAGAGGAGAGGAGAAGAGAAGCAGAAGAACAAAGAAAAGAGAAAAGGAGGATGGGCACTGTTTGCTGGTGAAATCTTAGCAGGGGGACTTGGTGTTATTTCCCTGGAACTGGAAATTCCATGCTCCACCTTTGAGAGGGGGGATGGCAAAGGTTGAATGAGCAGAGATCAGCCCTGGGTGAGCAAGGGGGTTGCTGTGTCACTGCCAGGCAGCCCCACTGACCCAGTAAGGTGTAGGCACCTAGGGTTTGGAGGGCCAGTCCTTGTCAGCAGGAGGGTGGCAATAGGAATGTGTCTCCTGGAGGACCATGGGACCCTCAGAAATACAGAACCATCTCCACCACAGGAACTGTTTGATAATAACTGGAAACAAAGGCAAAGGTAATTTGCTTCCCTGGGTGCAGCAATACAGATGTGTTTAACAAGAGGCACAGACATCCAGAGGACAGGGAGGTTTGACAAACAGAGGTTTTTTCTTTCTCAGCAATACCTGGCTTTTTTTTTTTGTCCAGCCACTGTCTATCCACAAAGGCTGGCCCCCTTCTCTGCTCTCAAGTTTCCCCCTAGGATTTAGGTCTTAACACCTCCAAATGTAACTTTGCTTCCTTCCTAGAAGGAGCAGACCTGTAGGAAAGGGGTTGCACAGTGGCAACACCTTGGTTCATGCATGGAGAACAAACATTTTCAAGCCCAAAAGTCAGGGTGAATGGGCATTTGCTGTTATACAGGAGGGGCAACTCAATGTCACTGGAGGAGCTTCTATTCCCATAGCTGAAGGACTTGGTCTCCCTCTCTATTTCACATCTGCACTGATGGAGAGGGCATAGTGTTCATATTTTGTATAATAATGTTTTATTTGCACTGCAATTTCAGCTGTGGAAGGGAAATGTCTTCTCTGGTCCAAATGTGAGCTGCTAAAAATCTGGCAGATCCCATTCTAGAGGTGGCTGCATTTCAGTGGTGGGAAAGGGGATTTTCATATTGTTCTGGCACGGTTCTTGTAAACTGAACTTCTATAACACTTCTCTTTGAGATCCATGGGAGTTTTTGCCTTCTCTAGGTCTGCAGTGCAGGGCCATCAGTTTGTAAAACACTAAAAGAATGACTGAGAGGAATGCTATAGTGAAGTTTGTTTGTCAGTGTATTTTTTTGTCCTTATGTTTGGTTTCTTTTGAGATAATCAGAGTTGACTTTTGCATCTCACACTTAAATATTTTTCAAAAGCATCTGTGCTCAACAGAACACAACTCACTTGTACAGTTATGCTGGAGAAGTGCTTTTTTGATACATATGCATATGCAAATGACTATTTTATGATGATTTTCTTGTGTGAATGACAATGATTTTGCCTGCTACTTAGGTGTGCCACTGGGTGCCATTTAAAATCAGATTCTTTCCAAGGCTGAAGAGAACATTCAGCATGCACACTCCATAAACCAAGCTCAGCAGCTCTTTTTCCCTGCTCCTGCACTTGTGGGCACTTAATTCTGCTTGTCACACTGTGGATACCCGTAGCTGTCTTTGTGGCTACACAGGAAACAAATAGAGGAAACTGATGCAAGTTAAAGATAATTCAGAAACCAAAAATGGTTATTGTTCAGCAGGATCTAGTCCATTGCACGGTCCCATGATCAGCTGTGCTGGCACAGTGCAGAAGGTGGTGCAAGGGTAGGACAAGGTGGTCAAGGCTTCACAGAATCACAGAATGGGTCAGGTTGGAAGGGACCACAGTGGGTCATCTGGTTCAACCTCCCTGCTCAAGCAGGATAATCCCAGAGCACAGGGCACAGGATTGTGTCCAGACAGTTTGGGAATATCTCCAGTGAGGGAGGCTCCACACCATTTCTGGGCAATCTTTTCCAGTGCATGGTCACCCAAACAGTAAAGAAGTACTTCCTCATATTCAGGTGGAACTTTCTGTGCATCAGCTTCTGCCCATTGCCTCTTGTCCTATTGCTCAGCACTCCAAATAGAGCCTGGTCCATCCTCTGACACCTCCCTGCAGACACTGACAGACACTGATAAGACTGAAGCAGCTTCCTCCGCTGCTGCCTTTGCAAATGCAGCTTCTCAGATGTTCCCATGATTTATTTCTGATGATCTGTTTGCAGGGTCTTTTCCAAGGAAAGATCTCACCCTCAATGACTTAACAGAGGATCAGAAGCATACATTAACTGACCTAGATATGTCTGAGAGCTGCAGCTCAGGATGGTGCCCTGTTCTGAGCCCTGAACAGAGTGTGGCAGAATAAGGGCAGACAAAGCCCCCATGGCAGCCCTTTTCTGTTGGCTGCTGCTTGTACAGCTTAGACCATCAATGCCATTAAGGACAGGCTGTCCTATAGTGGAGGCACACAGTAATTTCCCAGTTGCTGTGTGAGATCTACTGCACAACCTTTTAAGACCTCATGGGAAAACCATTTAGTTTGATCAACATTTTGCACTGCATCTTGTCCCTCTTATATAATTCCAGGGAGCAGCTGAATTTTTGCTGGTATAATAATACTTAAAAAAAACAACCCAAAGGAAATTAAACCACAAACAACTATATTCAAAAAACAAAGGGTCTGGCTGCTGCCCAAGAAAACAAGGAAATTTAAAGATAAAGCAAACTGTCCTTATTTCACCCTGTTGTGCCTGAGGATGGCTGGGGTTTCCAAAGAAGGCAAGCCACAGCATGTCCTGCTCTGCCAGGGAGCGGCCAGCAAAGGGCCAAGCCCTTCTAGCAGGACTGGGAGAATGGACTTTATCCCTGACCCCTCAATGGGAAAGTCATGCGGCAACGTAGAAACCCAGACGTTGAAATGTGAAAAACCTCTTGGCCCTGTGTGCAACTGGGATGGATTAGGACTAAATAAAGCCTGGACTCACTGACAGGACATGGAATAGGGGAAGAATCAAACAGGATGAACTTCCTTTAAACTTGCTGATGGGTGCCTGGCTCCCCGAGACTTCAGCCCAGCCAAGAGCTAACCTACACCAGAGGAGGCAGGCCACAGCCTGGGAAGGGTGGGATGCATGTCTAAAAGCCAGTGTCTGAAAATCATGAGGATCTGGAGTAGCTGGGGCTTCAGCTTCAACACTTCATCAAGTCATAAAGAGGAAAATGGAAAGTGGCAATGTCAGAGTTGTCCAGAGTTTTCCCATCCTGTGGCACCTCCACAGCTTACACAGGTGTATGGCCTGACCCAGCCTCCCAGACTCAGGTGAGGGCAAATGGCAGGACAACCCACTGAAAACCAGCAGAGTCACCTCTGCTAGTGCTCAGCCTGAGTTGGCTTGTGGTGCTCAGAGGGCAGAAGGATAGTGGGGGAGGAGAATTAGCAAGGAATGAAAAGCTAAAATAACCCACTTTGCACAATTATTTGTTAAGCAAATACTTGCCTTGATTAGTGTATTTGCTGGGTCCATTATGACAGCACTTGGCAGCATGGTCTGTGCTTGCAGCCTATGTTAATGGCCCCCTTCAACCTTGTAATGTCTTGGAGGAGCAAGCTTGCCATTTTAAATTTTTATTCTTTTGTGATACCAGTTTTACTACTATTACAGGCCTCCAGAGAAGCTAACTCTTATAATTTCTATTCATAAGTCATCGTTAATTTAGCAGAATCTATTTTATTTATTCTTGAATACTTTGAATATCAAAGGATTTCCTCTATCTTCCTTCTGAGCCTACGTGGCCCTGGTGAATGTCTGTGCTTTCATTCCCAACGAAATTAAAAGGCATAGGCAGAGGCCTTGAATGTGAAGATGTGCCAAACCATTCAGAAACAATATACTAACCCCCCATCCATGACATCTGCATCCCTGTGAATGCTTCTTGCAGGTGCATGTCCTAGTACAGAGTAAAATGTACACATCTGATTTTGATGTTTACTTTGCTTGCTGAAATTGCAATTAACAAATCAGCTGCATGCTTTTTTTTAAATTTTCTTACTGTCACGGAAATTTAGGCTGATTCCCCTGCGCTCACTTGGATCCTGTCAATATTTTATGCCATAAAGTGAAAGACAAGCAACAGAGACAGTCTTTTCAAACATGCAATGTCTTAAAGACAGTCATTGTTTCCAAGTGATCATTTTGCTGACCTTTCTTTTTGATACAGTATGCCTTTTTCTACTCCAGGAACCAGAGATGGATTCAGGTCTTAGAGCTGACTTAAATTATAGGCACATTTTTTAAAGACAACTGGGTGCAAAGGCTACCATCTCCTTGCAGCTCCATTGGCAGAGCCTGATGCCCTGAAATCCCAAGCTTTTTGGCAGTTTGCAGGGGAACTGGGAACCTAGAGGCCAGCTCTGAGGGAGCATTCATTGCTTTGAAAAAACAAGCTCCCCCCTAGGTTGCCAGCCAAGAACTACTGGGGTACCTAGACTCCCTAGCCTGCTGGGAACATGGGGAGCTGAATTGGGCCTCCCATGTCCCAGCTGACAGCCTTAATTTCAGACCTGCTGATTATTCTGGGGTCTGGCTTTCTTTTTTGACATGCAACATTTCAAAAGGTCTCAGTTTCTACTCAACATGAATGAGGGAAATTTGTGGAAGCTTGAAAAAACTTGGCAGGATGGAAAAGCTCTTTCTCACTGTTTTCTGTTTTCTCCTGGATGAGAGTAGTGGTTTTCAAGCTTATCTAAATTTTTCCAGTGGAAGTGAAGACTCCTGCATAGTGAAGTCATGAGAATAGCTTGCTTTTCTCAGTTATCTTTTGTTGAGCCTCCAGAAGTTGTTCACAGACCTCCCTGAGCTGGATACTGTATGGGGACTCCTATGTCCAATTCCTCCAGAAAACTCTTTTACTATGCTCTTTGAATGTCTGTATAAAGTTATTGCCAGTTATTTAAAACTACGCCTTTTCTTATTTTGGCCTTAATGAATTAATGCATCTAGCAGAGGAATCTGTAGCACCATTTAAGAGCCTTTTTATGTGAGATGCTGATGCCAAGACTCCTACTGGTTCTTACCAGCTACTAAATAAGACCACCTTTTCCAGTGATTCCTAATCAAATGATTACCAAAGGAGCTGCCCAAGCCTTTTGGCAGCTGGGCCCTTCTACATATTTTTCAGTGGTCAGGTCACAACACAGGAAGCTGTCAGACACCTAGTTTGAAATGGATACACACACAAGATAATGCTGCTAAGAAGTGCTTCCCCTTCAAAGTGCTTGTGTCCTGTAACCCTGTTTGCTAGATAGTATGCAGTATGGACTTTCTCAAAGGAAGCCTCCTTCCAAGCTCAGTCTATGTAAACTGAGCATGGAGTCCTTGCTGCGGATGACTCAGCAGGGAGTGTGCACAACTGTGTGTTCACAATCCTCAGCTCCTTGCTGGCCAGCCAGCAAGAACCTCCACTGCATTTCCCAAAAAGAGAACTAATAGAATGGGCATCTGTTTTACCCTGACTTTAATACAACTGTCAGAGAGGCACAAACTCCAGTGTGTAAACTTTCTTCTTTGAGCCAGGGATCCAGCTTGCTTCATTTGTGGCTCTGACTCACCGGCAGTGCCTGACTGCCTCTGCAACTGGGTGGTGTCTGCGTGCTCGGAGAGGATTAGGCAGCCACAGGTGGCACCACCTGCTGCAAAGCTGTCCTGCCCGGGCTTACTCCCCTAATGACTCCTAGACATTTAAGAGCCGGCTCAGTTGCTGAAGGGAAAGTGGCCAAGGGGACAATGGGCTCCTTGTAGTTGTTCAACAGCATCACTCGACTTCCCCACTGACTGGCATTTGGCACAGCTTGTTGGGTTGGGTGCAAATGGTGTGAGTGGTTGGCTGTGCCTCTCCGGAAAGGTGGCAGGAAGAGTTACAGGTTTATGTTGATCTCTAACACAGAGTGTAGCTTTCTCTTTGCCACAAAAATCCACCCTTCAGACAGTGATGTGAACCACTGCAGGTTCTGCCACAGCCCCTACAGGTCAGTGTTGTATGACTGCTGCTTTTCTTTATTCCTGTGCTTTTGTTACTGTGCTTTCTGCTAACTAAGCATGTAGGAGAGCCTAAAATCTCATTAGAG
This sequence comes from Manacus vitellinus, assembly GCF_001715985.3. Classification (NCBI taxonomy): domain Eukaryota; kingdom Metazoa; phylum Chordata; class Aves; order Passeriformes; family Pipridae; genus Manacus; species Manacus vitellinus. The sequence continues at coordinate 760,430 of NW_021940861.1, forward strand.
CTAAGATGCTATGCACTAACAGTGCTGCTACCTTTGTCTGCAGCCTAAGGGTTTAAGCCAGTGGAGCCATCCGTTGATAAAGCCACCAAGTGCTGCAGTCACTGCCATTGCTTACCACAAGTCCTAGGCCCATTTTGAGCAAGGGAGTGGAGTACAGCAGTGCCAGGTGACATATCCAGAACCTGCAGCTCTGATGTTGCAAGCATCTTCTGTGGTGACAGATGGGAATTGCTTATGGCATTTATAAAAAATAAATCCCATGTGGAGTCTCATTACAAAAAATCACCTATATAGACCACATTCTGCACTTCTTCCCCTGCAATCCCCTCAAAGCATACAGGAGGTGGAAGCCTCCATGCCAGATCCCCTGAACTATGCACATTACCTGGCTGGCTGCTCTGCAGCAGAATCTTGGTGTTCAGAGGATTGCTAGATGAATCTTTTGTTTTTATATTCTGATGCAGCTTCTTTGTATTTTTAACCAGGGCCCAAATATCTCATGCAAATGAATGCTGTATGCCCGCTTCCTGGTATGCTCCATGGGCTTTAACAGCCAATAAAGTAAGTAATTACAAAAATCAAAGTGGATTCCATGCAACAGAGGTCACTACCACAGCCACCTGTTTTCTTAGGTCAGGCCATACTATGAACAATGTAAGAAAGCCAGATATCTGTAGACAGACCACAAGCCAATGCACAAAATCTGTTCTAGTATACCACTGATTTAATTTCTTGTTCTGTGCCATACCACATTGCCAAGACTGCACATAGAAAACCAAAATTAAACTCTGCTGCTGGTGGCAAGGACCCTCCAGTACCCACAGAAGCACATCTCTAGGCAAGGTACAGACCAACACCTGAGAGTCCAATCCAGCTCCAGGAAACTGAGAAACAGGAGTCTTTCAGACTTCCCAGGACTGATAAATTTACCCATATTCATAACTTCAAGCTTCATCTTCAATTAAAAGGAAGTTCAAGTGACCTTCACTCTACAACCACAAAATGATAAGACTTTTCCAGTTGTAGTGTACACACACTAGTGGGAAACACTGTAGATACGTATTTTGTATGTAGTCCAGGATAAGCAAGGGACTGAAATTTTTGGAGGGCAATGTTAACTTACAAATTCCAGAGAATCCTTAAAGGATGAATATTAAGAATTCATTGTAACACCAAAGTAAGGAGGAGAAATTGGAACCATTCTTCAGAGCCCATACTTTAGACAGTTTACTTGGGATCAATTTGATTTCAGATAAGCCAACCGAGAAAAAATGAATTTCAACTGTATTCCCTACAAATCTATTTCTAAACACTAGGACATTCTGTTTTGCCAGCACACTAATGCTAGTGTGAGTCTAGAGAGAGCTTCATCTTGTGGAATTTTTTTCAGTTTTCTTTATTTCCTGAGAGCACATCCTGCAACGAATGTTCAAAACCTAAAAACCTGATGACATTAAAGTGCTTGGATTCATTTACTTGTCTGAATGTCATGTGGTGGAAAGACGAGACAGATTTTCTTGCCTCTGGCCTAGTCCTCTCTTTCTGATCTGGAGATGTCGGCACCGCTAAAGCATGTTGGCTTGGCATTTGCTTTATCTCTTGTTTGCACAGATACTCTTCTGAATAGTACTTTATTTTTTGTGGTACCAGATGGCTGGATATTAAAAGGGAAAAATACTAGTGGAGTAGACATTTGTCTTTTCTGAAGAACAACAAACAGAACTCAATGTTGACCTACAGCCTCCAGCTGTCTAGTAGACTAGCTGTCCCAAGCTGCAGAATAGCCATCCTTTCTGTAGCCAACCTCCCAACATTCCCACACATTCACACACTGGCATATCAAGCACCTTTGTTCACTTCAGTGCTGATTCTTCCAATTACTCAGAAGTACCCGATGCAAATTAAAATAGAATTCATAACAATATTTGTAGCCCTTGATCGAGGGCTATTCAGTTTCTACAGCTGGTAGGTACTAGTTCTTACACTTGTCTATACTGTGGGGTTTTTAATAGTGTCACTAAATTGACAACTAATGTTAATCAGGGAAGCAAGAGGAGGAAGAAAAGGTTTTTACTATCACATGACAGACTTAATTGAACAGAAACAATGAATGACTTTTAAATACTCATATCCTTATAGCTACACTGAAATATTAATGTTCTTTCTTTAATGCATAGAGTTAAAAAAAGAAAGATTTCTTAAAACCCCAGCCACCTCTCTGCTATCTTCAAACCACAAGAAGTCAGGAAAGTGAAACTTAAGTTATGCAGCTTAATATGACTTATGTTGCACAGCTGATAGGAATCAGTTAAAAAAAGTTAAGCATTAGCACTTTTTTATTACTTTTTATTATTTAATCTATTTTCATTATTTATTATTGTTTATTATTTATTTTTTTATTTCATAGAACCTGGAACTCCCCTGAAATCATGCTGCAGTCCTTTTTACATGTGAAGGATCTCACTGGGGCCATGTCTTTCACCAGAAATAGATGCGCAAGTGTGCAGCAACAGGCTGATTGTGGAAAATCCAGTGGTCAAGGTGCCCACTGAGAAGAGGTCAGTTTTCTCCTTTGCCCAAGGGATGGAAACTTACATCTCCAGTGGCAACTGCTCTCACAGCTGGGAAAGAAATTGTGCCCCCCTCTGACTCCAGCTAAATGCATCTTTCATTGCTGGAAGTCACATGGAACAGGCTAAGTAGAAAGGCTGGGAATGACCTTACTCTCTAAGGACAGCCCAGTGAGTGTGACACTTGGAGGGGAGAAATATATGTCTGGCCCCCCACAGAAGTCAGATCCCCTGTACTCAGAGGAATATAGTCATTGTTGAAAGCAGGAGTCATGCCACTGCTGTCACCCTCTGGGCTCAGAAGGAAAGCCACACTGACCACAGCATTTCATACAGAGCATCATTCAAGGGGGTTGCTTGGAGATTGCTGAATGAATTGAGTCATTTGTGTGCAATATGCAGAAAAATGCCACATCTGTGGTCATTATAGCCCTTAAGATTGAGGCAGGCACTGAGCAGCACAGTCCTGTCAAGACGGGGACACTGCTGGGCACACCCTGAAGCACAGACGAATACATTTGTACACTTCTGTGCACAAAGCTGAGTGTTCTGGGCATAAATTTTGAGTGCAGGGTGCTAAAATCTTATTTTGGGTGCCTAAAGCCTTATATAGTTCTGGATATGCCTACAAAAAGCCCATTTAAAGCTACAGAAGTACCTTTGTTAATGACAAGGAGAGGCTGCTAGTGCTACACTAACCAGGGCTAGTAGGCCAGAGTGCTCTGTATTAAGGAAGGAGCCAGAGAGAGAGAGAAAGAGAGAGAGAGAGAGAGAGGGAGAGAGAGAGTACCGGAATGACATCCTGCCTTCCCTGGGACAGCCCTGACAGGCAGACAGAACATACGATGCAGAGGATTCTCTATCCTCTCTCCACTTGGCTGAACACACTTAAGGGACAGGGGACAGGAATGACAAGTCCATGCTCAGCACAGCAGGCACGTCTCCTCTGTGCCTGCTCCACATCCCCATCTAACATGGCCCAAACCCAAATTTAATTGGTAATTTCCTATTAAAATGACACCACTTTTCTCTGTGTGTGTGTGTGCGTGTTGCAGAGGGAAGGTTTGGTTTCATTGATACTTATCTGCTACTCATGTATACTTGAGTTTCTTCCCAGCCCTCTGTACAAGAGGTGTTGCTGAGGTTGTCAGCCTGTGTCCTGTGTCAAAACTGCTTCCATTAAAAAAAAAGACTGGTTTTTGGTTACAGGAGACTCCCTTCTGAGAAGAGAGAAGGCCCCGCATGCAGACCCGACCCAGTTCGTAGGGATGTCTAGTGCCTCCCTGGAGCCTAGGTTAGAGATGTGAAGAGAAAGCTTTCCACCCTGGTGCAGCCCTCAGATCATTAGCCAGTACTGATATTTCAGCTACAAAATGATGAAGTTCCTACAAAAAGTCAGAGGTCAACCAAGAGACTTCAGGGCCTTGGGTTGACTAGTTACGGTATCCACAGCATAAGTAGTGCTCTCCTCTGTCCTTCCAGTTGCAGGAATTGAGAGAAGAAACAGGAAGATTCAACAGATCAATACTTGGCTTTGAGCCTGGTGTCACCAGCAGAATTTTGGGGTTTTTGATTATAGACTAATAGAATCATTTAAGTTGGAAAAGACGTCTCAGATCATGGTAGCCACCTCCAGGCTTATCTCTAGCAAATCTGGTTTTATCCCTTTCTCTCTTCAAATCTAGTGTAAAGCTCTTTCAGTGAGCCCTGCTAACTCCTGCATAAAGATCCTTTTCCCCCTTTAAGACAGATGACCCCTGTCTGTTGCCAGCAGGGGAGACCTTATCACTCTCTACAGCTATCTGAAAGGAGACTGTGGTGAGGTGAGGCTTGGTCTTTTCTCCCAGGTAACAAGTGATAGAACGAGAGGAAACAGCCTCAAGTTGTACCTGGGAAGGTTTTGATTGGCTGTTGGGAAAAAAAATAGTTGCTGAGAGGGTTATAAAGTGTTGGAACGTGGAACATTGGAACAAGTCGTTTGAGCCACCATCCCTAGAGGAACTACTGTAGCACTGTAGATGTGGCATGTGGAGTCATACCACCCTCAGTGATGGCAGCAGCAGCCCTCTTTGATTTCTAGGATGTCCATTAACCCTCCTACTCTCCACACCCCAGCTTCCAGTTAGCCCATGTATCCTTCCTTCTGCAGTACCCCTGCAAACTAGAGCTCAAAATGCACAACCTTATCTCTCCGAGAGCGAGGATCTTATTGCTCACTCCAACCGCGTTCTCACACACCTAAAGCACATGGCACTTCCCAAAAGTCTGCTCCAGTCCTGCCCATCAGGGTTCATGCTATCTCTCTTGGAAAGAACAGCTCTAGAACTAGCAGTAGCAAAACAGATTTGCGTGCAGATACCAGAAAACATTTTATATTCGTGTGTTCCCTTAAAACCTGCAAACTAGCAGAGTTGGAAGCATTTGGTACCCTTTCCTACCCCAGTTCTAAGAAGTGGCTTATGTACACATCAGTGAGATGGAATTCATGGGATGGGACTCCCAGTGCTAATGATGAAATCAGATCTCATCCTGAGTGCCATCACACAGCACATCCAGGAGAACCAGGGGATCAGGCCCAGCCAATATGATTTTATGAAAGGCAGGTCCTGCCTGACCAACCTGATCTCCTTCTATGACAGGGTGACATGCTTCACAGAGGAGGGAAAGGCTGTGGATGTGCCTACCTGGACTTCAGTAAAGCATTTGACACCATTTCCAACAGCATTCTCTGGGATAAACTGGCTGCTCATGGTTTGGACGGGTGCACTGGATGAAAAACCAGCTGGATGGCTGGGCTCAGAGAGTGGTGGTGGATGGAGTTAGATCCAGCTGATGGCCGGTCACTAGTGGGGTTCCCCAGGGCTCAGTATTTGGGCTGGTCCTGTTTAACATCTGTATCCATGACCTGGACAAGGGGATCAAGTGCATCCTCAGTAAGTTCACAGATGACACCAAGCTGGGTGGGAGTGGTGACCTTCTGGAGGGCAGGAAGGCTGTGCAGAGGGATCTGCACAGGCTGGATTGATGGGCTGAGGCAAACGGTATGGGGTTCAGTAAGCTGGGTTCTGCACCTGGGTCATAACCCTCTGCAGTGCTACAGGCTGGGGACAGAGTGGTTTGAGAGCTGATCAGCAGAAAGGCTGGCTGACAGCAGCTGAATATGAGCCAGTGTGAGCCCAGGTGCCCAAGAAGTTATCAAGAATAGTGTGGCCCACAAGACTAGGGAAGTGATTGTCCTGCTGTACTTGGCACTGGTGAGGCTGCACTTCAAATCCCGTATTCATTTGTGGGCCACTCACTTCAAAAAAGACATTGAGGTGCTGGAACTTGTCCAAAGAAGGGCAACAAAGCTGGTGAAGGGTACAGAAAATATGTCCTATGAGGAGCTGCTGAGGGTGTTTAGTCTGGAGAAAAGGAGGCTCAGGGGGGGACCTTGTTGCTCTCTACAACTACCTGAAAGGAGGGTGTAGGGAGGTGGGAGTCAGTTTCTTCTGCCATATCTCAAGTGAAAGGATGAGAGAAAATGGCCTTGTGTCAGGAGAAGTTCAGATTAGATATTAGATAATTTTTTGTTTTTTTCACTGAAAGAGTGGTCAAACATTGGAATAAGTTGCCCAGGGAGGTGGTGGAGCCACTGTCTCTGGAAGTGTTCAAGAGATATCTTGATGTGACACCTGGGAACTTGGTTTAGGGGTGATTATGGTGGTGCTGGGTTGATGGTTGGACTAGATGACTTTCAAGGTCTCTTCCACTTTGATGATTCTGTGATTCTATGAAACTGTCCTCAGGATCAGATCCTACTCGCTGTCCAACAGTGTCCAGCAGCATTCACTCAGGAGTACAAGGCAGTAAATGAAGAGCACTGTGTTCAACCAAAATTAAAGAGCTGATGTAGACACGTTGGTATATTCAGCCACTAATACTGGATAAATTCGGTGTAATGCCTTGTAAAAATGTTTGTCACTTCCAGATGCTTGTGCTTGTAGCTAGCTACTGAGTTTGGGGGGCTGAGATGTAAGTAATTAACATCCTAGCTCTGTTTATATTCCACTTTCTTTTATTCTGATGAAGCATCCCATTGTAAAGCAGACAACAATGAAAAGCATGTCCATTTTCAAATTGTTTAAATATAGTAATCATACAAGCCAGGGTGGATTTTCATTAATCATTTTTAAACTTGTGTATGGGGGGAGGGATTAGCTGACAGGACTGTGCAATGTCACTGCCAAAAGCCCTGACTCTTTTAGTAACTGTGTATGAAATTAGAGGAAAAAAATCCTTAGCTTAGTGACCAGACCAAAATATATTTTTACAGCTGCCAAGGTTCTCATTGAAGATATAAACCAGAATCTAAAGGGATCCTGTGTATGTGTGTGTTGCATTAAGATATCCTACTTACAATGGCACTAACATTAGTTTTGTTGGAGGCTGAATGGTGGAAGGGGAGGGCAATGCTTGGCAGCAGTTGCACTCTGACCAGTGCTGTGTTATACACCCAAACACAATCATTCAGGGAGACAAGTTCCACGTCACAAGTTGCTGGTTTATTTAGCGTGTGCGTAATGGCTATGAAGGGGCTGGATTCACTCCTGTGTTCCTCAGGCGGTGAGATGAGGCTGGGGTTGGCCTACGAGGAGATGCTGCTCCTGTGAGCAACCACAGAGACACGGTGGTCTCTCATCACCTCCCTCCCCCTTCCCACCTTACTCCACTTAGTGCAGGTCACATGAAGGAAAAGTGAGCTCTGCTGCAGTGATCCTGCCTTTAGGCTGGGAAATCTTTTAAGGAGTCTCTTCTATCCCCGAAGTGCCTGAAGAACAGTCTCTTGCTTGATCATAAAAATGAACAGGCAGTCAGAAGCTCAGGCACCAGATAAAACTCAGTCCCACCACTCAGCTGGGAGGGCTACAGGGGAACAGTGCAAAATTGAACATCAACACAGAGAACTCTGCTTATGTTTTTGCTGACTGAAACTCAAATACTTAATGCAGTGCCCAAAGAAGTGATTTGGAAGTTACTTTGGGCTGGTGAGAGCTGCCAAATTGCTAGCACTGGGATCTGAAGCATCTTGTGAAGACTTAGCAACCTCCCTGCACCTGAAGGTGGGGATGCATAGTCAGCTTATGCTGATTTAAAACTGTGACAAAACTGAAGGAGGCTGTACTGCCTCCTTAGACCATGACACGGCACTGTGAATAACATCATGTCTCTGAAGTCAGTGGGCTTGCAGTATGGAAGCCTTAGTGAAGAGGATGGCAGACCCAGTAACACAGCAAGTGTGTCTCTGTACAGCCCCGTTGAACCTCAGGAGCTGTTCTCTGGGTAATGGTCCCCCAGTATTTACCAGCTATCTTATCTTTGTGCAGACTGGTGCTGACTGTCCTACCCCCTGCAGTCCCCATTGCAAAGCAGATGTTCATCACTCTCTTAGACCTCACTAAATGCTGTTCGAAATTATTGAAGCCTCTATTGTATCCACAGGAGAGTTACTTTCTGAAACCAACACAGGCGTTAACAGTGGAAACACTTAAAAATCTTGAAGTTGTTTGTATTTTAGTAGCTAGACTTGATGCATTTACCTGTAGTTCACAGGTCTCTCACTAAGTAACATTTACCTAAGGTAAATAAAACAAGGAAGGCAGTAACTTTTTGCCCAATTCCAAACTAAATTGAAAGATTTGACTTTCTATAGTCCAAACACTTCCACCTATAGCATGAATTTTCTTTTATTGAAGCATTTTCTTTCTTAGGTGCCATATTTCCTTTTCATTCTGCCATATGAGCTCCAAGAATGACCAAAATCTCAAATGAGATCCCAGCTGAAAGTGGTTACAAGAAACTGGAGATAATAAAACAAATATTGTAAGACCACTAATATGAGCAGTTTTCATAAAAAATGAACAACCGGGAAATATCTTTACAAGTCCTCTTTTAAGTTCATTTAGTGCTTCTATTGCATGAGCTCTGAAGATCTAGTGTCATAATTCGTAAGTACCATAAGGCTGTTTCCACTTAGAGATTTTCAGCAAATTTTGCAAGTAAATAAATGGCTTCATGATATCTATTAAATTCAAACTGAACAACATAAAGATATCTGAGCAAAACAAAGTACAAAATAACTGAATAGTCACAGACTCTAAATAATAGTTTATAAATTTCAGAGTATAAATCAAAATTTATAAATTGCAGATTATAAATCATAACTGTCCTTAAAATCTTCCACCTAGACTTTTGAATTTCCTTTCTGATGCTGATGGCCTAATTCATGTTCAAGTAATCACTTATTATTTTGATCTATTAGTTATGTTAGAAAATGCTGTGCAACATTTGAAATATACCCTTTCAGATGATCAGAAATCAGATGCAGGCCTGTTTTTTACAGTCTCTTTATCTTACTTTTAACAAAAAAAGTGCAAAGAAACATGAAATGGGTCTAGAAGGGCAACTAGTATTGTAACATTTTCCTGGAGAAAGGAATAATTCATTTTTTTCTTACTGACTGAATCTGAAGCACATTTGAAAAATGATCAAGAGTCATACATCTGAAATCTTCAAGGAATATTAAGGCTAACAGGCTAAATGTCCGCCTCTGAGATGCTCTAGGGGATGCAGATTGGCTAAATGATGTCCAGCCTTTGAAGACCTGGATATATTCCAACTTGGTGCTTGGACAAAAGGACCTTACAGAGTCTTTGGTATCTGTGTCTATTGTTCAGCAGAACATCTTGAGCTGGGTAAAAGATGGATGTAATTTGTGAGAATCTAAACCTAAGGCACCAACTCTTGCCCTTAGATGCACTGCTTCAAAGACTTCCTGTGAAGCCTTGAAGATCAACGAAAAGAGAAAGATGAAGGAAAAAGCAATGAACTATCTCAGTCTGACCTGCCCTTTGGCCAAGCTGTCTGGGGAGGTGGCACGTGGGGGCTTTTGAGGCATTCTGCTCTCCAACCCTGCAAAGGAAATGAGGTCCTTGGACTCACAAGTGGGTGGTGTTGCTTCTGCCTTTGTCAACCTCATCAGCTGTACCATCACAGGGACCAGAGGATTTGGGAGGTCATGTGCTGCTGCTGGCTGGGGAGTTGCACTCTTTCTCTCCTACACACTAGAAAGGGAAATGTGCTTCAAGGTTTACCTCTTTTTTTACCACCTTGGCTGGAAGAGAATGTCCAGCTACTAAATGAAAACATAGAGCAGGACTCACGAACAAATAACTTGGAGGGACTCAGATCAAGTTTCTGGAAGCCCACAGCTCTATCAATTTGCAAACAATGAAAGTAATCAGGAAAAAAAAAAGTCGGTTGACAAAACAAATGTAATTTGTAGCCCATGCCCCACTTGACTGTGCACTCTGTAAAGGGTCTTTTTAATCCCAACAGCAGAGTCTCACCAGTGCTGGCAGTCCCAGCTCTGTTCCTGCTGCCTGGGGAACAACGTGGGAGAAGATATAAAACTACTGAATGACATAGGAAATTTTTAGTGAAATATTCTGAAAGATGATTAGCTGAAATGCATTACACAGATTCAGTAAATACTTAAAATTCTCATTGGGTTGGATTTGATGATGAGAGGGTCACCTTGAGAAGTGACAGACTTAACAAGCTTATAAAGTTCTAAGGGATTTTTAGAAAGTGTTATTAAGCCTCAGTGAAGGCAAAAATGGAAATGAAAAAAGGTAGCTCTGCTCATGTCTCAGGATAGTCTTGCCTCCAAGAGTACACTGTTTCTGGCTACTTAAATATCTTTCGAGTGTGCCGTTCTTTGTTTCTATTTTGCTTTGCAATTGCCCCCAAAGTGAAAAGTACTTCAAGTAAAACAGAAAAAAAAACTGATTAGCAAGTTCTACAAAGTGCACAACATCCAGCCTCCTGAATTTAGACCAAGCCAAGAAAAATAATGGAAATTTTTACTGTGTATGAAAATGGTTATTGTCACAACTTCAAAGTTACTCAACAAGTTTTCTGCATGCTTAATCTGCTTTTAACATTTCACTGGTATACTCAAAATCTATTGCTGGTATGTCTAACCATAACAATAAACATGCAGTTTTGTGCTGGCATCGAGGACCCCAATTATGCATTTGCTTGTTTGTTTTTTTAAGCACAAGTAAGCTATGCCAGTTTTCCTGATACTTGAAAATAAAAAGAATGGACAATTTTGATGCAGAAAAATTTGACTGTGAGGGTTATGAACAACTAAAAATCTGTGTTCACAGACGATAGAATGGAAATCGCATTCAGTCTTCATTGCTGTGATTTTCTGTTGTACAACCATAATAAAACATTGTTAGTCAGCTTTGATGGAAGATGCAAGTCTGTTACTCTGATGGAGTCTGTGAGAATAACAAAAAGCCTTTGTCTCAGATGTGGAAAGATCACCAGCATCCTTTCTGAACACCATTGGCCCTCTTAACTAAACACAGCTCTAGTCTAAAATTTTTTAAGCAGCCATATAAAATAATGGAAATGAAGGCACATGGCCAAAATCCCTATCCTGTCCTGCGAAAGCATTTTAAGAAAGCTCACTATCTATGGGCAGCACTCACTGGAATCCTGTGGTAAAACAAATGAAGTCTGAGCTTATGGTAGCCTGAGGTGTGCCAGGCCTCCTGAAAAGAAAATAAGAGAGAAGGCAGGTTCTGTTTCCATCAGGCAGCAAACATCAGCATTGAATTGTCTTGTACAGAGCAGTGCTGCTTCTGGTACTCAAACCAGTTCATTTAAAGCCAGTGATTCTCTCTGCCCTCTTCTGCAACTGACAGTCCCTTTGGATCTTCCTTAAATGAACAAGAAAATCTGTCTCTAAGTTCTCAATCCAGATTTCCCTTCCATGAGGAGAAAGGTAAGAGCTGTTGAGGTCACATAGGCTGTATCTATTTTGCTATTTTATTTTATTTTATTGAAGGAGGGCTTGCACGGGGTGAGGGCTGCTGGGGTAGGTGCTGTGCAAGCAGAGGACAAAGGCATGGGTGTCTGTCCCAAGGTGATGGGGCAGTACCAGGCCTGCAGCCCTGGAGAGTGATGCCCTTTTGTGCCATCACCGAGGAAAGCCAGCTAGGTATTGTTACCATTTGGCCTTATGAAGAAAGGGTTAATCACTCCAGTTTTTGCCAGCTGGGGAGGCACTGAGCCAAAATAAAATTGGTAGGGGAAGCAGGACAACTAACTCTTTGGAGTGGGAGGGGAGAGAGGTTGCCAGGCCTCACTGTTTGTGTTTTTATTTCTGTTTTATGTTTCTGTTTTGAAATAAAACACATTATTACACCTCTGCAAACTACTGCATTTTATAAGCCAGCCCAGAAGTACAGCCTACAGTCTCATGGAAACAAAGTCTAGGGGCACACGTAGGAATACAAAGGCAAAAGAAGACGGGCTGTGGTCTCAGCAGCTACTTGTGCTGGCAGGAGCAAGTATCTGCATAAAACCAAGGCTAGGAAAACATCCATTTGATATACTTTCCAAACTGCAGCTTCAGTCAGTCATGGCCCTTTTCATGCTCAGCTCTTTTGTTTCAGTCCTACTACTTCTTGTTTTTCAAATAGACTATTTGCTGCAGGAATTTTGCTTTAATTTAACAGGCAGCTGGAGCTTATTAAACACGATTTTCCACGGTAGTATTTTATATCAGTACTTGATAATGGCACACCTGTAAACACCCTCTATAATGAGCACCTTTAGGCACCCGTGGCATCCGCCTGCTGTGGCTGGCATGGTGGGGATGCCGGGTAACAACGCCGTGGCAGTTTAAGCCCAAACTTTCTTCAATGCATTTTCCCCCTGCTTCCTAATCTCTCCTGACATAATGTTGAAAGTTATTACTTAGCTGCATAAAGAAAACCATCTGTCAATTATTTACCTGCTCGCATGTGGGACCAGGTACCCAGAAGCTGCTACTGCAAGCCAAGGCAACTACTGCCAAGCTTCCAAGAAAGCAGAAATCCAATTGCAGTCATCTGATTGAGCCATCTATCTAGGTTAAGTCAATAAAAAAATCTGTTCTCTGTCAGAGATTCCTCCAAATACCATTTTTGACATCCAAGTCACAGCTGAATAGTCCTTAAACTTCTTTTGAGAGCTCTTGGAAAACAAGATTTTTAGCAGCTGTAAATAAGTCTTTAAGTGCACATCTTGCTGAATAGAGGCATGGAGATTGTTCATGCTCATCTATGAAGTGTATCCTCATGCGTGTAAAAAAATGCTAACATCTGAGCCTAGTGAACATCCAGAGTGCTCCTGTCATGAATTACAAAATTTACTGCTTCTCCAGTTTTCCTGTCATGAAAACTGGACTTTCTGGAAGCACTTGGTGTCTGCAGAAGCCCAGGCCTCTCACTGAGTTTAACAACAATTTCAGCTGAACTAGACCCTGAATAGAGGGTTTTCGCTATGTGTGCCTTGATTAAAATGCCCATTTTTTTTGCCTTACAGCCTGTAAATAACAGGAAATTGTACCAAAGGTTTTGTGAGACTGCTTGGAAAGGCCACCTAGGAAAAAGGTCACTCTTGAAGAAACTCATGAGCTGTAGGCAGATTTTTGCTAATGTTACTTCACCTTAGATATTTTCTACTATGATTGGTAGACTCACTTGAGGTCTGTGGATTTCTTATGGCCTCTCTGGAGCTTAAAAAGAGAAAAACAGCACTTCTTGCTTTAGGCTTGTGTGCTTAAATTTGCTGTAGCTTAGTCTTCAGTGGAGACTGCCTCCCTGGGTTCAGAGAATTGGAAAAGAGACTAAAAGCCAGTGTTTAAGAGAATCCTTGCTTAAAATTAAAAGATACATTTTGATAAACAAAGATTCTGCCATTTAAAAATCTGGCTCATGCTGTCAACGTTTTCATTTCTGTTACAATTTGTTTTTCCTCTGGTAATTTCTAAGGAGAGGCTGGCAGTTCTGAAACAGAGTTGTCTAGATGGGTCTTTAGTGACACCCTGAATCCAAGCTGGGTAAAGCTTGTTGGTTTGGTGGAGATGCTTCATCTGAGATTTACCAAAAGAAAAAAAGTTCCCAATGAATTTATGTCATGGATCAGCAGCATTGGATCTCCATTGCCAGACATGGAGAGGGTTAAAACACTTGCTAATAGATAATTCCAGGCATATGTTACTCACTTCACTGTAGAAAGACTGAAAACTTCAGGAATATGTTTTTCCTCCAATCCTACAAACCGGATGGAAAAATAGAACTGTTTCCTTGAAATATATACTCACCAATCATAGCAGTTACAACCTGAACTCCCAGAAATAACGTACTAAAGATTTTGTAGAAGATAAACTGGGATTACATTTGCTGTAAATAGTCAGCATTCATGTAGCAGTGTGTCAGCTACTGAAATAACTGTGTGCTGGCCTTAACTTTGCAGGTGATCTTTTATTTGTGGATGCTCCATCTTTTCAAGAATAAAAAGAAGAGGAAAACAAAGCACACTTAGTCTTGGTTACAGTGAGATCAGTCAGGTCAGTGCTGAGCATTTTCATAAATCCCAGAGAATGGAAGCTAAGCTGCTTGTTGTGCTGCTTGGATAGGAAAAATGTGCAATATATAGAAGCCAGAAGCAAAATGGCCAGCTTAAGGCAGCATTATCAGCAGCTGTTTTTTGGTCTTAAATAGAATGTGCTTTTTAAGGAAGTCTGTTGGGAATATTCCTACAACTAAGTGAACCCATAACAGTGTGTTGCTGATGACTAAGTAAATGGAGATGGAGGAGAGTTCAATGTTTCCCAAAGGAGTTGCCATATTTCTTTCCAGGATTTCTTGGACAGAAGTATATGTCTGAGCTGTTTGTGATGGCTCCATAGTAAGTATGGTCCTTGTGAGACCTAGTATGCACACACTGCTCCAATGTTTTGGTGTGTGCAATGCATCCAGCACACTTGGCACACCTCAGGCTGCACCTGTACTCACTGCACAGGGCAAAGCCCTGGCACCTGGTCATCCACACTGTTAAATTGCAACATGAGGCTGGCTCTGTTTGGGCACACTGTTGTCCTCTCAGACAATATGTGGGTATGGAAACACTTCTGTGTTGGAAGGTAAAACAGGATGAGTGGGAACTGTGCTCAATCCACTGGCAGAAGTGCAGGAGAATGGGTCCTGCACTGTTGTGTTTCATGTTAAAAACATGACCCCCGTGTACAGACTGCAGAACTGAGCTAGGATGCCTTTTGCTGCTCTACAGGGGGCCTGTCTGAGATGTGCACTGTGGGATGACCCAGAGAGTTGTATGAAATCCCCAGATTTTCCCAAGACAGAAACAGAAAATTGGTAGAATTTACATAAAGAGTATTTCAGGATTTGTAACTTCCTTTCAGTAATTTTTTAACAATTTTGCCAGCCTCTGGTGTTTCTCTTGCATACAAGATGCTGCACAGTCAATGAAGCACTGAAGAAATCACTGCTACAACTTAAGCACAAACTCTATTTACAGCTCACAGTCCAAGGATGCTCAGACCTAACCATAGATACTAGTGTGTTCTAGATCCTACTCTTTTTGCTTCTTAGAACCACCTCTTCCACTCAGGACTGCCTTTTTCTAAACACAGTTACTTGTCAGTTTATAATTTCTTTTTAAGAATACTTAATTTTTACCTGCAGTGGGAGCAGCTTGACAGCACAGAGGACTACTGTCACGGGCACACATGCAGCAAATGCCATTGGAGGTAAGTCAGCCCTTTCAAAGACATTTTTAAAATATCATCTCCACAGCTGGTTTGGCCATTTGTTAAAAACAAATGGCATTTGGGGAGTCTGGAAACCAGGGTCAGCCATTAGGTGGATCTAAAATATGTGTCATCTGTTTAGTGTTGTATCCCCTTACGCACTGTCTTTTCTCAGAAGGCCAGTCCCTCGAGATATGTGAGATCAGAGGGAAACAGGAGACCCATCTGCAACCTGCTGATTAGCCAGTCATCAACAGATTATCTTGTACAAAGGGATGAGGGTAATGGGCTGAGGCCAGCTAAGTGCATATATGGCAAATCAATGCCACAAAGATGGGAAAGTCCAGATGATGTGACTTCTGGGGAGGGCACCTTTAAACAGACAGAAAAAGAAGGGTGGGATTGTTGGGTGAGTCAATCTGGAATACTTGGCATTGATATAAAATCAGTGGGTTCAGCCTGGTCTTGTGGTTTCCCTTCTTTCTGGGCAGGGATCTGCACAAGCCAGAGAAGCTGCTGGGTGTATGGTATTTGCAACCGCTTTATTTTCTCTGGGCTAAAAATACTCTGCAAACTTTGGTTTTATTTTCCATTCCTAACAGCTGAGCCCTGGTCTGGAGGGAATGAATGTGTTATCCCACTGTGAAAATATCTAAACAGGTGGAAAGGACAAGGGAGGGTAGAAAGAGAGGGTGGAGAGTCTGGTTTTAGACAGAAATCCTGTTTCCTTTCTAAAAACAGAGTGAAGGTCCTGTAGATTGTTTTAAAGCTAAAATTTGTTTTCACATTCTCACCTATTTGCTTAGAAAGAGCCTTGTGCTGGAAAACATCAAGAGGAAAACAGTTAGGGAGACACTGTCAGAGAAAAGAGAAAATTGTGGGCACTGTGCTGCTCTTTCAGTCAGACCCAAGCTTTCTGACAATAAACTTAGTTTTTCACCTGTAACTTCTGTTATGCCAGCTGGAGTCTCCATTCAGCTTTACCAAAGTGCTTTCTTTTATCTTCTGAGAAAGCTCTTTATGAAAACTATCCTAGCTCTGAGACAGCTCTGTCGAAGAATCTCGCTGCTGACTGGTGGTGCTGTTTCTGTAGCCACCCCCATTGCCTCAGCACAGAAAAGGCCACCAAACAGGCTGAGTTGTGCTAGATGTTTTCCATTTTTCAGTATGGAAATACTTTCCATTAAGAAGCGTGATCCTGCCTGGTAAGACTCTCTTCATCCAAATCCTGTCTGGATTGCAAGTAAGTCTGCAAAGGCAAGGGCTAATGCACTAATCCATTCTGGTACTGTATGTCTTTATAGGAGCTTTTTGAGAAAAGAAAAATAAGAATAAGAGTCTGGAGACTTGTACTATACAGAATGTAATCAATAAAGTTATTCAAAGTTTTACACAAAAGCACTCACACAGATCATTAGGGCAGAAACTTTAATCCACTGAGGTTTAGAAATGAGGAATTTCTTAAGTAGCACCTGAGATATTTTTTTTTCCCCTACAAGTCTGTAGGGCTTTGTGGATTGTAAATCCTGTGAAAACACTTCTTTCAAATAAATATTGTGAAGGAAAAATAAAAAGAGGAGTAAAGGGAAACCAAGCTGAAATCTGATAAACAGCCCCAAGATTTCAGCCCTTTCAGGGGTCACTGACTATTGCCCCAAATTCTCTCCTAGGTGATGGAAATTAGTAAATAATCACAAACAGTGGGGAGGAAAAATGGTTTGTGAGAAGAACAAAGCCATGCTGTTTTTCATCTTTCCTGCACCTGAGCCTTTGGGCAGGCTTTGAATTCCCTTAGACATTCCTCTTGCCATTCATCCTGTTCCTGGTCATCATCTAAACATGGGCTACACATCCCACCTGCCTTTACTGAGAGACAGGCTGGGGCAGTGTGAGACCTGGATTTGCTTTCCCTGTCCAACTGCAGTTTTCTGTTTTTCAGCAGAGGTAGCTTGTCCAGAAGAAGGCCAAAGGCTCAAGCAGGAAGGGACAGACTGCATTCGTTCGGCAGGCAAGTCCAGCTTGGAGTGTGCTCTTATGGGCACTGAGACCATTGGTTGGAATGCACCTGTGGGCTGCTGTCAGATTGGCAGCAGAGTGATGTGTTGGTCCACCAGCCCAGCCTCAGACTGTGCCTGAACAGCCCTGCAGACATAACCAGGTCAGGCATGAGCCTCACAAGTCCCTGCAGCTGCTTTCCAGCACTTGGCATCCTAGAGACGGGTACCAGGCTGAGGCAGTTCAATGACTATTGCTGGTGTGCAGCTGTCTGACAGAATGCTCTTGGCCAAGGAGTTTGGCCTCAGAAAGGGCTTTCCTATGTGACAAGGCACCTGAGACCAGATATGGGTTGTCCTGGTGAGCTGTGAGTCCTCCCACATCTTCTTAGAAAGGCATGAGATCCACAAAGAAGCAGAGGGATTGTGGGACCCTTGCAAATGATAGCTTTGGGATAGCTGATATAGTATACTCATATAGCTCAGGCCATTAAATGTATCACCTGGGTGTTTATTGCACATATTTTATTTGCAGTAATGTTGGCATCAGACTGCAAGCTCATCTAAGTTGCCTGCACAGTAGGCCTGGTGGAGCTGTGATGTATGGTCCTCCTCCTCCACCAGAAGATCTGTGGCCTCTACAGTGGAAAGTTAGGTATCCTGCTCTTGTAGGTCAGTGGTTTGAAAGCTGCTTGGTGAGGCTGGGTGCATGATCTACAGCTGCCTTGGATAGCCATATCAAGCAAGGACTTGCATACTCATTAGTTTTATGTAAGACTAAGGTAATTTCAGGACTGCCAAAAGTTCATGGCTGGGAGTAGCTGACCTGGGCTTGTCTGGGGGGCCGTGTCTGCTTGAGTGTAAAGGAAAACATGCGAGGGAGCTCCGCAGAGATTTCTTCTGCTTCATATAAGCCACGGGAGCAAAAGCAAGTTGGCAAGTGAGTGTTGCTGCCTTCAGCAGGTTAATGGAGTTCGTTATGATTCACTCACGTTTTACAACATTAATAGCCATTAAAATGGATTGAGAATAAAAATAATAATAAAAAAAAGAATAGGCAGAAGAACTGGTTGGGTCACCACCAACAGAAACATTTTGACTTCATCCTGATTACACCTAAATATTGAAGATATCATGATGCGGGTGCTGATGTTCTAGAGAGCATCCACGCACTGGAAGTCAAGGAAATGGTCAAAGCCTAGTATCACTATCAGCAAGTGGCTGAGGGGGCAGAATGGAAAAAGATGACTGAAGAAGGAAAACATGAGGAGGGAAAAATGATTTTGCTGCCTGACTGCTGGTTTCAAGGTTAAAGAGAAAAGATGAAATCAAAGTGCCCATTAATTCTAACTATTCAATCTAACTTAGTTTGCTAATGCTGCAAAACCACTGGTTCACTTTTATCTAAAATTGAAAAAGCGTAATTCAAAGCCTGTTCAAAGAGAATAATGAGATAGCCTGAAAGACCATTACCTAAAACCCAGTTACAATTATATGTTATCTGTGTGGACTCAAGTTTTTATTAGCTTGCATTTGCCCTCCAGGGCATCAGACAAAGGCCATCTATTTGTCAGGCTTTGGAGGAGTGCTAAAATCCAGCCGTTTTGGACAGGGTTGAGGGCAGGACTCCCATATCTCTCTCTGGGATTTCCTAGAGAGATGTAAGCATGCGTGACTTATGCAGTGACTTTACCCTGTGCATGCACTGCACCAGTGATTTGCAAATGCATGGCTAGATTTCTCTGGGGTTTGTAGATATCTCTGTATGGGCTGTAGCAGTAGTTCTAACTTGGCTATAAGACTTACAGTCTTACCCCATGCAAAGGACTAAAATGGTTTCTTTTTCAGCTGAGCAAGATTTCTGGCCAGAAAACTGGAATTAGGCATGGGGGAAGCAGGAGAGGGAACTACTGTACCTCCTGTTGCTTAAATACCACTTGGTCTTGCATGCTGGTGGCTGCCTTATAATCTTGTCTGAGTTGCTGTCAGAGTATGGCTTGTGTTGAGGTAGTGTAAGTATGTTAAATTCAAGTAAGTTCATAATACCTTGGACAGTTGGAAGTTGCTAATTCTTATTTTGCCCATCGGAAGCCCTGTCTCTCCCTCTGCAGCTGTGATTTAGTAACAGAATACTATTTTTCAGTCTCAGATTACTCTTTTTTTGAGTACAAAATTAATTTCTTACATAACTCAATTGAAATTAATGGACTGATTGATACTGATGATTTGATGTTATTCTGTTAAAGTGTTTTTGCCAAGACAGAAAAATGTGTCAAGATATGTTTTATTACGCTGTGGAGCATAAACGAAAGAGTTGATTGAACTGTTTTTTATGGGGGAAAAAAAAAAGGATAATAATATCTTCTGTACCTTTATTGTCTTTGATTCTTTGCGGCCCTTACTGGCTTCAGTGGACTTTGGATCAGACAGTTACTAATTCCTCTTCAAATCTTTACACAAATGGCAATGGCAAGTACACTATGTGCGTGAATTCCTTAATCTTCTGGGAAAATTTTATGTTGTAAACCAGAGACCTAAGAGTAAGTTCTGAGGCTATTTCCGTCACTCCTATAAAATGATTATTTGTCAGCCATCCGATGTGCTTCCTTGCCAAACTGCTAGTATGAGGAAAAGTAGGTTTGTGTGTGATGCTGTGTGTTATGTTGGTAGCCACTGGCAAAGGGTGACTTTTAACAGACACTTTTCTAAGAAAAAAAACACGTATAAGATGTCTAGCAGAGGGTGATGGCTAAAGACAAAAGAAAAGAATACTAACGAGATGGAAAAGCTATTACTTCAATGTCTAGTGGTAACATACCACATGTGAACAAGAAGTTCAAGGTGCCCCTTATTTAAACTGTTTAGGACATGCAAGGGGGGGAGCACAGGAGGAGATATAAATCTCTTTGTATGTTCTCTAAGACTTGAAGAGAGCTCTGGAAGGAGCTCCTTGCAGAAAAGGTGTCAGGAAAAAAGGTGGAGAAGTAACTGCTCTAGTCTGGACTCAGATCCAGACAAAGCTTAAGGTCCATGGTGAACAAAGAAAACTCTTCTGGCAGGTGATATGGAATGGTGTCACTGTCCTGTCACCACAATGAACTGAAATCTCACATGCTCTGGCTGATGGGATCAAATGAATGTTTCTTCCACTTGATTGTAGCTTCTCTGAAAGTATCGAACCACAGTCTCTGGGGTGAATGCAGAATTTTGCTCATTATTATTGCTGATTATTATATTTCCTGTGACAGTCACTGGAAACCTGCCTGAAAAGACATAGACCCCCGTGGAGCAACAACCAGAACCTCAAAATATCTATCAAAATATCTATCAAAAGGCTGCATGATGGCAACTCCTGGGTCATTCTGAAGCACTCCTAAGACATGACTGTTATTTTTCTCTGCTAAAAACCATTAAAAAACTCTGAAGAGGAATACAAATAACAGGGATGAAAGCCTAATCTTTGTCAGAGATCCAGACACTGACTGTATTGTAGTTTCAGCAACAGTCATGTGCCTGATTTAAAATCAAGGAGGCAAATAAAATAGGAGCACTCAATGCAGTCATGAAAAACGGAGTTTTAACCCTTTTTCAGCCTAAGCAGTTGCAGCTTGGAGTGAATAGTGACCGTGTATTTTGTGAAGGAGGAGTTGTTTTTGTTTTTGTTTTAAAAAGAGCATTCAGATCAGCTGAGTTTGAGCCAATGCTGAAAACAGAGCCGCCAGATTTATCATTGACCAGAAGATTTGTATGGGGCCAAAGGAGGTTGGTACAGAGAGATTAGAAGCAGATTATCAGCATGCTTTTAGCTTTATCTGTTTCTAGAAGCAAATAATTAGCCTCAGACTATACCTCATCTTAAAATAAGTTTTAAAAATTATTGTCTTGAAAAGACTGATAAAAGTTATAGAAACTATATTTCTGCCAGAAGAAATTAATTCCCAGAGGAATTAATTTCAATCAACATGGTTTCTGTAGCACTGCTACATTTTTGCAAGGAAAAGCCAATTTCAAGAAACTCATTTAGTTCCTTATTTCAAATCCTCCCTGAAGAAACCCGCCCGAAGAAAAAGGGGAGGAGGTTGGAAAGAGACAGTTCTGACGTCAGAAACCAGCTCATTTACCTTCTGGAGCTTTGTTACGAAACTGAGAAAATTGCTGGTGATGGCTTTTTTTTTTTTTTGAGATGAAGTGGGTTGATTCACCCTGTTTTCTGCCGGAGCGCAGCCGGCCGGCTCCCGGCAGGAGCGCTGGGAAGTGTGTGCTGCGGAGCCGGGGTTTGTTTTACCCACAGAGAGACTGTCACCCAGGCAAATAAGTGTCATACAACTGAGAAATGGCATTCATTTGTGCTTGTGCCGTGTGTGGTCCTAAACGTGGGTCGCTGATAACTCGGGAAATGGAGGAAATGCCCACGGTCAGCAATATCCAGGTTTCCTTATGATCTCCATGACGGCCTGGGTGCCTGATGTCACCTCTTTCAGCTTAAACAGCTGCATGGAAAGCATGATAGGATTTTTGGCAACAATGGGGGAAAAGTGGTTGATTTTACACTGGTATGTTTGCACGGATTTTCAAAGCAGTGTAGATTCATGTAGTTTCCTCACACCCTGTTTTCTTCATGTTGCTTTGAAAGCCTCCATTAGAGAAACTAAGGACCTTTCTGGAGAGTAGGGATAAGTCCTTTATCATATTTGAAAACTGATAAGCATTTATTGGAAAAAAAAAAGTTTAAAATAAAATGTTGTCCCGTATCTCAACACAGGCAAAGTGATAAAGGCAGATGAGAAATGAAAACTTTGGACTAGATGCTACAGAGGATTTTTATAAGGCAAAACTTTGTGCTGCTGGTACTCTTACATTGACAAATAAGAAAGCAGACCTTTTCAACTACATGATGGGCTTTTTTGCTAAACTTGAAAACTGCTGACTGTGTCCAGCCTCCTCCTTTCCTGGGAATGAATCTTGCCCATACTATGCCTCTAGCACTGTTAAGTTCTATTCTGCTTTCGTATTTGGGGTGTCCCCATCTGGAAATCTACATCTTCAGCAGAACACAAATCCTAAGGAGGCCAGATCTAAAGTTAAGACCGAGGTCTGCAGTATGTCTGTGCCAGGAGATCATCTCTGATCTTCCCCTTTTTAAGGAAGAGCTGACAAAACCACAGACCTTGCTGCAGGGTTAGGACAGGCAGGTGTGAATGGAAACACCTCTGTCACAGGAGCGTCACCACCAGGGCTTTTAACTTCCCACACGACAGTTCCTGGCCCCTCTGGCAGCTAGGTTGCTCTTGGTGATTTAGGACTTATCCAGTTCTTTCCTAGGCAGTTTTAAATACAGAAAACATAGGATCGCTTGTTAACACGAAATCCAGGGCAATGCTATACAGAAAAAGGATATTCTTCTCAATAAAATGCAAACTAAACTCCAATTTCCCAAGTCATTGGATTAATAAGAGGTTGCATCTTTTCACAAGGATGTCTTGATTTGTCTACTCATTGCCATTGCTTCAGGGAGGATAGCAGTTCCGTGTGTGGTGTGAGATGAGGTAGGAAGAAATGCATCAGCCCCTCCAGCAGCTCCCAATGGAGGGTGACTGCTGGCCTGTCCAGGCAGCGACTTTGGGAAGCGCATGATGCTTGCTCGGATGGCAAGAGCTACCTTGCTGCTCACAGCATCCTAAAGAGAGAGGCCACTGCTACGAGCTGTGTGGATGTTTGCTGTGAAAATAAAACTGCATTTCTTCGTTATGGTAAAAGTGTTTACAAACCTGTGCCCGAGTGGGGGCAAAAAAAATTTGACACAAATGGGGCCGGGTGTATGCCAAATATATGAGCTGTTCTAGAAGTACGATGTGTCATGGGCTCATTATTCATCAATGCTTCATCACACTGAGTTTATGGTGGCATTAAAACTGGAGAAAAAAAAGACGTCATTTACATGAAATGCTGGAGACACTCCCTCCACCCTTTGATTCCTTCAGTAAGCTGGAAGGAGTTTGTGTGCGCATGAGAAAGTGTGCTATACAATGCCGGCCTTTATTCTCTTCTTGAATTACTCATACTGTGCAGTATGTAGCAAAAAAAAAAAAAAAAAAATGTTTGGGGCTTATTTTGCTCTTAAGAAATAACACTGAAACGCTGAAGCCAAGCTCCAATGCGAGTGACTGCACTGATCACTTCTGGAGTTCATTTTTCTAGGAGTTTTTTTGAATGCTGGTATCTCTCTCTGTGCTTCATGCTGAAGTTGCTACTTTCCTATGTACACAGGACAACCAAAATTCCTTCCACCGCCCCCTAAGTCCTGACCTCAACAAAGGCATGACTGTTGTCCCACTGCACAAGGTTCTGCAGGCTGTTAAACAACTGAGGTGGAAAGCACCAGCCTGACGAAAGTAGCTGGCCTCAGGAAAGGAGCTGGAAATTTGGGCCAGCATCAGTGTAAGGGATTGGGGCAAGGTGGAGAGCTCTGTGTGAAAACCCAAATCCCATTGTAATGCAGCTGTCTAACAAAAGACTTGAGAGTTCAATAGCTGACCTCCTTCCCCATGGCTTTTTTTTTTTTTTAAACCTTTTAGGCTTTCTCTCCTGACAAAACCAGGCATATTTTAAGATCCAAGCCATGGCACAGAGCAAGGAGGAATATGGGAGGCTGAGTTCAGTGGCCTTCAAATGGGACGTTGCTGCCTCACAGCCAGGGGACCACAGTTCAAAGAGGGGCATGAGACGGGTTGAAAGGACATGTAAGACAACACAGGAGGTGCATGCCTGTGCATTTACATCTTGTGCTGATGTCCACCATGAGGAATTCAGATGAGTGTGTTTTGACTGAGTTATCTGGCCATCAGCTAAGGTTTTAAGATCATTTGACTGCTCATTTTGGTGGCCATTTAGTTTTTCAAAGTTAATTTCCTAGTACAGGCGAAACATCAATTTTTTTTCTTAGTTGTTTCCCATTTTTTGCAAAGAGGGGATATTCTACTTTTACTGCCTATAGCATTATCCATCTAAAGTTTCTTCAAGAGCAGCATAAAACAATAGACTGGACTGGCTCCAGAGGAGTTTGTTTAGTCCCATATATAATTATTACCTTGTAAACAGGATGCACCTTTAAGTTATAATTTAAATATGATAAATGGGTCAAACCAAGAGTTTTATTATCCCAGGACACAGTTATTACCTACTTAACAGGAAACACCTGCAACTTATTGTTAAAATTAGAGATTGTTGAAAAATGGGGAAATCATTTTGTGGACCAAAAAAATAGTATTATTTCATTCTAAAAGGTTCAAATGTATTCATTTAGGTAAAATTTTGTGCATAATTTTAATTGAAATCATGTCTTTATGTTCTCATTGGCAGAGAACCATTACACTTTTCCACTGAGAACTAGAGTTTAGATAAAGTAAGAATACTAAAAGGAAATTTAAAGCTACAAAAATTCAAAGTCTCATTGAAAAAGCGATCATAGGTTTTGTTTAATGAAAAACATAACAATTTGGGCAATTTGTGTATCAACAAGTTTTGCTCCCTATTTTCAACTGAAAAAAGGAAATGTCAAACTTTTCTGATTATTATTTTACTGGGAAGTGCTTTATGCTCTTCTTTCTGTCCAAAGCTTTTCAGGCCATGTGCCCTGGTGGTGGCAGCTAAGCTGACATGAGGATTGCTGGCTTTTAGCCCTCAGCACTGCCTCATCAGCTGGGAGTTGTTGTCCCCAGCACTCTATGGCCAAAGTGTGCCAGTAAAGATCTACTGCTACAGCAGCAGGTTCTCAGCCTTCATCACCGCAGCCTGACTGTCACCCTGAGTACTGGTGGAGCTGGCTTCAACCCCGAGTCCTTGCTCCAAGCCTCGTTCACACTCCCAGTTTGGAAGCTGCTCCGTTTTCTGTCTCATCCCTCATCTCAAACATCGTTCAGAGCAGGAAGTCTTACGGGAGGAAAGTGTGAAGAGGCAGATCATAAGTTTTTTTGCACAAGGCAGGGACAAAAGATCCGTGAAACGACGTGGGAGTCGGGACTCAGACAGTGAGGAAAGCAGTCTCAGCAGTGGGGGGAGGGAAGTTCACTCTAGAAGGTTTTAGGACAGCCACAGCACATTGGTGAGAGGTCAAGAAGAGTGTATCAGCAGTGTAACTGCTGTATCAGCACTGTAGTCACTGCCTGAGGGGGCTTTCCCTCTAACTCAGGGTTGATGTGGGGTTTTTTTAAGTGTTTAATTTCAGAAAGTTCTAGAAAATCATTTGAAAATTTTTACTTTATGGCTTTGAAACTGTTATTGTTTTACTGAATGTACTACTATCGATGTCACAAGAGTTGAAACAGAGCATCTTATATTAAAATCAGGAAGGGCAAAAAGATTTATTATTCTCTATTCCACAGTGCACATTGTGTGACAGGAGGGCATGGCATACCTTGTCTCAACATTAGTTTTAAATGTTGCTGCTACATTAATGTGCCATTGTCAGAAGTTTGTCAGATGTACAACCACACTTATGCATGTGTTTCAAATGACACCACTGGAAAACCTTACAGGGATGACATGAAACATTTAATAAAAATAGTTTCCCAAATTTTGAAAAAAGGTTGCATTAGAACAAGGGACCATTACTAAAGTAATTAGCATGGAAAATACATAATGATGTTTAATTGAACAGACCCTCAACCTGAATAGATTATTGCAGAGGCAAACAGTTTACTTCTGGCTTTTTAGCAATATAGTTTTTAGTGCCGCAAATTCTTGAATTTAATAATACTTTTTTCAGTAGGAAAATGGGACATAGTTGGAGAGCTGTTCCATGAAAAAACTTTTAAAATAAAGGAATAGGTCTGTAGGAGATAGTTTTGAAAGTCTGGGAGTCTCAGTAGACTTCCATAGGCCTGGATCACTTAATTGTGGAACTGCAGTCACCAGGTCAGTAGGAAGCTTTATAAATGTTAACGGACATACACTGTCTACTCAGCCTTCCTAGACTAAATTAGGAAGAGTATTTTGTAATTTAGGAAGAGTGTATTTTGTAAATTCACTTTTCATGTAAAATATATCATGCTAATTTAAAGCAGGGTGTTGTTTGGACAAAAACATTTCTCCTTTTTGCAACACTAACAGAAAGACAGAGATCAGAAAGCCAAGCTGACTGGAAACCGTGGTAAACAAAAAATCATATTGACTTACTGCCATCCTTTACTTCCAGACATATTTAACTTGTTATTTCCCTTTAAATTCAGATTCACCTTCTAAATGTGCAAAGGTGAAATGGCTTGTTACTGACTCTAGTTATATTATAGTCATTGACTTTTTAGTTTTGCTGCAACTAAATGGTGAATGAGAAGTGACTTGAACACATGCTGCTTCTCTTTTCTCTGGTACCATCAGACTTTCCCATTGTGCATGCATAAGTAGAAGAGGACATGACTGAGTAATCAAAATGAGTCACTTTCTATCTTTAGTGAAATAACTCTCTGTTCAGCATTCCCCCTTGCCAAGTAGCAGGCAGCAATTGCAAGTAGGTAATTGCACTGCTAACACATGCCAAGGCTCAGATAAGAACCAATCTGGGTACACGCAGTGTATTAACAAATTCTCCAAGCACTGACTCTGCAGAATAAGATTCAGCATTTTCATCCAAGATAATATGCTCTAATTAACCAGTGCACGGTACTTTACACTAAATACAGGACTTGAATAGAACTTTGGGAATGGGATAATGGAGGCTTATTAGGTTAATAAAGAATCATGTGTTCCAAGGCTGACTTAAAAACACAATTAGACTTCCTTTAAAATAGGCCAAAGTATTTCAGATTTAATTAGTCCCTGGAAGTTATTGAAAATATGAAATAAGTTTGGCAATTGATAAGTGACATCATTTATGTTGTTCAGAAAATAAAAATGCTCTAAAGAAATACCAGGAACTTTGGTGGCTAAAAGCCCCCTTCAAACAGCCTCAGAGACGGGATGCTTTTTATCCAGCATTTGGACAGAAAACATTTTATTACAAAAGTGGGAACCAATCTCTGATACTCTGCAGGATTTCTATAACAGAAGAAAAGCTATACGTTATGCCATCTGGCTTCATTAAGATCACGTGTTGCTATTTCCTGGGGAGGCTTCCCCTTCAGGTCTTTGACTTGAATTTAGAAGCCATCCAAAATGACTGATGAGAAACCTTGAGCAAATTAAAGAGTTGCAGTCTATATAATGGGATGAGGTTCATAGAATCATAGAATATCCTGATTTGGAAGAGATCCATTAGGAGCATCAAGTACAACTCCTGGCCCTGCGCAGGACACCCCAAAAATCTCACCATGTGCCCAAGAGAGTTCTCCAAACACTTCTTGAACTCAGACAGGCTTGAGGGGTGCTGTGACCACTTCCCTGGGGAGCCTGTTCCAGTGCTCAACCTTCCTCTGGGTGAAAAACCTTTTTCTGATATCCAGCCTAAACCTCCCCTGAAACAGCTCCAGCTGTTCCCTCAGGTCCTGTCATGGTCATGAGAGTGAAGAGCTCGATGCCTGCCCCTCTACGACCCCTCAAGAGAATGCTGAAGATCACAATGAGGTCTCCCCTCAGTTTTTTCTTTTCCAGGCTGAACATGCCAAGTGACCTCAGCCACTCCTCGAAAGGCTTCCCCTCCTGACCTTAACGGTCACCTTAATGGTGTCTTACAAAATCCTTTCACAGTGCTTCTTTCTCACCAAACCTTGGGAATATTACACAGTTTTTTCATAGAGTTCCATGGGCCAGTTTTGGATCCAGTCTACAACTTTGAATATCTTTGGTTCATTATCTGTGAACCACTGCTACACCGGTCTCCCTATTAGCCTATCCTTAAGTCCATGTGGCATCTACCTGACATCTGTCGGGTGCCTTTAGGTGGCCGCAGATATCCACACCTTGGGTACTGTGCCCAGTTCTGGGCCCCTCAGTTCAGGAAGGATATTGAGGTGCTGGAGCAGGTCCAGAGAAGGGCAATGAGGCTGGTGAAGGGACTCGAGCACAAGTCCTATGAGGAGGGGCTGAGGGAGCTGGGGTTGTTTAGCCTGGAGATGGCCTAGGGGTGACCTAATTGCAGCCTTCCAGCACCCGAAGGGAGCCCACAAGAAAGATGGAGAGGGACTATTTACAAGGGCCCGGAGTGACAGGACACGGGAGAACAGCTTCAAACTGAAAGACGTTTGAAGATGGTTTAGATTAGATATTAGGAAGAAATTCTTTCCTGTGAGGGTTGTAAGGCCCTGGCACAGGTTGCCCAGAGAAGCTGTGGCTGCCCCATCCCTGGAAGTGTTGAAGGCCAGGTTGGATGGGGCTCTGAGCAACCTGGGATAGTGGAAGGTGTCCCTGCCCATGGCAGTGATGTTGTAACTGGATGATCATTTAAGGTCCCTTTCAAACCAAATCATTCTATGATTCTATGATTCCTGCATGGACACAAACTCTTAGAGGATTGGTCCCACAGAACGGTGGGAGTTTACTCTCACTTTCTCTCAGCAACTTACTCTTGGAAATTTGAAACAGTTGCTGGGTTGGTTTGACATTTGACAACATCATCTGAAACCTTCCTTGAATTGTGACTTTATGACACAATAGCATACATACCATTAATTGCATTTTTTTATTATTATTTTTTGAGGGGGTAATTTTTCTTACACATACACCCTGAAATGTATTTGCTCTGCCAGCAGTCTATGCCATTACTTCTGTTTTTTATCAATTCAAATTTTTCTTAGCTAATTACATAGCAACTGATGAGCCAAACACCCCAGGGCCTGATCATTAGGCAAAAATCTCACCTGAAATGAAAGGGAGTTTCAGTCTAAAGGGTGGGACTGTCTGTCATGAATATTGAAAAAACATCAAAATAGATCACGCCATCATGTATGCCTTATAAGAAAAGCCAAATGTGTTTTAGCCTTTTTAGTGGAAATAATATTTAAAAAAGAAAAATACTAGAAGGGTGGGAACATAACTGAGGAAAGAGTCTGCAAGTAAAATTTAGCTTATGTTACTAGTTTGATACTTTAACAAGGCATTATTTCTAGGACTGGAGCTGGCAGAATTTAATCTTTCCTTTGCAGATCACCTCAGATTAATTTGAATTTTCTCACATTTTAAAACATCAAATATTCATCCAACTTTTTTCAGGTTTTCTCCACTTATCACCCATCCTCCTCCATCTTAGCGGAATTTAAGCTCTGGTTGACCCATAACGAATACATGAAAGACTGTAACTCTCAACAGCTGCAAAAAAAAAAATCTTAAAACATTCCAGCATGTCAAGGCACAAACTATCCTCTTCCTCCTCCAGTTACTCAGTGAGTATCACCCTATATCATTGCTAGCTTCTCTAAAAAGTGTCAGGGAGACTAACTACACAGGACAAATCCAAGCTTGTAGGAGGACTCTCACATGCTTTGCACTGAACCCTAATTTTACTGCACATCATAAAACTATTTATATAGTCACTTCAGTTCCAACTCCCCCAGCAAAGAGATACGCAGAAAATATGTGCAAAACCGACAGGCAGCACCTGAACACCAGGTGAATATTATCTGTGGATCTCTTCTAATCCCAGTATGTGACATAGATTTGAACAAAGCTGTCCTTAGTCAGGACAGGTCATTAGGAAAATTATTTCCTGAATTATCTGCAATTTCGACAAACTTATGTAAATAATTTTCAAGCCAATAAGAGTTATGTTTAATCACACAATACAGTACTGCTCATATTGGCTGCAAAGAATAATTAAAATAACAAAGCACATAGATGTCTTTTGTTTACCCCAAATCACATTAGAATACAATGAGATAAGCAAGCAAATCTTTCTTTCATGTTCTGGGAGCCTATTTCCTGCTTCAATGTGTATGTGCACTAGGAAACAGTAAGCTAGATATGTTTAGAAGTTCATCTGTTAGCCGTGTTATTTATGTAACAGTTGTATGATATTTGCCTGGAGCAGGGGTGACTCCACCTGGGGTTTGCTGTTTTTCAAGATACCAGTTGATGGTAGCCCTGATCTGCTGATACTCAGTTTCTACTGGCAGTTATGTTCAAGGCACCCAAAAGGCCCTGGAAATCTGCTCTGTTTGCAAATGGTCAACATGCCACTAACTTGTCACAAAAAGGCAGAAGGAAGAATTTATCTTCTTCAGTGAATTAAACACAGTTTCAGCCCAAACGCTCTCACAGCTGGGGGCATGTAACTCAGCACACATTTCTCCAGTGGGACACTGGTCCCTTTCCCTTTGAAAAGACCAGGTACATCATTGAGACCAAAGAAGCCAGGTAAGCTGATGAAAATGAAGTTTTGGGTACTCCAGTGATACTGCAGTTGTTCACATGCTGTGTCACCAGCACATGGCTGGATATTGTGCAAGATGCCTTCCTTGGGTAACAGAGCTCTTGCTCCTTTGGTTGCAATTCCTACAGCCAGCAAGCTCTGCAGGAC
The DNA here is from genome assembly GCF_001715985.3 of Manacus vitellinus. NCBI lineage: Eukaryota > Metazoa > Chordata > Aves > Passeriformes > Pipridae > Manacus > Manacus vitellinus. The sequence goes on from NW_021940861.1 coordinate 791,093, forward strand.
AAGTGATCCCCTCCCACTGCCAGAAGCAGGACTGTGGAAGGGAGCAGAGCTGTAATAAGCAGGAATGGCCCTGTATTAAGCCAGGGAAGAAGGCAGACCCTCAGCTGAACAGCAGTAGATAGGGAGAGGAGGGTGAGTTTGGGCACTGAATCTGTTGGTGAGGCAATTACACAAGTCACTTCATGCAAGGACTTAGTGTATGCACACCAGCTGCACCTGCCCAGGGCTGCTGTGGGATAGGCTGGGCAGCATCACCTCAGGGTGATGCCAGTTCCCTGCCCCAGGATGCTCACAGCACCTTCCCTCTGTGCCCCAGGTCACTCACAGCTCCGGCCCTGCACCCTGGGTCTCTCCTGCTCAACTCAGCAGGTTGTAGTGATGTCAGGGACCAGGGCCTGGGAGAGCTCCCTGCATGGACAACACTCACGGCACACTCCCACCACCGCTCCAAAGGATGGTGATGGGCCTGAGTATGAAGTGTGGCAGTTGCAGCTCAGAGAGCCTGATCTCGGCAGATGTGAGGACAAACTCACTCAATCAAGACTATTTGAGAGGCAAGATTTTTCCTGTCTGTGATTCTTCATCCAGACTCCTTTCAGTTGTGGCCAAGTCAAATATCCCTAAGATCTGAGATGGCTGCATTCAGCAAAGCCATATGCAGCAACTTCTTAAAGATGCAACAAGCCTTTTGCCCCCTCTCTATTGTGTGGCTACACACTTGGGGCCCTCTTTGTTTTCAAAAAGGTTCAGTTCTGCACATCTGGAGCTGTGTAGTGCCCCACCAGGAAAGGAATACATTTACAGCAAGTGTAAGGATAAATATTTACCAGAATTCCTCTGTAACAACAGAACAGGAAAGCTTTTTAAAAACAACAACAACAATAAAGAAACCAGCCAAGAAATAATGAAGCGGCTAATCCCATTGGCTCGACTGATCTATTTTTAAACTAGCAATAACAAACAGATTTGCAATGAATTGTACTTATTATGTTCAATATGGTAGCATTGAGGACCCATGTTCAAGAGTCAACCTGTCACTGACATTGCTTGGTTTTATAACAAAAACTAAAGCATTGTTTTTATAGCATATAATGTCAATGTTCACAAAATAACCAAGTGCTCAGGCTTCATTCCCACTGAATTGAATTTAAAGGCTCCCACTGACTTATGTGGGAGTTGGATCAGGCCCCATAGCAACTGCTTATGCCCAAATACAATGTATTGTGGCTGCAAGTAGGGACAAGCCTTGGGTTTGTATGATGATGATTATATTTTAAATTTTGCATGAGGAACATATGTATTGTTTGTTTTTCAGAACTGCTTTTATCTTTAACTGTTATGACAGCCTTTTATTAGGCTCTAAGCTCTGTAGGTTCAGGGAGGAGTGAATGCCACTAGTGCCTCTATCTAGGAATAGACCCAGCATATATGGATGCCTGTGTTTGGGTTGTACCTGGCTTGGGAAGAACAAAGGCTCCCTGGTTAGAGCCACTTTTCTGAAACTTCTCTGTGGAGAACAAGGTCTCCAGGAAGCAGATACCTCCCAGGAGGAAGGAAAAGGAACCAGGTGTTCAAGTCAGCATGCAAACCTCAGAAGGACCTGTAGACAGAATCCTTAAGGAGAATAGAAGGAGAAACAGACATACAACTTCAGGGGAGGAACATGCTGAAGCTGCAAGAATCCCACTGCAAGACTCAAAGGTAGACAGTGTAAGCCATGTAATTCTGAGGTTATCTGAAATCTTGAGAAGACACTGGGGTAATACACAAGGAACATTAGCCAACAATGAGGAAAGATTAAGAAGGATGTCTAAATTTTCCCAGATCTGTACAGTCTTTATGTTCCTTTTAAGAACAGAAAAGTGCTTCACAGGTGTCAGAGACTGAACTGGTTGATGATTTATGCATTCTAGGAGACTCTTGCAAGATTTTGACCTTTGCATTGTACCTCTGATGGGCAGTTGGGCCCATCCCTCCCTCCAGTGAAGAGCCAAGTTTGCAGGCTTTTGACAAGTTTGCAGGCTTTTGACAAGTTTGCAGGCTTTTGACTTTTGCATTATACCTCTGATGGCACACCAAAGCCCATCCCCCTTCTGCCAATCTGGAAGGTGGGAACCAGACCAGACACAGAAAAAACTCTGTGCAGGCCCAGGGAGAGGTTGGAGACTCGAGGCATGGCCCGTGAACACTAACCATGGATATAATAACTCATAACTTCTTGGTGTGTGGGGGCTTCCCTCCTTCACCCCCAGCAGATCAAGGCCACCACTTCAACTGACAGACATGGAAGCGGCAACTACCAAGTGTCATCGCTGGACTCCGTGGGTGGTGACTATATATGTTTTTTCCACTCTCATCTTTTCTTTTTCCTTACTCTCCCTTACTCTTATCCTGTCTTTCTCTCCCCTATGCATTTTCTCCCCCTCCAAAGGTTATTCCCCCAAAGGTTATCTCTATGCCACGTTGTTATATGACAACACCCAAAATGCTAGCATACCTGTTGATACAAAATTGTTAAAATAAACCTTACCAATATATGTTTTCAGACACCGATTATTCAGTGTCGCTTCACTCTAATCCACCCCAAGGGAATTATTGATAAGAACCAGGGTTACCCCCCTCCCTTTTTCTGGAGCGGGTCGTAACAACAGGCCTTTTACAAGTTTTAAAGATCATCCTTTCAAAGATGGAGAATATGCCACAAGAAACCGAGGAGGAGGTGTAAATGCAGAACAGAAGATCAAACGGCCACTGAACACGTCTTCTGTTTCCAGCAGAGGCCAGCAGCAAATGTTTATGGGAGAGTATAAAACTGAGGATGTGCAACATTATTAATTTCCTTGTTTGGCCTCCCATTTTGAGTAATCATCTCTTCAGGGACTTCCTGAGGTGGAGATTCAGTATGGACAGTCATGCCCTACTGATCTAGCCTTCTAGTATGAATTTGTCCAGTGTTTCTTGGAACCTATTTGAATATCACTCTCCTCACATTGTCCCATGACAATAAGCTCTGCAAAGTCACTCCATACTGCCCAATAAAACAGAGAGCTTTTATCCCCTCAGCCTGCTAAGGTAATTTTTGTGCCATGTCACTTGTGTTGTAAAACTTGGTGACTAATGGTTAACTGCTGTCTCTCTCTCTCTCTCCGTTCATGAATTTAGAGACATCTCCCATATTTCCACTCAATCATGTCTTTTCCAGATGGAGGACTTCTAGTCTATGCTGTGCACACACACACCCATACCCACCCCCTCCCACTCACCTCCTTTTTGCTCATTCTCAGTGTCCTCTGCTGGGACTTCTGTAGTTTTCCACACTCCTGAAACAGGTGGGGATTGAACCTGTATATTGTAGTCATGCTTTTGGAAAGGGCTTTTTAGTGACTGATGAGCCTGGGGATATTGGCAGCCATCTGATGGCTAAGATGGCAGATCCTGGAGGTTTAGTTTGCAGTTGTCTAACTAGTACATCCAGAAATTAGGAGAAAGCACTTGTCAGTTTCTCAGGTTGGAAATGTGGATTTTTTTTTGGACAAAAATTGCTTGGAGACCCTAGAAATCCTTGATCAAGGTCCAAAACAATATAAAAGAGAACACTGTCAGAAGCTTAAAACACAAGGATTTTTCTCCATGGAGATCCCATGTTGGGCAGAATAAGGATGAAAGCTGTGTCATTCTCAAATCCATATATGAGATCCTGGAATACACACAAGGTTTCAGGTGGCATTAAAGGCCTCAGTTCCTGTTCTTCCTACACCTGAATCTGTCCCAAGGATGAACAGGGAAACTTAGGGCTCTTTGAGCCCAGAGGTATTTTTGGTTTCAAGAAAGCGTCCATATGAGCTGGAGATAAAAATCGCCTAAGGGAAATTATAGTAAAATCATGTTTGAAAATCCCAAATTTAATCTTTGGGTGATTATGAAGAGACCTATAAGACATACGCTCTTAAAAAATAAGGAGATAATAATTTTAAAATTAGGTATTTAAAAATAATCTACTAGCTGCTGAACACACGACTTTTTTACTGTTTGGAACATAGCTGGTAATTTATGTAAAGAAGGCAGACAATTCAAATAACGGGAAGACTACTTTTCCCCCAACCTTTACAGTTGATCCAGCACCCCAGCCCTGTTTTCATTCAGCCCTCTAAATTTTAATCCAAACTATTGACCGGATGCAGGGTGGAAAAAAATATCTTGAAATAAACAAGCTTCTATATTTATACACATTCTGTTGCGCTTATGCTAAAGCTGATCAAGAAGATGTGTGTTTCTGGAAATCAGATCATACTTCAAAGAAATGAAGATTAAAATAAAATAAAAAGGCAATCCAGTGTTAGTTACATCAGTGGACAAAGGACAGAGGAGAGATGTAACCTGAATTTTGCTGAAAGGTTTGATAAGATGTGGAAAAGCTCTGCAGGAGTATAGGACAGAACCTTGGCACTATCCATCTGATGGTGGCACAAGAACACAGGATACACAGTGAATAAGCAAAAGTTGATGTAGTTTACTGAGCCTGGTATCCTTTTCTTGTCATGCTGACATATTAATCTGTCCCACCATCCTTTCCCTCCAACCTCCTAATGTTAGCCATATCTCAATGAGTTTACCTGTCCTCAGGAGCTGTGATGGCATATAATACTTTCTCTGTTGTGACCAGTTTTAATTATGTGTTTTAATTGAGCACATGGTCACTCTGATGAAGAACATAGACATACTGAGAGTTGGTGAGTAGCAGACCTGGTATTAGAGGCATTTATTGCAATGTAAGTCGGCTACCTGTGTCAGACCCATGCGGGGAGAGTAGTGCTTAGGTGCTTTTTTTACAACCGTTTGTTTTAGTTTTTTCCATAAAAATAGAGAGAAGAGCAATGAAAACAAAGTTTCATTCATCCTTAGCACGAATTTTATCAGCATTATACAATTTTTTAATCACTGTTTATCATTTCAGAGCAATAAGAACACGCTGAGCAGAAGGCTTATTACCTACTAAACCTTATCTCAGACAGAAAGCCCTGGCAATACACAAATCATCCGTGGCAAATTCTACTGGTATGATAGTTATAATATCCAGATTAAGTCAGTAGACATACTGATGAGGTATAATAAAAGTACTGTAATTTTAAGGCTATTGCTGGTATCTTGAGAATGAGATCCCATCTTATTCTGTGCAGCAGTGTAACCTTATTGACTTCAGCAACAGTTGCTTGAAAATGATTGCAGGGTAGAAACTGAGTCAGTGTTAATGGAAAATAATAATATCCCCCAAATTTAAGGTTATGCAACTGTGTGGCAATGCAGACCGCTCAGAAATGGAGAGGGTCAAAGAAACATAAAACAGTAGGACACTAAGTTCATGTATTTATAAAGGGATTATTTTTTCTTTAATGAGATGATGTACCATTAACTGAATGGCTTCTTACTGATCCATTAAGTCCTAACTGTGACCTTTTGTGTCTTGATGACAGCCAGAAATGCCTCTGCTGAAGTCAAGAGAGTAACCTCCGTATGTAAGTGCACTCTTAGAGCCAAGCAAAGCCAGCATGTTTATTTCTAACAGGAGCAATGATACTATCACATGGTACTTTTTACATATTGCTATAGCAGTTCTTTTACATTTGCTATACTTTTTTTGGCATGCCAAAAAATGGGGATATATGTTTTGTGATTTAATTTTCCAGATGTACTGCTTCTTACCTATAAAGTGCATTAGCATGTTTTCAGCATTTAGAAAGGAGACTAGTTTTGTCATCTGGGATCACAGACAGCAAAGCAGAGGAAAAAAGATACTGTGTGTCTGAATATGGAAAATATAAGACGCAATACACAAACACAAAAATAAGGTGATATTCTATATACAGCCATATTTAGCACTGAGGACTTGTTAAAGGAGAGGACAAAAGATGTCAGCTTAAACCCAAACTCCTTTAGAGGTCAGCTGTTTCAGGACCAAGCTCTAGAGACGTCTCAAGAAAAGAAAAGAAAAGAAAAGACCCTCAAACAAAGAAAATGCAGTGAAAACCAGTCTTGGACATATGTTAAATAACAGCACTGCCTTGAGATAAGAAGGTATTGGGGAGAAATGAGAAAGGGCTTTGTTTCCATAGGGTCCCAAACTTTGAAGTTTACTTTTACTAAACCTTAGATCTCTCTCATATTACTTCCCTCAAGGAAAAGCATGAGTTAAAAGAGAATGGGAAAACATAAACAAGTTATATGTCACAGCCTGGCAAATAACAACAAGTAGTGCTCCTAAAGGAATAGCTGCGGATTTCAAGGAGACATAGACTCATGCAGGATGTGAGTAACTCTCATAGACTTCCCACTATCTTTCAGTGGGCTCCCACTGACGTTACTGGTATCCTGTGGCCAGAGAATAGGACCAATATTTTTAGATTTTCTGTACGATAACTATTTTCTGGAGTTGTTATAGCTCTAGTATATTTTTAGTGGTTCATTATACTGTCAAAGAGTCTTTGCGTTGTGTTGTGTCATATGCAGCGTGTGAACTTCCTGGAGCTCATCTGTTCCTTTGATCCTACCAGCCAAAATAGCAGCAGAGTTGACACACCAGTCACGATGATTTCTCCTTAATAGGAGCTTCCCAGGTAGACGGAAATGTGCCAAATAGGGCAAGGCAATGTCCATATCGACTCTGAATCTGGCACTGACGTGACATCCACTGCAGATCGGATGCATCTGAGCTATGTCAGAAATACTGCTGATATTTCTTCTGTTTGCCTTTCAATAATCTGTAGTAATACTGTGTCACTATGTCCTAACCATATTTTACAACTATAGAAATGTCATCTTGTCAGGTACAGCCACCCGTGCCATTGTGTAGATGACACCAATTGTTAGATAGATGATGAGGCCTGATGCACATTTAGAACTCATAATTGAATGTATCATGACTAATAAGTTGATATAGAGAGGTCATTTCTAGTGTATTTTTCTGGTGTGTATTTCTAGGAAAGACTGAAGGTCTTTCCTTTGTAACGTTTCCTTTGAAAAGTTTCTTTGACTTTCCTATGATTGTTATTCAAAATAACCAAAAAGTGATGTTCTACTAAATCTATATTTTTCTTACTGCTTTCCTTTTCATCAGTGAATACTTAATATGTGCTGTCAGTAACACATGCTAGCGGTTAGAAAATCCAAATAAAATTATTCAGTGCCTCATGACAGACATACTGTTTCCCCACTCCTCACTGCTATACACCCAATCCATCATGACAGCTGTTTAAGATACATAATGTCAGGATCACATGTGAATTTGCTTGAAGAAATAACATAGTATTACCTTTAACTTGGAAAGTGTGGGAGTAGCTAAATTCTCGTATACAGTATTTTGAGAACAGTCATATAAGTTTGACTTCATGCATTTCAACAAAATTTGCAAAATACTTGCATTTGAGTTAGAGAATCACGCAATATTTTTTGACAAACTTTCATCACAATTTTCTGTACTGGTTCTTCAAGCCTACCACCTCAACATAGTGTACCTCAAAGACTTTCAGTACTTTATGAAGCAACATGACTACTGTCTGAGAGGCAATTTCTTTTTTTCCCTCTCCACCTCTCGCAGGTAGAAGCCTGTGCAGCTTTCTTGCTTCCTTCCTTCTTTTTTATTTTTTTTTTTAATTTTGTGTGTGTACACATTCACTGCACCTCAAATTTCTATTAGTGAGAGAAAAGCTGAAGAAGAGCACCTCTTCGTACTTGGAGCAGAAACTGGTGACACCTGAAGTAATGCAACACACTGAAGCACCGTGTACAGACAGGAGAACCACGTGTTACCCTGGTTCAAAATACGTTTAAGATAAGAGTTTGGTTGGCTTTCAACAGCTGTACTGTGGAAGCTCACAAGCTAAGAAAGTCTGGGCCTCATTAACTTGGATGGTAGATGTCCAGACAGCAGTAAGATTTATTTCAGAAAGTGGCATCAGTGACTTCACAGCTGGCACTTTGAAATGGTGCTGTCCCAGCATGTTTGTAGAGACAGAGTATTGCAAGAGAGAAATTGCTATATTTTCAACTACTTTGCACAGTCTTTACTTCAGCATAAAATAGAAAAGTCAGAGCCAGGAGGTAAGACCGAGCATTTTAGCACTGAAAAGGCACTGTTTCTAGTTACAAGTCTAGAGCAGGTTTAACAGGAATTTTCTTGGCCAAGCCATTGTTTGGGTTCTTTCTGCACATGAGCAGAGTTTCACATGGGGCTTGAATCAATCTAAAACCACATTGCTGCTCTTTTCCACCAGGCACATACTCCTTGCTCTGGCCCACCCAGGCTAAAAGGCAACTACAAAACACAGAAGTAATGACCAGATGGGTCACTGAGGTGATGCAGATGAGTGATTTAATGATGTCAGCACAAGGAATGGGGTGGGGACCCATGACTGGAAGTGAAGCAGCACTGTTCTACTGGCCACCCTCAAACAGTCTCAGGCAACTGCTGAGATCCCTCGGTGGTATATTTTTGAGAAGACATTCTGCTGGTCCTATCCTAGGCCTCTCTGTGCAGGGTTATTTCTGTAAGTGACAGCTCAAAGGATAGCTCCTGGCAGAATGAATGACAGGGCTTCATTTATCTTCCATGAAAAGGGTGCTGGCCTTTCACAAAATAAGACCTAGAGTTTTCAAATGCCTTTTTTATCCACAGAATCCAAATCCACTGAGAGTAAAGAGCTCTTTTAAAATCTCCTGCAGCTCCTCTAGGGGCACTCAAAGTGTACTAAGGCCCTAGTTGCAATGTGAGTTTGGTTCACTTTTTCAAAAAATGTCAGGGTCCCCAAATGTTGTGTGATTCATAGGAACTGTCTGTTGTGAGGTTTTTTCCTCCTTTAGGTTGATTTCCAAGGAGCAGGGGAATGTCTGAAGTGCCCTAACCTGATCCTAGCCATCACACTATGTATGTATCTGTGTATACATGTACATTCATATACATGTATACACATAAACATCAGCAGGCACAAACACAAATTGTTCAGGCAAAAAAGGAGGGACAAATTGTTAATTACAGAAGCAATTCTATCACTATAGAATAGTGATAGCCACTTAGTGGCCTTTTCAGACTGTTTTATTAGTATTTTTGCTCTGCTTTGATAGAGGCAACTCCAAAGAAAGGGAAGAAGAAAAAGCAGAGCTGTGCACCAGTCAGTGATGGGAATGGAAACATTCTCTCTGTTCCTTCCAAATGTAATCTCCAGACCAGCCTGCCTTCGTGCTGCTCTTTCAGGCAGCGATATGTTGGAAAGCATTTCACAGCTTCAACTGTTTTCTCTATGCACAGGAGAGATTCCTGGTCTCAGCTGTGTAAATGTTTTAACTGAGATTCATGCTTGGCTATTCAGGTCCTTGCTTTCTCTTCCGGCCCACACAGGCCAAAATGCGTCTATATAAGCATAAAGTGTCCAAAACCAACACAGTATTTTTCCCTTGAACACACCCACGGCACGTGGCTCACTCAAAGTACAGGATACAATGCCAAGCAGTAGATTTGTACATTTGCCTGATATGAACTTAGCATGATTTACACGAAAAGAGGCAATAGTCCTGCTGTATGCCTGTATAAATCTGGCTTGGCAGAAACTATCTTTCGAAAGAAAGAACACAAGGAAATCACAGTCTCCCTTCAGTCTTGAGAAAGGACTAATCTAATGTAGGAAATGTTCTCAAAATATTTAATTTATATTAAGAATTACAACGTATTTCTTTATGAATTCAAGTAACCTTTTATCTCCTTTACTGGAAGAATAAAATACATTTCCTTCTGCTGTTTTGACTTTATTGTTTAAGGGTTTTAGGAACACCTTGAAACTTAACAGCAGTTAAATGATTGAAAAACCTTTAGTTATAGAAAGACTCACGTATCTCTAGAGACAGATTTAACCAATGCACAGATTTTCAGGGATTGTGTTCTCATATACTCTCATCCTGCTTGCAACTCTTTGCAATGTTAAATGAATGAAACCCAGGGCACATCCTCCTGTCATACCAAGATTCCCCTTTTCTGACACTTCCCTAGATGTTTCTGTCTAAAACTCAGTGTAATCGTAAAACCAGGAACCTGAGCACCATTTTTGCTAAGTTTAATGAGAAGGTCATGATGTTTATGGTGGTCCAGACTTGAGGCCCTCCTGAACTCAGGGAGTAGGTGTTTTGCTGTTTGATGTGTCTCCTGCGGGGTGGAAGAGGTCGTGTTCTCAGCACCCAGGAATGGGCTTTGCTACTTCAAGAGCTAATTCACTGTCACAAATACTTGTACTTTCAGCTTGAGACTGCAAGGAAGGCAGAAGGCTTTGCAACTGCTTGAGAATTCTTGAGAAATAAAACTAGATAGCTCTGGCCTTGCTATAGATGCATTTATCATTTTAAGTCTAAAAGAATAAGTATGTAATACAAACAATACAGTTAGTCTACAGTTGATCTTGCAAAACAGGAGGAGGAGGGCTTTCATCTTTCCCTAAACTTGGGAAAACAACAAAAAAAATAAAGGGGCTAGAGCTGAGAGATTGATGTAACTGTCTTTACCTCCACTGGTTTATTATTGTCACCACTGTCACAAACTCCCCCTTCTCTTTGCCAGTCTAAGGAGGGAGGTGCTGCCTATGAGCCTTCCCACAGGAGGACTATCAACATGCCTGAACTACAACAAAGGAATGCTCTAACTGCTGGGCTATTTGATAAGCTTCACATTTTCTTTTTCCAGTTTTTAAATCTATATCCATGTTCTATCCTTCTATTTATTTCTAACAATATTTATCTCCACAGATTTGGGTCAAAGTTGGCAACAGTTCTGGGACAAGAAACACACTCTTTTGGGTCAGTCAGTTTTGGAAGAAAAAGAAACGTTAAATATTTTTCTGCTTTTGTTCAGGGCAAAGCTGCTCATGCCTCTGGATAGCCCAAACTGCAAAAGCATCTGTGTGCATACTTGTGAGTAAACAAACTTCCCCCAGGAGGTATAAGAACACTTATTTATGCAGAAAAATGTTTAATCAATCTCCTTCTCAAGGCCATGTTGCTTTCTGTGTCCCTTGCCAGTTGCATTATTCACAAGTAGCTAGGCCTGCTTCAGGTGTCACCAAAGCAGATGATTCCCATAATGGGCCATTGTAAAAGGTGGCTCACAGAAGACAAAAATCCAAACAATACAGAAGTTGAAAATATTTTTTCATAAGTTTCTTTTCTCCCTACAGAACGAGTTTTTACACTGACATTTTAGGGTAACTGTCACATTGCCCCAACTCCTTCAATTAAAAATTGTTTCAGTGTCTATTCCTTGAATTCCACTTAGTTCCCTTGTTTTTCTTTAACTTCACATACATAACAGTTGCCACCTCTGCTCCAGATGTGGTACCAGGACAATGTGGAGCAGCTACAGGACAGGTTGGAGCTGCACATTTAAGTCCCTTTCAGTATTTTGGCTAGCTTTAAGGGGAAGCAATAAAGCCACCCAACGATGCAGAAAGCAGAGCCCAGCATGAGTGAAGAGGACTATTTTCACAGGACAATTTGCCTCTGCAAAGACCTGAATAGGCATGCTGCCTGTGTATCCACAGCTCATTACAGAAGTGTTAGAAGAAGTGATTAAAAAAAAAGTGAAAAAAACCAAGCTGTGAGAGCAGCTGTTTGCTGATGTTCTCATTCTGACTGGTTGGGGGCTTGCTTAGAAATAGGACACCTGCTTTCCTAGTGCTGGACCTGAAGTGAGAGACTTGTCCAGGTATTTCAACTGGATACCAAGACAATGTTTCCTCTGGTCAGTCAGTAGTTTTCTGAACTGGTTGGTTTGTCATTCTGTGCCTGCTATGCTTTCTCACCTTTTGGTCTTATCTAGGTCCATTCCATTTTCCTCATAAGGTGTCTTAAGTGGAGGGCTAACCTATTCCTGTTTCCTCCAGAAACAGGATTAGCACCTCAATTTGCACTAGCAGCCTATTTGAATTTTTATTTGAATGTAAGGCTTCATAATGAGGTTTCTGGAGCAGAGAAGAAGCACATTTTTTTTCTAAGTTTTCAGCCACATCCTATTAATTTCTAGTCAGTCTGGATAATTCTGTTTTATAACAAGTGGCCTAACAAGTCATGGTGTTAGTGTTTTCCTCATGGTAGCAATCAGTGATCCATAAACACTGTGCTGGCTGCTGTAGAAACACTCACTTGTCCTAAACATTTTTCAGAGCCAAGATTAGTGAAGTGTAAAAGGAAACATGGACACCTTTATTATCAATAGAAAATAAAAAATGAAGAGTTATTTAGAGCTTTTCCCAAGTTCAGACAGGAGGCCTATATCACAGCTCCAGCTCCCTTAATGCCAGAGCCACACTCTAGTCACCGAAACTATACTTAGTAAATCTTTAAATGTGATGATTTCTTCTCTAGTGCAGGCCACTACCAGATGCTTCCAGCCTGAATGATAAAACTAAGTCAATTTTCTTGCTAGATAAGCTAGAAAAGGATGCAGATTATGTCTGATCTTTTAGAATTTCAGAAGTCTATTTTGGTAACTTTGATTTGATTACCCTTTTAGAAGCATATAATGAAGTGATAATCTCAGGACACATGAATTGATGGCAGCGGTAACACGAGATATTTCAAGCCTGCACCCTGCTTGTTCCTTACCCCCTGAACTGTGCCAGGAAATTCACTGCATATGAAGAAGGCCATGGAATTTGGCAGATTCTCCTAAATTGTTTTGTCTTAGTTTTGTCAATTTTAAAATAAGGGAATTTATTTTTCTAGATGTAGGAATGAGAGGTGTTATTCTGGAAAACCTAAGCCACATTGTTGCTGATCAATCTCTACTCTGAAATCTATGATGCAGAAGTGAAATTATAGGGAATTTCATTTAATACCTATGTTATATGTCCTGACCAACACTATAATCACAAAAGGTAAGTCAATATGCATCTTGAAAGTGAGTCACCTTTAACGAAACGCACCGAATGAATCTTCCTCAACCTTCTCCCCATGTTTTGTTGGGCTTCATCTTAAACTGAGCTGTGAATATTTCCATGCAACAAAACATCTATGAGGGACCATGTTTTACTTATGATCCCAGGGGAAAATGCACTATTACCATGCTAATTTGGAGAAGAGGATGCCAGATGGCTAGAGCAGACTGCAGAATATATTCAAAATTAGGAGGGCTGTATATCCTATGGAGTATATACTACATAAAAATTTGAAACGAAAAGAAAGGGAAGAATATGCTAAGTCTATAGTAGCCTGGGGGTACTTTATCAGTCATATAGTGCATGTGAGTAAAATATTGTTAATTCATAAGGGCCAAGATGCGCTTAAGAAGGAAGAAAGAAGAATATATCTGGTGTAGAAGCTAACACAGCCCACTCAACAACCATTCACACTACAAGCCTGAAGCAAATCCTAGTACTGATAAAAAAGCCCATGATTGTTGCCAGAGATCTAATTGCAGGAGATAAATCTAAGAGAGAAAATACAACAGCACATTTTCTATTACCTTTACGAATATCCCAGGTCCATCTATACATAACATCCTGTATCTGACAGCATCCATGAAGAGATGATGAAAGAGTTTGCTTTCCCTATTTTATTTTCCCAGTGAACTGAGGCTGAAGGTTGTAACCACATTGTCAGAACACTTGATGCACTTTGGTTTTGTTAATTTGTCTACATTACCATTTTGGACCTCTTTATGAATAAACTACCTTGCAATGGTGCAATCAGTGTTAGCCACAAACATGGGATCTCCTTTGATTAAGGTGATAACTGCTGTTTTCATTTGTTGTCCTGTATTTGTTGGGCAACTGGAAGGAGGGAATGGCCATTATTTCTTATTCTTCTATGTGTTATGTTTGATCTGATGGACAGTCTCCAGTGACTCTTTTCCAGGTTGAATAGTCCTAGTCTTAAGTTGCACAGAAATCTCACACGCTTTTGACCTTCCTGTTCCTCAGGTACACTTCCTTTCCAGTTTTATTATAGTTTCTCTAGAGTTGCATGCAAAGAACCACCAGGTGTGGGGTCACCAGGGATTTTTACTGCAGTATAATGCAATGTATCTTCTTACTTTTCATTTCTCTCACAGTAGTTCCCAAATGTCTTTCACACTGCTGGCCTCAGAGAATTGTAGCAAAGGGCTCCAAGGTCTCTCTTTTGTGAGTGTTAGCTGCTCTTGCAGGGCTGCCCCAGTACAGAAATTCTTGGGTTCTTTCTCCTCTTATTATGTATTACTTTGCATTTATGGGCTCTCACCTCTGTCTACTATCACCCTGTGAGCTGAAGTCTTCATAGTCATTATAATTGTGATACCTTGTTTTGCAGAAACAGGAGACTGCCATCCATGAAATGCTAAATACTTCTAAAGTACTCCCTCTCACAAGGGAGAACAAGTGCCATTAACACTTTGATCTTCATGTCTATCATATTAAAAGTATACTTAATCAGCCTTTCTTTTACCCAGCTCAGAGAAGGAACGGATGAACAAAACCCAGACCTACTGACAGAAGAATGTGTCTACACTATTGGAAGGGATTCACCTATTGTAGCTCAAGTCTGTGTGAAACGAAATCAAAACCATAAAAGAGCCAATGGTGCAAGTCAATTATATCAGCAAGTGTTAGTGAACTCCAGGGATCTCTTTCTCTGCCTGCCATGAATGTTCAGAGGAGCCTGATGTCTCTAAAGCCCCCAGGGCATTGCTTTGGTCCTTGCATACAGAACTGCTGTCCCAAACTGAAGCTAATGAGGATTTATCACCACCCATATAATAATCCTCTTTAATGTGTAAGCCTAGTTGTTGGACTGTTCACGTGTATTATCCATTGTGTCAGAAGATAAACCTTAACTACATAACTGGGGCAATCCTTCAATGATTCCACTCAGAAATATATGACAGAGAAACTGTGAATGGTGTTTGCCTCAATTCTTTTATGTAGTTAAAGTGCATGAGAATTATTTTCAGTTGTTGAACCAGCCCCCCTTTCTTATCTTCCTGCCCACTACTTGCAACATCTGTCAATGCTTATTTAGGAGGGCCCCAAGATACCAAGAACGCTAGGACAATTACTCTGAGCTATGTACTGTATTGCCAGGATGCTCTTGTCTTAGCTTTGAAAAAATATGTTCAATGGGAATAAGATAAAACTGTGTGATTTTTTTTATGGTTTAGAAAGTATATGTTGGCAAAGGCTTGTCTCTAACAAATGCTGTTTCTTCTTTAAATAACATCAGGGGAAAATCCCATCATAACTCTTTTTAAGTATTGTAGACAATAAACTTCTCTACCCAAATAACATATGGCATTTTTCTCATTTCAACCTGCAGTATGTCTCTTTGGCAGACTTCAAAATATCCTCATAGTCACAGGGGGACAACACTGACAGATACAGAGTTCTGAAAAGTTAAATCAAAATTTTCCAGTATTTTCACTGGGAATCTTGACAAAAGAAGGAAAAGACAATGGAATTTCAGTTGATGGGGATAGATGACCCTTCTGTTGCCACAGAAAGCCTAATGTATCTGCTGGCAACTGTTGAAAGATGTATTTCCTTCATGACTGGGGGGTTTTTTTGAATACTTGTACGTTTAGGGACACTTCTGTTTTAATGTCTACTTAGCATTGAAAAAAACAAGGAAAGGGCAACTTGCTTGCCTTTTAAACTGAAAGAAAATCAATGCACTTTTTTTTCATTTTTGAAAACAACTCATTAAATACTGTGAAGAATAGCAATTAAAAGCACAAATACAAGCAAGCAATTACTGTTGAGCATCACAAGAGCCCTAGTCCTGCATGCATTTATGTGGCAAGTTCTGGGACCGCCTGCTGAAATAACTGCAACTGACAGAGGTTTCATGCCTGAAGAACATCTTTAGATGGAAATATTTACATGAGCAGGGTGCTAATGCATGTTTACACAATAGATTCTAAGGCTTGATTAAATTCCCACTGCAGTCGATGGAAAGCCTGTAGAAATCAAGTCAAGTCCATCAGAAGAACTAACTGAACTCGGGTGTTCAGTGCAGCGCAAAGTATTCGTTTTTTGGTCGCCCTGTTTGGACAAATGTGTGCCTGATGGTGCTTAGTATAAATAGTTCTACACTGGGTCAAAATAACTAATGCTGGGTGCATGAAGTGATGTGGAGAGGCCATCTGCAGTGGGGGCTGTGGTGTGGGGAGAAAGAAGTAGAGACTCAAACACCCATCACTACTAAGTCACTGCTGGGCTTTTACTTTGATGAGTGAAAGGGAAGAGGCTTTGACCCAAGTCTGTTTTTGCAAAAGTAACCTGGAAATCTCTCCCATTACAAAGCAATGTGCAATACACATTTGTCTCTATGTTGCTCTTTAAAGATCAGGATTTTACCTCTGTCAGACTGACACATGTACAGCTCTTCCCTTCTTACAGACAAAAACCCACAAAAGGGAGAAGAAACCACTGCAACTCACAACTTCATGCTGAAAACTTACACAGGACAGAAGAAGCAAAACTGCTAATCAGTAGGTGTAAAACAATTTCTCTTCCTCTCATTCCCTCCAACACTCTGAAGAATTAAAAAGAAGTACAAATACCACAGTGTAGTTTAGATGAAAATATTACTAGGCTGAATTAAATATCTCACATACTAAATTACTTCACTTGCCCATTTTGTTAATTGACTGTATGGGAGATTTGATCAGTATGTGGCCAGGGCAGATTTCTTCTCAGACTTGTAATCCGTTTGGTTGTGAAAACCCCACGTGTAGTTATATATATATATACACATAAATAAAGGTATAATCATATTATGAAATCAGCAACTAAAAGCTTCAGGCCTTTGTGACTGACTAGAATCATGGGCATCAGAAGTGTCCCCAGTATTACCTGAAATGCTAAGAAGCTGAGGTTACCCTAGCCACAACCACATTACACCTACAAGATAGAGAGCAGTTATGAAAGGGCTGGTGGATGTGATCATGTGATGCTTGGTATGACAGAGCAGTACTTCCAAGAGCAGCAAAATCATCCATGAGAGACCATGTCAAGGAGATCTTAAGCAGGGTGACAGCCTTCTCTTCTCTGGGGAACATATCTGGGTCTCTGGCAACAAGTAGGGGGCACATGGGAACCATTTGACCCATTCACTCCCTTCACAGTGTCCTCAGGGACACTGTTATGGCACTGCAAAGCATTTTGATGGCTTACTATATGTGTCAGAACAGTTTGAGAAGCTATGTGCACCTAAAACTAAAAACGAAGGCTTGTGCTTATGGATGAGAATTCAGAGACAGGGTTTACTTTCCAGCAACTAAAATACTATAAAATATGCTGTCGGTGCATCCACGATAACTGTAATAATCCTCCCTAATGGCCTTAAAGATCTCAAATACATTTCACAGTCATAACATGAGTTATGTAACTATTTTGTGAAATGACCAACAATTAAATAATTTTACAAAATAGTCTCAAGTGTGCAAGTAAGTGATTGCATGGTTCTGTAGAAATACATGTGTAGAAAAATCACGTCAAATTTTGAGAAATTAATTAAACAGTAATTTTACTAAGTGACTGGCTGAAACAATAATTTCACAAAATGACTGGAAATTTTAGTCATTTTGCAATGTGAATAGAGCTTACTTTTGTGTTTGGAAGTGAACTTAATGCCCAAGAAAATGAGGGACTAACAAGCAATCGATACTCCCCGGATTCACTCCCCAGCTCTTCGAACTTCTCAGACCCAGCTCTAGTAATCCCTCTGTCTCTTGTCCTGAGCTGTCCCTGTTAGGTTAACTGTGGGTTCCCTGGCAAGATTATTTTATGTTGGATGTTCATGGAACGAGGTTGTACCCCCACTTCACTTCTGTTCCAAATAAATGTAAGAACAGATGGCTCAGGGTTGAGAAAGTGATATGACTCCTTGGCTGCTAATCCCACCCAAATGTAACTGCAGTTTGAAAAGTTAGAAGAGTGCCTGAATGCCAAAAATTCTGCAACTAAACATGCAAATAATTACGAGGCTTCTGCAAATGTGTGTGGGGGTGTGTGCATGCCCACAGCAAATCCACACCCACATGGACTGCCATTAATCACTCTGGGATGTTTACTTCTGGCTCATCAGAATGTATTCAAAGAACAAATATTTGGTTTTGGAGTGCATTAAATGACATTTAAAAAAAAATGATAATAGTGTTTCTTGAGGGAGGAGACCCCTGACAAACACACAATGGGTTTTCTCTTCTAGGGTGTTAAATAGGCTGATTGGTAGAAACAACTGAAGATGACAGCCAGGCTGTAAACTGTTTGGGACAGGGATCATCTCTTCTTACACAACATGCAGACATGCACACAACATGCAGAAACTAGTTTATGACAAATGGCAGAGCCTTGGTTAATGTCTTTTGCAGGAGAAGGGGTCTTTAATCTCCAGGCCTTTCCACTTGCCCTGTCTTCAGCCATGACATCAGCTTAGAGCTCTTTTGCTGGCTTGCTTTGTCCACCAATTGATGACATTATGAGAAAAATGTGGTGATCACTTGAAAGTGTTTATATTAGAAATTTTGATTCTTGCTAGCAGGCTACTGAAAATGAATATACACACCTGAAAACGAAAATAGATAATGGCATCCACTGTGTAATTCTTCTGTAGCATCCCAAAGACACTAGAAGCTACGCAGTGGAGGAAAGATGCAAAAGGGTCAGCTATGCTCAGAGATAGCCTGCATCCTCTTTTAAGTGCAGGGTGTTAAATTCTGCATTCCCTTAACTCCTCATCACTGCCCCACTGCAGCATACCTCTTTCTTAATCTTCAGTTATGTGGAAAGTGCTCATCAGGGCAGCAGAGCTGCATATGGGAATCGGCCAAGATTTATGGTAACAGGAACAATAAAAATAGCCAGAAGTGGTAATCTCTTTGGCTTGGAACAGTTGTAGCTGTAAGGAGATGTTTGCTTGACATCTTCCTTGCTTGTTTTCTTATTATGTGAGCCCAAATACCAAGAAAATTACCTATATATTATCATAATAAATATATACATTAAAACTACCTGTATAGGAAGTAAGAATAATTGAAGGGAGTGGTATAAGAAAGGCTGGAAGAGAAGATGCTTTCAGATTTATGAACCTTGTATAATTTATGGTCCATGATGCTATGGCTACACTTCTCAAATGCAATGACTGGTGATTGTCTCTTTTGTCAGACACTCTCACCTCCTAGTTTCATGTGAGAAATGCTCAAAAGACCAACTGAAAGAGTGACTCTGAATCTCCTCTGACTGAGAACATCTTCATATGGTGGAGTTCCTCATCTGACTCCAGAGACAAAAGAATCAGGTTTCAGGTACAAACTCAAAACAATTATCTTTCAACAGAAGATATCCTAGACTCCCAAAATATCATCCCCCTCCTCTTGCTTAGTCCTTTGCTCCTTAACCTGCACTTATGTTCCACTGAAAAAAGTCCTTTTATTGCAAGACCAAGCTACCAAGTACTCAGATCCTACCAGAATTGTGTTTCTCAGGTCCTACCAGCACTGTATTGAGTAACAATTAAAAAAAAAAAATAAAAAAGACTGTCTACAATCAATATCCTTTACAGAAAGTAAAATGATTAGATCAAATCCTTAAGAGATATGGTGAAACATTTGTTATCCAAACACAGGTATGACTTGGTGAGTTTTCTGAAGCAAACCTGTACTTAAGTTGCATAAGACACTGAACTAGAACACGAGTGCTATAAAATGCCTTCAAAACATTCGTTTTTGGAGAGGACAATACAGAGCTAGAGGAGATTGTCTTCATGAAAATGCAGTGGATAACACACCTCAAGTGTGAGCTTAAACAAACCTGATGAACATTGAAGTTGGTCTAGGAGTTGGATGATCCTTATGGGTCCCTGCTAACTCAGGGTATTCTATAATTCTATGATTCTATGAAATCCATTTCTATTTTTTTCATTTGGAATAGTATTTTAAAATTTTATGTATCCCCTCCATACATATATAATGTACAAACATACACAAACACACATGTACAGATTTGAGTATACAGTAGACAGCACATATGTGGATATATGAACTTCAGTGTGCAGTGCAGTAGTGACAAACAAAGAACTTTTGTCTGCTGATGTTAGCACATTGACCTGGATGTGAAATAATGAAGATACAGCTAAGGCAGCAAAGGAGTAATTTCTTCAGAGCAAATTTACTCAACATGTAGAAAAATGAATAACACAACATTGAACAAACCGAAAACAGGCTCAACCCTTGTTGCTTCCCAACAGCCATGACACTATTTGGAAACCACCTGTGAAACATACACAAGAACTGGCATAATTTCTTGCTTTTGCTGCTTACTTTTTCCAAAAAAGGGACCTTCAGACCTGTACACCAGGAGGACACCATATGCTGTAAAATAAAAATAAAAGGGAAACTACTCAGAAATACTTCTTTGCCTCCAACCCTAACAAGACTTCTTTGGGGATGTAAAAATTCCATAATACTGAACAGATGTTAAGGTAACCCAAATACAATACCCAGAATCCTTTTTCCAGCCTGTTATTTTATAATTTATCAAAATGTTTAAATGCTCCTTCACTTGGCTATTAAAAAAATATTATTAAATGAAAGTAAGACTCTTGAGAAGGTTTTGAGTTCTAATGTGTTTCACAGAACACCCAGTCAGAGAGGAATGAAGGTGCAAAAAATCCTGCCAAGGGCTCAGTGAATGGATAAAGTGTTAGAGGTGATGTGTGTTTTCAGAAGACTTTATGCAGTATAATTTCAAAATGAGGACTGCATCCCTGAAGTCTTTTTCAGGTAAGATGTTCACGGGATGAAATGAATGTGAAAAGGCAGATGCTCAGCGTGGGCTCCTCGAGGTCATCTATTAAGCCTGGAAGTTTCTGTTAGTACCTATGCTTCTCTTTAAATGCTAAATATTAGCCTGTATCTAGAACAGTAAATGAGTATGTATTCTCACTTGTACACACATCAGAATTCTTAAGCATCTAGCTTAAAAGCAAGGATATGAGTCCAAAACCAAGAGTCCATTCTCTGATACTAAAATGAGCTAAAAGTTGATGGAGCTAATCAACTAACCCAGTTTAACTTTGATACAGAGGGAAATCAAAAACTCTAGAAAGGAATGAGCTCAAATCCATATTCTGTACTTGAAAATTTGCTGAGGAAGGAGCAAAGCCAAAACCTAGATGTGAGTTTGGCAAGTGGTACAAATCCCAACTTAAAACCACTCAGGAGCTTTGGACAATAAAGTTCTGCTTCCAAACTGGCTGCCTGGAGCATATCTTGTATCTGGGGTGGATAAGTAAATCATGACAGCAAGAGAATTTATTTTTAACTTCCTTATATGCAGTAAGATTGTTTTTATATTCATTCATTCTTGATACCTGTCACAGGATTTACAGCTGTCCATTTCCTGGAAACTCCTTTGGCTGGCCATTGCACTTGCTGTTTTCTTTCTAGCCAGCAGGGAATGCTGGTGTATGGAAGTTACTCTCTCCCTATCATATGCAGAAGTGCCTCTTCCTCAGTTAAGAAAGCATAGGAAACATTCTCTGCACAATCTGGAATATATTTGTTTCTGGAACAGCGGTGTTCAATCTAAAGGGCAAACTGATTTTCAAGTGCAGAGTACTCTTACCTTAGTCTACCCTGCTTTGCCAATGCTTCTAGTCTTAAAGCAGGATGTCCTGTTTTACAGTGCTTGCTACTAGTGCTTCAGCCAAGAAGGATCTTCAGGCTGCAGTGGTAGAAAAGGTAGCTTGTCTCCAGGCTGAAAGAAACACTGGTCTTAGAGTTGCCAGCTTCTATTCTTAGATATATGAATGGTCCAAAGATCTCAAAGCTTGATGTGATATGACAAAGCAAAGGTATTTATGTTCCATGGTTATTTTCCCTTGTCAGATTCAGTAAGGATAACATACAGTGTTCTTAAGAGAGAAAGCCCCTTTGGCAGGTATCCTTACTTTGTCAATAAACATAAGGTTTTTCTCAGTTTTGATTGATAGCACTGAACGTGTACCTTTTCCATTCTGTAGCTGATGATACTGAAAGCTGGAAGTTAATAGTGTCATAAAAAAACCCCAAGGCCTTGTTTCCAAAACCTGTACATATTCTTTATACTTTTGAATCAGAGAATATTTGGAAGAAAATTCTCCAAAGTAACTGAGCTCCAAGATAAATATCCATTCCCCACTTTGCACTCAAAACGCACAATCCCCAAGAAAACAGTTTCTCCACACATACTGTGCCCCTTAAGAGTATGAAATGGAAACGTCTGCCAAAGGAGGGAGGAAAGAAGGAAGATTCTGTGTCTGTCCAATTGCAAATCTGAGGCCAGCTCTGTAGAGAAGGACTTCAGACTATTGGTGTATGTAAAATTGGATATGAGCCAGCAATGCGTGTTTGCAGCAGAAATCCTGGGCTGCATCAAAAGAAGTGTGGCCAGCAGGTTGAGGGAGATGATTCTCCCCCTCTGCTCTGGTCTCATGAGACCCCACCTGGAGTGCTGTGTCCAGCTCTGGGGATTCTCATCACAAGACAGACATGGGCCTGCTGGAGTGAGCCCAGAGAAAGGCCATGAAGATGATCAGAGGTCTGGAGCACCTCTCCTGTGAGGACAGGATGAGAGAGTTGGGGTTTTTCAGCCTGTAGAAGAGAAGGTTCTGGGGTGACTTTATTGAGGCATTTCAATAATTAAAGGGTGCTCATAAGAAACATAGAGAGAGACTTTTTACCAAGGGCTATAATCATAGAATCATAGGATCATGAAGGTTGGAAAAGACCTCCAAGATCATTAAGTGTAACCTTTGACCAAACACCCCCTGTCAACTGAACCATAGCACTAAGTCCAGTCATTTCTTGAACATCTCCAGGCATGGTGACTCCACCACTTCCCTGGGCAACCCATTCCAATGCTTTACAACACTTCCAGGGAAGAACTTCTTCCTGCTTTCCAACCTGAACGTCCCCTCATGCAGCTTGAGGCCATTTCCTCTTGTCTTGTGACTTGTTACCTGGGAGAAGAGACCAATTCCCCCTCGCTACACCCTCCTGTCAGGTAAAGACAGTACAAGAGACAATGGCTCTAAACTGAAGAAGGGTAGATTTATATTAGATGTAAGGAAGAAATTCTTTACCATGAGGGTGATGAGACACTGGAACAGGTTGCCCAGGGAAGTTGTGGATGCCCAATCCCTAGAAAAATTCAAGGCCAGGTTGAAGAGGGTCCTGAGAAACTTAGTCCAGTGGAAGGTGTCCCTGTCCACAGCAGGATGGCTGGAACAAGATGATCTTCAAAGGCCCCTTTTGACCCAAACAATTCTGTGATTCTGTGATTCTATCTCCAAGATATCAAAAGTTTTACTTTATGATCAAATAGTCATAACAACAATAACTTAACCAGTTTCATTATTGCTTGGGCACCTTGCTGTTGGCTTTAGTGTTGGCTCTGATTTTTCCTGAAACTCCTCACATTACCTGTGAAGGAAGACAAACAGCGCTGAAAGAGCAGTTTATGACAGGATAGAGCTATTTATCAGCTTTCTAACACAGGGCACCAGGAGACACACCGTCCTGACTTCATTTCCTGCTCTATTTCACCTCTGAACCTCCATCCTGTCACCAACAGCCCTCCATGAGACTTCTGAAGCACCATTCCTGCCACTGGGGAATGACTTTCCCAGGTGTAGCCTACCTTCCTCTCTTTTTGCAGACTGTCTACCAATAATGGGAAATCTGTAAGGGCTTGATATGAAGGTTTCCTAGGAGCTAAGGCTCGAGTTGCTTCTGTATCAAAATAAATTTAAAAAAAAAGTGGGTCCTTTTCTTTCTTTTCTTTTTTTTTCTTTTCTTTTCTTTTCTTTTCTTTTCTTTTCTTTTCTTTTCTTTTCTTTTCTTTTCTTTTCTTTTCTTTTCTTTTCTTTTCTTTTCTTTTCTTTTCTTTTCTTTTCTTTTCTTTTCTTTTCTTTTCTTTTCTTTTCTTTTCTTTTCTTTTCTTTTCTTTTCTCTTTTCTTCTCTTCTCTTCTCTTCTCTTCTCTTCTCTTCTCTTCTCTTTTCTCTTCTCTTCTCTTCTCTTCTCTTCTCTTCTCTTCTCTTCTCTTCTCTTCTCTTCTCTTCTCTTCTCCTCTCTTCTCTTCTCTTCTCTTCTCTTCTCTTCTCTTCTCTTCTCTTCTCTTCTCTTCTCTTCTCTTCTCTTCTCTTCTCTTCTCTTCTCTTCTCTTCTCTTCTCTTCTCTTCTCTTCTCTTCTCTTCTCTTCTCTTCTCTTCTCTTCTCTTCTCTTCTCTTCTCTTCTCTTCTCTTCTCTTCTCTTCCTCTTCTCTTCCTCTTCTCTTCTCTTCTCTTCTCTTCTCTTCTCTTCTCTTCTCTTCTCTTCTCTTCTCTCTTCTCCCTTCTTTCTTTTTTAATTTCTCTCTCTGAATAGACCCCACTTGCACACACAAGCAATGACCCAGAAAGAATGTGTTCATTGCTACTACATATTGCTGCTTTTAAACACTAAGCTCCTATCCTGACAGAGGTAGCTAGGCAGAGATAAGACTAAAGAGCAGTTCCTGTGAAATTGCAGTCTTAACTTTTATAATAGGATTCTGTGGAAAGAAGTGTTATTTTTAGAGACCTAGCTTATCTGGGAAATTTTGGCTTGCAGTTGAAATATTACTTTCATGATCCACACACATGGATTTTTATGAATGGTTCTTAAGGGATACTTTTTGCTTCTAAGCCAGTCTTTGGTGACATTTAAAATTATAACAGCAGCATTATATGAGCAATAACCTGGTCCAAGAACCCTTTAGTGCCATGAGTACATGTAGCAGATGTGTAGCATCTGCATGTAGAAATAGCTCTTCCACTCACCAAGGTGTGAAAGCTCTGCACAAAATCTCAGGGACAAAGCTGCATAGGGGCACAACCACCACGTTGTCTGGGCTGTTTGGGCTGATCCTGTGCTGTTTCATGTCCTCATTGAGCAGAGTAGTCATTTTCCACGTCTGTGGAGAGAGCTTCTCTCAAAAATCACAGGCCTCCCTGGTACAGCTAAAATGTTGCAGCAGCTTTGCACCCCAACACTCCCCTACCCTCAGAAAAATGTACTTTATCCAATTTAAGCATTTCTGGCCCTCAGTGTCTATCTCTCAGTGGGAAAGACCTGAAAAGTTCACTATCTTTCATGCCAGGTAATCAGCCTACAGTATGATCTGCACACATCCATCAGGACACAGCTGAGTGTCCCCTGTGTAGCTTCCAACAGTGAGACTATCCCTACACGTTTTTTCTCTTGCCTCCTTTTTTCTTTGTTTACTTTCTAGGAACTGTCTGAAGTGTTTCCAGTCTGCCTTTACCCAGCTTCAGTTCTAATCTAACTTTCTTTGCTTTGTCTTTCTTTACTTTTTTTTTTTTTTTTTTTTTTTTTAATGGGCAGCCTCACTTGAACCCCCCTCTCCCCTCCCGGCAGCTCAGCAGCAAAGCCTGCTGACTTGTAGCATCCCTGGGGAGTTGATTCAGTCAGTCTCTGTCTGTGGGTCTCTTCAAAGAGCTCCAGCTCAGAGCTGCAGCAAACTGGCAGCTTGCTTTGCTTTTAAATACATAATGGAACAAACTGGATGTCAGCACAGGAGAGCTGGGAGGATGGTGAGTGGAGAAGGGCTGGATTTGTAAGGGAAGAAGTGGTGCAAGAGAGGGGAGAAAGGTCTTGAAAAATATCCTGGCAAAATCCATAGACATATCACAAGGAGAGACCCAAGGTAGTGCAATCTGCATATAAAATCTCTGCATTGAGATTTTATGAATTTTATAATGAAATAGAGGAACTTTAAAGTTTTCTTTTGAACTTTAAAATTTTCTTACATGAAAGACTTTTCTTACAAGAAAGACTATAGTTCTGCTGTTGGAAGTTTATCCATTTAAAGCCCTCCTTCTCTTGTTTTTAATGAATTAAGCCTTGATTTTATTTTTTTAGAGGTCATCTTGGAGTAAAATCAAATTTTATTTTGAGATTGATTAAACACAGTATTTCAGCTTTCCAGAAGCAACACATTTAAAAAAATATTAAATTGCTCTTTCTTGATAATTTCAAACCCCTTCCTTCATTACTTCTGCTGGGACAGATTCCTAAATTTAAATGGATTCATGAGCCATTTTAATTTCTCCAAACTCTGTGTTTGGATTTAGTATCTATTGAACACAGAAGCCATATGGTGCCAACAGGCAGTCTTATGGCTAAACCATCATCCTGGGATTCAGGAGGCCTCAGTACAGCTTCTGACTCTGCCAACTGTCTTCATCTTGGCCATTACCCATGGCCAAATTCTTAAAGGTACTTTGGCGAGCTTTTTTTTCTAAAGGTGCCAAAATAGGTCAGGCATCTAATACATACACTGACATAACTTCCTGACAATTACAACTAGCAAAGTCCCTGGGATGATGTAGGATGGAAGAGCTTCCCTTGCACTTCTTTGCTGTATTGTGCTGTGCTCTATTCAGGATGCAAACTCACATAAACAGGTCACCCAGGGGAGCTGCTGGACTCTGAGTCTGGCACCCAGATCAATAAGAGGCAAATCTAATCCATCCCTGATTACCTCATTACAATTAGTTCCTACATGGCAAACTGGCAACCCAGTGCACTAATTAAGATGACAGCACAGAAAAAAAACATCGAACTGCAGAAAGTATTACATAATTCAGAAATATTTTTGGGAAATTAATGCAAACCAGAGCTAAGGAAACGCTAAACACCACAGCGAGTTTTCTGTCAGCATTCCCTGCTTGGGAGGGCAATCTATCTTCCAGCCAAATTCTCCTTATTCTCCTTGAACTACTGTACTCCTGGGTCACCCATCAGAACAATTTTTATATCCAGATAGTTTGGGATGGTCTTTTAATACCCTAAAAATTAAATAGCATGGTTGCTCTGAGGGGAGGCACTTCTGCTGTCACCGCACAGATGGGGAAGGTGAGGAAAGTGTCAGAAGAGATACTTGCTCCAGATTATACTCAGCAGCAGTACAGGGAAGTAATTGTCACACAATATAAAAATTAAATTTTTCTCTTTTCTGACCTTGCATTTTGGGTCTTAGTGATATTCCACACCTTTGTAAGAGGCTGTGAACTCCTCAGAACTGGAACTGCTCTGCTGGTACCACTGCAATCAGACCTGTGACCACAGGTACAGACATATCCAAGACAACCTAGAGCTGCCCCACTCCCCACTGACACATGGAGCAAGTGGCATGGAATTCAGGGAGCACTAATTGCAAAGGTGTGCAAGACGAAGAGGTACTGAGTCTTGGACAAGGTAACATATTTAGCTTAAAGTTAGCTCAGACGCTGCAGTCACATCTCTAGATTACACCTTAGATGTGATTGTGTGCCCTTTACTGATTCCTTGTGTTGTTCAAAGCATTATACACATGTATATTGTCATACACATACACTACCTTCTCTACAGATTACATGAATTCACTGTCTGAAGTCATAGTTTGACTTTTGGATTGGTACTGAGACTCCTTTGCAGTTCCTGGGAATTGCAAATTAAATGATGTGAAGAGATGATTAATATGGTTGAACTCTGAGCAACCAGACTTTTCAGAGCTGACAAAATGTATGCCCTCCACACAAAACTTCCTTGTTGAATCAGTTACACTCATTTTGAATTATCTTAATTGTTAAGACCTTTAAATCATTTTTTTTGAATGATAGTAACCAAGATGCTAAAAGTTCCCACCTTTGCAAATGAAATCACATCTTTCTTAAGGCAAGGACTTGAATGTGAGTCTTCCATGCCACAGGGAGATGCTGCACGAACTTCTCCCTTCTCCAAAGCTCAATGTCAGGGCAGGGAGTAACCCAGAGATGCCTGTACCATCTCTGCCAGGGCAGATATTGCTCTCTTGAGCAGAAAGCCTTCCCTACAACCAAAGTTGCGCCGATGACAAATTCCAACAAAAGATCATGTTTGTGGTAAGTCCATGTTTTGCTGAGCAAAGCATCTTTTGCTGAAAAAGTCTTTACCTGCTCCTGCCTCATCACTGCCCAGATCTCCAGTCCTCTGGCTCTGCAGAGGCAGGGATGGGTCTGCAATGAATTCTGTCTCATGGTCCAGCTGTGACCCGAGCCTGCAGGTACCTGTTTGGGCTCACACAGCTGCACAGACCAGGGGGATTTCAGCACAGAGTTTACAAAGGTGCAATTCCCTCCACAGCACCTCTGTCTTCACTGACTTTTTTTCTTTCTTCCATGCCTCACAAGAAGCAAGGTAGTGGCACTGCCCATGTAATGCACTAATTTCCCATGCTGCCATAATAAAAAAAAACCCTCATGATATGAATTTTTTAGTGTAGTTTCCTATAAAGCAATTATCCTTGGAGGATGTAACCTGGGTATACACCGGAGTGCAATGTTGCTTTGAGAGTGAGTTCATAAAATAAATGCCTCTGTGAACAGTGCAAGTGAAATTGTCATCCATAAGAAACCCTCTTGGGTCAGACACTTGTAGAGACACGTGTAACCTTAGCTGACACTGCATCTGTTTGCCCAATTCTGTAATTCATAGGATCATAGAATTGTCAAGGTTGGAAGAGACCTTTAAGATCAAGTCCAACCACCAGCCTTGCACAAGATGGATAAGGAGATGGGTAAGGAGATGGATTTACTTTTCAGGCTGTTAACTTTTCATAAGCCACCAGTTCTTACTGAAAATGCTCAGAAACTCTCCCCTTGTAAAATGAACACACCAAATGAAGCATCTCTGCTCTGATAGAGGAGTGGACCATGCTGTCTTACAAAGTGCAATTTTTTAAATCCAAAGAGAACTGAGCAAAAAGGGTATGTAGGAATAAAGGACTCTGCTAAGGAATCATCTGCATGCGAACAGTAAAAATAAGCAAGTACTGCTCATTTTGGAACTGGGAGGTGCAAGCCTGAGGGTTGTTTGTGCATTAACTTGTCATAGTGGCTTTACAAGTGTGTGCCTGCCTGTTCATTCATGGATGCAGCAAGAATGGTGTGCTTTCCACAGCAGGGTCTGTACTGCAAGCAAGAAATATAACTTGCAGATAAGTAGTATTGCGTGGAGACAAAACACCCACCAAAAAACTGTGGGAACTTGTGTGTCTTTATGAAACGTGTTTTGATAGGGAAAGACATGTATAACAACAAAGCCATCTTACTGGTAACAGTAGTTAACATTTCTCCTAATTTCATTAATGATTTAATTCTTAAAGGAAGAAAGGTTGGCAGAGTTCATTTGGTTTTAATTAGCGGGGTGAAGTAATAGGTGACTAGGGTTTGCAAATCACTCATGTTGTTTTGAGAAGC
Organism: Manacus vitellinus; assembly: GCF_001715985.3. Classification (NCBI taxonomy): domain Eukaryota; kingdom Metazoa; phylum Chordata; class Aves; order Passeriformes; family Pipridae; genus Manacus; species Manacus vitellinus. The sequence goes on from NW_021940861.1 coordinate 820,400, forward strand.
CAGCTTACAATTTTTTTTTCTTATGATTTGTTTTCTTAAAAAATAAAAAAAGCGAAAAGAAAATAAAATCTATTTAAGGTATGTTTCTTAGCTTAAATGAGGCTTGTGATAAATGTTAAGGATGAAAGCAGAAATTCAGGTGTATCAGAAATAGTAATTTTTAAATTGTTTTTCCCTGTCTCAAGTTTACGTTTGGACCTCATGAGTTCTTTCCAGCGCATGTCTTCAGTGCCTGTTACCACAATATGCTCTTCTCAAACACAGGCTTGGTAATCCGACAGGGAGGACAGGCAGTCACCCACTCTAATGATTTTCTGTAGTGTGGTTTTTCACACTACATGAGCTGCAAGCAGGAGGAGAGAAGTGTTTGTTTTGCTGTTGGGGACCTATTTGCCTGAGCAAAAAAAAGAAAAAAGGCCAGAAGAAATCCGGATTCATTGCAATGATCACAAAGAAGGCCATAAAGCAATTTTTACTAGAGTTCAACTCATGGTCAATGAGATTCATGTTTGCATATATATCACTGAGCCGTCGGGGTCCTGCAGCAGGTGTTCTGTGGGGAAACCTTCGGCACCACAATGGCACCTGTGCCCATAAAGTCATCACCTACCACCCGAGACGGGCGCAGAAGCTCCAGGGGTCGCAGAGCCCCTCTTGTTCCAGCACCACAGCACAGTCAGGGGCTGGGCTCCTTCCAGGGGGGAGCTGGTCGAGAAGGATTAATGGCAGAATTACTCTCTCCCGCTCTCGGGGCAACAACTGCCACTTCTCTCCTGACCCTCGCCAGCCCCTCTCAGAGACAATAGACAGATTTGGCTGCAGCTGGCTGGCGAGCCGACATAAAGCTAAACACCTGTGGACCAAATATGCACAGCTGCAGCTTACCAGGGTCGAACCACCTATTGTGCAAGCTGTGCACGTGCCACCCGCCAGTGCCTGCGAAATGGTGCAAGTTCAAAGGCAGAGCCATTGGGGGTGGGGGAAGAAGGGGGTTGCCAGAACCCCATTATCTGATTTTACTCAAATGCCCTGCAAAATCTTTCTGTGGCAGAGGGTGTTTCTTAGAGCTGTGCAATATATGGATGAAACCATTTATATGCCTGAAGAATTAAATGCCTGCTGAAGAAGCACTTGGCCATAGTTGGCAGGTTTGTTGCATTCAGTTTTTGTGTTATTGCTGTAAAAGTGATTCACAAGAACAATTAATTCTTGTAATGGCCTACTCTAATACTGAACAGATACAGAAAATACCTAGGGATGACTGAGTTGCATCTTCATGAATTAATTTCTCGAATGTACTCAGAATATGTAAAACAACACACGCCTATTATTAGCTCCAGTGAGACTAATGCAGAAACTTAAGGGCAGATATTTCATGGAGCTGCCTTTGTTCATGAAACATATATATGTCCATTTAAACAATTCTTCCTATCCAAGGTTACACAGGCTTTAGCAAATTAGGAAGTGACCTTTTTCAAATATGAAATACTAAATGGTAATAATCTGTTATCATGGCTAGGGGATGGCTACTCTACTGAAATCTATTTGAAGCTGATTTGTGAAAACTCCACCATCCAGAAATTCCCCTTGAAAATTTCAGCTCAGGTGGAACATTGGATGATGAGCCCTTGAACTAAGAAATGAACATGGTGTTGACTGCAGGTTGAAAAACTAATTCCAGCATTTTTGTACCCCCAAAATAACCAGTTCAATACATGTGTGGTCCAGCCTGACTGGCTAAGCACTTTGTCCTCAGAGCTTCTTGTAGGTGAAGGCCCCTTCAGAGACTCCTTCACCCATGTTACCAGGTGTACCAAAACACTTGCACATACGTCTGACTGACTGCTTCTAGGGATGTGCTCAGTGTTCCCAGTTCTTCTGACCAGCCAAAACTGGTTGTCACCTCCAGAACAGTTTATTCAGTCAAACTTTTTTCTTATGGATGCTTGGAAATATTCAGGGAATTGGCTGGAGGCATGCCACCATTCTCATGGACCCCGTGATGTCTTGCTGGGTATGTGAAAAGTTAGGGTCCCTCAGGCCCAAGGAAACAGCCAGAGACAAGGTATGGCATGGATGAATTGTCTTGGTGGCTACATATGTCCCGTGAATGTTGACTGGACAGTGTGGGACCATCTGGTTTTACACTGTTACTTCAGGCTCTTAAATAAGTTGTGTGGAGTACCTGACTACTCCAGGACTGTGTCAGTTCCAAATTTTCAAGTCAGTCTGAAAAAGAAAATAATTGCTGTGAATTTATTTCAATGTTTTGGGTTTTTTTTAAAATTTTCAGCAGAAAATGTGCATGAAGCTGTTTTCATTGTGAAAGTTTTATATACTCAAATCAAAAGAAATTGAGAACATGAACTTAACATGAGAAGGCGCTTTTGGAGGGTCTGTGTTTACTATGTTCTCTGCATGGCAGCTCAGCTCAGCACAATTCAGCAAGAATTTGTGCCTTCTGGGAAGCTCTCACTTCTGAAAAACAAACATCACAAACCAGTCACACGAACCAGTCAACAACATAAAGGAAATCACTATTCAGCCAAGGTACCCATACACTGATATGAATAAAACTTCTAAAAATGCTGGTTTATGGGAGCTATTAAAAGGGTGTTGAGTTTTTTATGCTTACTGGGAAATGGACAGAGGCCACCAGCCTCATTTCACAAAGGCTGCTACAAATCCTCTAGTCAGTAAAAACTTTCAGTTATCCATGCCTAGATTTGAACCAGTAACCCCTATGTAAAAGGTGCTGTATCCCTTCATCACTCAGCCCCTCCCTATCCAGTTTTTATGGTCAGCAGGTGTGTGTGTGTAGGAGAGTCTCTGGTCTCTCATTTAATTTGTTACTCCTGATTTATGACATAATATCAGTTAGGCAGGCTTCATAAAGTTGGAGGCCAGAAGGGACAACTAGATCATCTCTCTGTCCTCCTGTGTAGCACAGCCCATTAAGTTTCACCTGGACACCAGTATATTAAGCTCAAAGATGAAATTGAGACTACAGTACTTTAAGTACACAGGGGATTAAACCATGCCCCACAGATGGACCCAGGAGAGATGGAAGTCAAGACCTCTGCAGTCTCAAAGAAGAAGAGATTTGAGAGAAGTCCAGCTGATACCTGTGGACAAACCCATCCCTGTCATGCAGAAAGAAAGCAGAGTCCCCTGATCAAAAATAATGAGGCAAGAAAATAAAAAATGAGAGCAGAACAGCCAGAAATTTCTGCCAACCTAATCTGGGAGAAAATAATTATCTTCTATCCAAATATTGTCATCAGCAGTGCCCTGGATATGACAAGAAGGAACAGCAGCAGGAATACAGGGAAAAAAAACTTTCTGCCATCACAAGAGTCTTCTCTTTCCTTCTCCCTTCAAGCTTCCGAGGAAGACCAAAGGGGGAACAAAAAGGCAAAAGATTGCCTTGTATGGCTAATGTTAGAATGGATTTTTATAAAGGTTTATAAGGGCACTCAGAGACATTGGGCATATGATACTGAGAAGTGATGAGTATAATGCCATTTCAAGAGCAGAAGCTAAAGCACGGGGAAAACCAATTCTCGGAACAAACCATGACACTAGGGCAGCTCTCCTGAGCCACAACTTTCCTGACTAGGAAACAACTGACTAATAAGGAACACACATGGAAATAATTTACTGTCAGAGCGGGGGCAAAAAGGATAGTTTAGTTTTATTCCATCAGGACAAAAGCATCACTGGAGAAAAGCCAGTCCAAGCTCCACAGTTTCTAACAAATTAAGCATGAGACAAAAAGACAAATGTTGCAAACAAATACAAAATTAAAGCAATATTTGGTGGACTTCAGCATCTTGTTGCTTTTGACTGTGTAAAAGTTTTAGAGCTAAACCACACAATGTCCTCCCTAGAATTATGAAGTGAAATATTGTGGCTTTTTAAGAGGTCAAAGTTCTCAGTCATCACCTTCTTTCTGATTTCATTCTTCTGTCTGTTGCAGCACTGTCTGTTGCTGCCAAACAGCATGATGTGACTTCACTTGTGCAACTAATTTTACTGATTTTAATGGGATTTCTCAAGCAAGTAAAATTGTTTGTGTACTTGGGTATTTTTTGAGATTCAGATTAAGGCTTTGCCTTTGCAGAGAGTGATAGTCTGTCTGTCTTGCCTTCACATTTGCCTTGTGCTTTCTTAGGTTCAGCCATGTCATACTGTTGAATCTGATTCAAGGGCGACTTCTAGGACTAAAGCCACAGTATATGGCATGTATTGGTTAAGTGTATTCAAAGGCATGGATAGTATGATGTTGTGTGTCTGGTTCATACAGGAGCTGAGCAGAGTCACATCTCCCACAGATCAGGCTGTCCACTGCCTCTGAATGACACAGCAAGTAATTTTTCATCCGATCCTTCCAAGTTTCCCCTTCCGGTAATTTTCTGAATATTATGGTTTTAAGGAATAGAACTATCTCCTCTCATTGTCTATCTGACATATTTCTTTTTAGCTGCACTAATTTCAGGAAAAATACACTCTTGTGGACACCATCATCAACTAACTCTTCTGTACTCAATAACTAAAAGGAAAAAAAAGCCTTTATTATTGAAGAAAAAAAATGGAAATAGGAACACCACAAAATACTGGCAAAAAGCGAAGATTTTACAAGATTCTGGATTTAAGTATAAAACCAAGTTTTCTTGTGCAATGATGTCACCAGCACACAAAATGTGATTCATAAAGCCCCTTTTGATAAAGTCCCTCTTGCACCAAACTCTATTGATATTTTGCTATGCACCAAAGAGACTTTGGGCTCCCTCCACACACAATGGGAGGGAGGCAGGGAAAAAATAAGAGAGCTGTGGGGAGAGACTGGAAGGGAAAACAAGAAAACAATGAAGGTTGTTTTAACAAACCAAAAGAGAGAAGGATGCAAAGTGCTGGAAAATATGTCTAGAAGGAAAAAGTGTAGAAGTTGAAAGAGGAAATTAAGCAAAATATGTGAAACTGAGAGGTCAGCAAGCCAGGTTTTCAGCTGGGGTAAGCCAGTCAAAGTCCACTAAAGTGAGTGAAGCTGAAATGAGTTCTAGCCACTGAGAATCTATCCCATTTTTGTTACATTAAAGAAATAAAGAACAGGAAGTTTACTTTTGAGAGAAGCTAGAACTCATTAATTAAGTGTGATTTAGCTGGTTCCCAGAAAAATTCAGCAAGAACCCTGTTAAGGCCTGCTACTCTATAAATGCTATCCGATTAGACTCATTATATTTTAGAAAGCTTGGTGTTCACACACTCAGGGTGGGTCCTGCAGATGCCTAAGAACCAAATTTGATGCCTGGGCTTTCAGATGTGTCCAAGTACATCAGGCACTATCTGAAGGAAGACTGGGATTTGCCCACTGCATCTACACGTTCAACACAGGTCACCCAACGTTTCCTGAGCCTTCACATTTGCATCACACAGCCCTCGAGTTTATCACAGCAGGCAGAGAAGGCAGCAACACATGCAGTGAATCACAGCCTCTTGTTAGCAATTGCCACGTCAGACTATTAGAAAGTTCTAAAGAGCTGCTAGCCCAGCTTTGAAGGACAGGTCTACTTGATATGACACAGAACAAATCATAAATAAAATAACATCCCATCCCCACCCCCTTCCCCAATTAAACCTCATGGGAGGCTGCCCTTCCTGCACAGCTGGAATAGTCAAGGCTAAAGCCCAACATGTCTTTTGGGGTGGCAAGGAGGACTACAGAGTTCCCCTCCCACACACAGTCTCTCCATGTTGCACTGTGGCAGCCCTTCATCCACCTGGAAATGCTCCAAAGTTCAGAGGAAGCTCAAGAGGAGCAGTGTGAAGTGATCCTTCTCACAGCCTAAGGAGCTGTGCCAGGGACCAAGTTCAAGACCTGACCAATGCCCTGCTTGGCTAGTCGATTGGATAGATAAATTAATTTAGAGCCACACAGTGGAGGAGGGCCCAAATTCCAAAGAACACTGAAGTCTCTGGAAGCTTGGCTGAAAGATAATTAGTGCTGCTGTGGCAGCTGAGGTTTCCACTTGTTGCAAAGCGTGGCAAAACTTGATGGCCACGTACACAGGTAGCCCAAAGGGACCTGCACATCACACTGCATGCTGTCACTGCAGGCACCAGCCAGGAATGGAGTGTGAGGTACAGCTTTTCACCATGATTACAGTTCAGGTGAGGTCTTCTTGCCCATCTCAGTGGTGGGTGTTTAAAATGAAGAAAACACCAAGAAGCTTGGAGCTGCAGTGCATTATATCTGAACGTGACATGTAGAAATGCTTCTTCTTTGTGTTAAACACGAGAATGGTTGCAAGCAGGTCTTTTCCAGGAGGCTAAGTGCAGAATCTCCAGTCCCTGGAGAAGAGCCAGTATTTCTCCCAGGCAATCAGGATTGCCTGGTACTGTCAGGTGCCACATCCACATTTCAGCGTCTCACTGGCTCCTCCATGTTGATCCGTTTGGACAGGAGAAGGATTGCTGAATTGCTACGCTAAGGAAAAGGTCTGGAGTGAGGGAAACCATCTGGCACTGGTTTTAGAACTTCTGAAGTAGGCTGTGACACCCAGCCTGTGATATGCAGCAAGGGGAGCAATGGGAGGGGAAGATCAATTGAAGACACTTCCCTAAAGCAAGGGGAGATGTTAATTGTTGCCCGTGTGAAAACAAGACCTGTTTCAACACCAACAGCAAAAAAACACTTGGGATTTTAGAAAGGTATAACACAGATCAAAGGCCTATTTATACTGTGGCCAGTGAATATTTCTGAAGAACTTTCAAAACCTGTGTTTCATGTTTTCACTTGAATTCTCTCCTACCTTAGAGAGGAGGTATCTTTCGGCAATAAAGTAAAGCACAATAAGTGTTGCAAATTTAATCTGACTTCCCATGTTTTGGGATAAAAGAAAGGTTTTGAATCTGCCAGCAGTAAAAAACCCCAACACATTCTTGTCTTGAGTGTGTGGCTACTAAAAATAGATGCTGACTACCTACCTCATTCATTGCTCTCAAAGCAGGGGGCTGCACATGCAGCCATCACTTGGAAAAGGTGTGCCAAGTCCGTTCAAAGGAAGTGGCCTGTGAAATAAAACTTCATAGCTAAAAAGCTAAAAATAAAACTTCACTTCTTCTCAAGTGTCTGGCTTAATAGACCCTCTGTTATTCTTCTTATTCTGATGATTCTTCCTGTTATTTGTACAGCTGAGCCAAAGTTTCCAGGCAGTTCACAAAGTTACTCAGAAAGCTCAAGTGGGACATGAGGTATTATAACCTCTAATTTTGACTCTCATTTACACTACAGTTTCATTTTCACCCATTTTTAAAGTCTCTTGACATTCAAAGAGGTATGAAGGGGCTTTTTTTTTTTTGTAACGTTATTAGATGTATTCTACATGTATAATTATATTATTATTATTAATTTTATTTTAATATCTCCTAATCAAGTTTTGGGGTTTTCCAAGAAGAACTCAATGCTTGGTTAAATTCCAGAGAAATCAAGGGAATAATAAAAACAATTATCTTGCCGACTCCTATTATATTTAATCACTTTTCTACTATATGAAAGAAAACCTGAAGAGTGACACAGTGCAAATTAGATTACTTAAAATAGGTTCTTTATGAAGTGCATATGCAGGAGTGCTGTCAACTTTTGTAGCCTTGTAAAAAAAAAAAAAGCATTCTCAATGATAGTGATTCATTTTATAATTCACTAATCATTTTTCTCTCAGGTAAAGATAAGATTATCAAAAGACTTTTCAGCACAAAGACAAGATATTTCTCCTACAGAAACCGTAGGGGTTTTTTTCAGGGTAGTCTTTTATTTAGCAGTGTAGTTGCAAAATTAACCGAATCACTTTCTCATTACCCATGACCATCCCAAACCTGGCATCAGTTGACCAGAGTATCAGTTACTCTCTTGCCTTTCCTAACAATTAGGAATAACACAAGAAAATAATACTCAATGTAATGAGATATTTATATATATACTTGTAAATAAAATTATTTCATGCCATGTAAGGTATTTTTCTATTTGAACATTGCACCAATATTTTATTTTAAAACTTCACTATAGATTAAAAAAAGATATTTGAAAGTGAGTAATGCTTTTTTTTCCCCATTCAATTTTCATAAGTATCCTTTTATTTCTCTGCCTTTTGCTCCTTTTTCTTTCTTCCTTCCTCTCCACCTTTTCTTGGCTGGTGCAAATGTTCATTCCCTTAACTTGAGAAACTCTCTTAATGAAAGCTCACGTAGATTTTTCAAACTTTTATTTTTGTAGGGATTGATCAGGTCCAAAAACATGCCTGTACTTGTGGAGATTTTTGTTTCAAGACACAGTATGAGAGATGCCATATTTTAGAAGGTAGTCATAGACTGAATTGAGCTCACCCCATATAATCCACTAACAGTTTTGTTGTCAGGGATGACATCATTTAAAATGAGCTTTTGATACTGGGAGCAGGGCTGGTACAGAGCATGCTGAAATCAGTAGGGGTCTCTCTACTGACTGCAGTGCACTAATGATCAAGTCCTTTAATTCCATCTGTAGAAGGCAATTTCAAGGCACTCCTTTAATTTAAAAAAACTCACAAACCCTCTGGTGCACCCTTAAAAGCAAGGCTTTTAAGAAACCTGTCTATGTCCAGTGGGCATGCCACCCTACCTGCTCACTGCATGCTCCAGAGCTCTGAAAATTGCCCTCAGTGTTTGTTTGGGTAAAAAATATCATAACAGTCATTACAGTATTTTGACAGCTGAATGCAGAGACCCCTTGAATCAGTAAAGTATTGCTGATGTGCCAGGGGCTGAAAAGCTTTTGCTTCACTTTGACTTTTTATTCCTACCAAATCGCCATTCACATTTCAGCAAAATTAAATATTCTTCTGTTTAGGTGCCAGCAACTGATGGGAGCAGTAAAAGAAGTTAATTGAAAGCTATTGGCTGTAATACCTCAGGCAAAATTAAAAAAAAA
>NW_021940861.1:829944-1078172 GCF_001715985.3 Manacus vitellinus
CTCCCTGTACTGCACAGCTCACAGTTCCTATTCTTCTGTCTCTCACCCAAACTAGTGCAGGGCCAGGTATGGTCCACCCCTACCCACACAGAGAAAGCTCTTCCTTCCAAAGTATTCCTGTCTGTCAAACAGCTAATCTCTCTGGGAGGAAAGGGTATAGAACCAGGCTCAGAGATGTGCACAACCTCAACAAGAGCACAGACAGATGAGGGGGGGAGATGTGGCATCCGGGGGTGGGGGCTGCAGCTGGGCAGTGGTGCATGTGGCTCCCACCAGCACTGATGCTTCCTTCTGGCTCGCTGCATCTGCTCTGTGGGATGGAGGTGCTGGTGTCAGCCACAGTGCTGTGGGGGAAAAATGGGAAGCACATGGGAAGCAGGAGGGAGAAACCAACGGGGAAGAAGGAAAAACAAAGCCCTCCCAGCTCCTTCTCAGTAAAATGTGAGCTGTCAGGTCTTTAAGGTTCTATAAGGAGCAGTGTGTAGGTGGGCTGCTGCACCCTTGTGGAGCACCTCTGAAGCTGGCTGAGCACAGCAAAGTCCAGGATCCAGCCCCCAACTTTGCAGCCCACTAGGCTAAAAGTTTAACTCAACAGAGGGCTATGTCCACTAGCAAAACTTTGCAAGATCAGGTCCAAAGCAAGAAATTTTACTGGAAACCGTTTTAAAATACATGTGAGGAATGGGAACAGAGAAGACAGCAGAATGAGCAGCTGCTGTCTTCTGTCAAAGCAGATGGGACCCAAATCTGTCTCCAAACCTAGGAGGTTCTGTGACTGCTTCCAGGCCTCTCGCTACCTCTGCTTGCTGCTGGTGTGACCCAGGGCTAGGGAAGACATTTATGCTGATGGAGCCACTTCCTGTCTCTGCTCTGTGCTTTTACCTCTAAATACAACCCCTTGTGACAGAGGGGTCTCAGAGAGTATTGAAAAAAAATAATTTCTAAATCAAACTTAGAATTTAGGCACATATACTATTCCTTTCTTTTTCTTTGTTGTACTTCACTCATTACAAACTCAGGTGGACTTGATCCCTCCTTCTGCTCCACAAGACTGATCCATCCTCTGAGTCTGTCTTTGATGCTAGTCAGCATCAAAGTTGTCTGAGGAGAACTCCAGAAGCTCCAGAGCTCCAGAAGCTCCACTGCAGGTAGAAGCAGTGCTCTGGGTTTTCTGTTCCTTTCACTTAGTTCTGTCTACAGAAATTGCAATTAGCCACATATATGCACTAATTCTTTCTTTGAATAGTGCTAAGTTCTCATCTCAGTGGCTTCCTGCAGCCACAAATCCTGTAATCTAATTACACACCCTGTGAGAAAACGTTTCATTATATCAGTTGTGAATATGCTGCTTTTTGGTTTCACTATCTCCTTTTCCCAATATTTTTAGACAGAGTCCCATTCTGAGCAGAGAACTTAAAAGCCCCAAATCAGCTCCTAACTTACAATATATACACAGACTGAAGACGGATTTCCCTCTTTCTCCTCTGGGATTTTTCTTTTTAAGCGGCAAATTCAACATTGAATTTTGGGTCATTTTGGCAGAGTCATTTGTCTGCTGGGTGACTTGTGCTCATACAATCTGGTCTTCATAAGAGGTTTTTTTTCAGTTTTCTATTAATTCAATACTTGACTAATTAAATGGAGTAGAAACAGCTACCTGACACAGAATGGCCTGATTTCACTTCTAGGTACTTATCTAAAATATTCTGGTTTATGTAAGTACTGCAAATACTTGAGAGGCTCCTTGGCTTCCATACAGTAAAGACTCACAGCTGGATTGGTGGTGAACAAAACCCACATGACTTTGCAAGTTTTGGATCAGAATTTTTCAGCTTTTCACATACTGAAAACTCTGATGCTGTCAAGTCTTGAGTCAGATGGCATGTGCAGCTCCAGCTTCATACTGAGTTTGCAAGCTCAGTTCATGTGGCCAAGTGACTGCCCAGCTGGGTTAGTTCTTGACAGTGGCTCTTTTGGTGAGGTACTGGAATAGGTGATGATGCACTGGACCAGGCTGTTGAGAGAAGTGTGGTTGCACCACCCCTGGAAGTGTTCAAGGCCAGGTTGGACGGAGCTCTGAGTAACCTGGGCTAGTGGAAGGTCCCCCTGCCCAAGGCAGGGGGGTTGGAAAGCGATCGTCCTTAAGGTCCCTTCCAACCCAGGCCATTCCATGATTCCATGATTCCTGACACCAGGCAGCCTTGCAGCACAGCTTTGGCCCTACTTAGGGCCTTGTATGGCTCCCTCTGGTTGTTCCTGGAGCTATATGTGCTTTGCTATCCAACACATTCCTATCATCAGAACTGAGGATCGCTGCTGAAGCGCTTTATAATCTGGCCATTGCAGAAATATTGATTTCTGTTTGACTGGTATTCAGACTGGTAGTTTGAGCTGTCCTTGGACTGGGCTGCTACTAAGCAGTTTTTTCTTTTTTTTTTTTTTTTTTTTTTTTTTTTTTTTTTTTTTTTTGTTTTTTTTTGTTGTCGTTGTTGTTGTTGTTGTTGTTGTTGGTTTTTTTTTGGTGTGGGTTTTGTTTTAGTTTTGTTTTGTTTTAACATATAAATTAAAAAAGAACTAAAGCCTGGAAAATTTAGTTCCTGGTATCACTACAAATAATCAGGCAAAGCTGGTTCTGATTTCTGGGCAAAAGAGAGTGATCTCTGAAATCTCTCACAGACCACTGTAAATTCTTTGTGTAATAGATGGGTTTTGTTAAAATATAACAGGTTCCACCAACAAGAGTTGCCAGAAGGCCTGCAGTTTCAAGTAAGAATCATAGATCTGATGTCTCTAAGGAAGGACAGGGCAAAGAGATTTGATACTAAAACTTTCTCAGGTCTACAAATGAACTTTGTATTATTTTACTGATGATACAATCTGTTAAAACTGTATACTAAAGTATTAAGGGCACATATCAATGAGACACCAATGGCAGATATCCAACTTGCTACATAATTCCATTTAAAAATTACCATGAATATTTTTCTAACTGTATCTCTATAGGTCCAAGAGTCCAAGACTACTCGAATAGCCTTCAAGGATGTGCATTGAAATGTCCAGTATTGCACTAACAGTTAAGATGGATAGGCTTGTATTGTAAGGTAAATTCAGGTGTGAACTTACACCAGTACAATAACTTTGGTGCACATGTGGCAGTTTATTTGGCTGTCCATATCTTAAATTGTTGAAGATCACTCTAATTAAGTGAAGGGCTTTTCCAAAAAACAAAGACTACATAAAAAAACTGCGTAATGCTTTATACAGAATTAGCAGCTACCATGCATTTGTAAAATGATACTAAATGCTCATTTACAAACAAAGAAGATTATATCTTAATTTGATGTAACTCTTTACAAAGAATTTTTTTAAAAAACAATAAGTTATGCTCATTCAAGTACACTGCTACTTCCCTTTTTGACCTCTGCAAAGACTGGCTCAGGTCTGGATGGACTACTCTTGGGGTGATGAGTGATTTCTGAAGATACTGTACGGGAAAGGGGGACACAAAAGAGGAGCTGATCATCTGTGACAATAGAAAAGAAGAGATTTATAAATTTATTTTTTTATAAATCAACAGGGAATAGCTAGAGGAGATATATGTGGTCTCCAAACCTGGCCTTTGCCCACAAAACACAAGTAATAAAGAGTATTTCAGTAGCTGAAAGAACAGAGGAGAATAGGTGGATGGAGCACAAGGATGAGACCAGCAGCCAGGCAGATGATAATGACAAGTATGTTCAATGGGAAGTAGAAATGAAACTTTATACAGAAAGGACAGGACACACCTTAAAATGAAGAAACTGGAACACCTGGTGCAGGACATCAAGTATATAATTGGAGTAATAACCAAAACCTGGTATAACTATGGTTGGAATAGGGGTTATGATCCAACATAGTTGCTGGAAGTACCCACTGTTCCACAAAAACACATGTAATGATAAACACCATGGGTAATCCTGCACATTAACAGAGAGAGATAACATGGCTAAACAGAAACAAAGCTCTGATTATCTGGTTATTCTAATTTCAAATGGAAAAAAAAAAAGGGCTACAGGCTGGAGTCACAGATTGGTATGAATAAAGATCTACAAAATGCTAGTCGAGACATAAACATTACTGAGCATTGTACATCATTGAGATACTGTACCTTTGCAGAAATATGTTGGAGAACAAATTCTACCAATAATGTTAGAGACCAGAGGTTCCTGGCAGGGCTACCTGATAGGTTTTTTTCTCTGCAACTCTTGTGGAGCCAGCAAAAGGAGATGTTATCTTAGATTTGATTTTGGAAGGTACTTAAGGAAATGATAAACTGTTCAGAGAGGTAACCTTAGTTTGAATGCTTATGATTCAATGCACCTTAAAGTTAGGAGACTGAAAAACAAACTAAACCCGTAAATAATAAAGGGAAAAATTCAATGAACTTAGGGAAACAGTGACACAAATTGGTCTGAGAATTTATAGGATTTGAATGTGGAGAAAACATAGACTATCTTTGAATTAAGGTACACAAATTTATCTGGAACTTGTGTCAGACTGATGTTTAAAGAAGGATTTCACAGCTAATCCTATTTCAAAACAGGATGGCAAAAATAATAAGAGATCCTCTTAATGTGGAGAAAAGGATAGATTTTCAGAAAAGATCTGCCAAAGAAAAAACATGTCTTACAACTGGAGAATTGTAGGTCTGTTGTGAAAATTTCCAGCCAACTTCTTTCAGAAAAATTAACTACCTTAACAGAAATGTCAAAGGGCTTCTCAGCCAGAGAAAAGGGAAAATAAGTATAAAATAGAACAAAACATTTGCCATCTTTTTCAGTAAGTACAATGGCATTGGCTGCAGTGCCAAAGGCTAGAGGGGAAATGGAGCACAAATGTGGACAGCGTAAAGAACATGCATGCTTGCTGTGTTCCTGCCTTTCAGTGTGGGGTATTGGATACAGGAATGGGTTAAAGTCCAGTCTTGGGCTGAGAGGAAAGAAGTCTGGAGATATTTGAATCTCCTTGTTTTTGTTGGAGCGGGACAAACCTTCAGGACTGAACAGCACATTACCTGATAGAAAACACTTTTCTTCAGAGACAATGGCAGCACCATCCATTTGGCATTAACTTTCAACAGGGTATTCCTAGAGTACAGGTCAAAGAAGTCACCTGAAAGACAAGTTTCTTAAGGGAGGTGTGAGGAGGAGGAGAAGCAGAGAAGAGCCAGACAAGCACATGCAGAGTGGCAGGCGCAGAGGCTGACACTTGCTCAGGAGGGGAGGGTTTCAAGGCCTCCTTCTCTCACAGACAAAGACCTTGCCAAGATGGTTTCTCACATGAGAACTCTTTGTCTTTAGCAGCTGACCAGCAAATATAAATCCACGGGAGAAAAGTTGTCTGGCCTTCTGACTGTTGATCTGTCCTGAGGGACCTGCATCAATTTGGGTGTCTCCCTGGTGGAGCCATGGAAGTAGCACAGTGTCACAGTCACAGCAGAAGTTGTCAGTCAGGCCCATCAGCACTGAGAGCTGCAGCCAGCTTCAAGAGTTATGTGAGAAGGCTGCAGCAGGGCTGCAGTCAAGAGAAAGATGCGTCTCTGTCACAAAGGCACAATAGGGATTACCACATTGGAGGTGGAAGCAAAAACATTCCTGTGCTGTAGGGAAAGGATTAGCTTTTGGACTGACCTCTTCAATTATTTTCATGAATGGTCTTGGCACAATAATAGGAATGCACAGGAATGCATTAATCAAACATTTTGATGAGAATTTGGGATATTGCCAGTACAGCAAAGGATCAAACTGTCATATGTTAAGAATTGAATTATTAGAATAAAAGAAGTGTAGTAGGTCATGCGCTTTTGAACTAACAGTAACAGTTCCTGGAAAAAGTTGGGAATTCTCCAGTTGGAAAAGGTCAGGGAAAAAAAAGCTCAGGGAAGCTTGAAAATGCTGGTCAACACAGAATGACTGGGAGTCATGGTGTGAGATAGCTATGAAAAAGATTGCTGCAATCCCATGATAACTATTTCCACTCAAAACAGGAACTGTTCATGTTTCCGTAGGGGGCAGGGACAACTTTTCCTGGAAAACCTTGAACTGTTTTATTCACCCATGCTTAAAAGAGAGGAATTCAAAGTGGGACAAACACAGACTCTTTAATGATGCAGATTCCACGTCATGTTGAACTGAGTCCCATTTGGTCTCACATCCTTTCTTGTGTTCATGCAACTGTGTGGCAAACCACAACAAAAGAGGAAAAAAACTTTTGAAGCAGAGATTACCCTTGTAGGACTTGAGGATGCAGTTCTTGTAGAACACGTAATACTTGAAAGTCAAGTTAATTTCCTTTCTAAGAGTTTAAATATATACATGGATTTTTAGGGATTTTTTGAACTTCAAGAGTTCAAAATACTAAAAAAGCACCTTAACTGCCGGTTTTCCAAACTTGCTCAGCACTTAAAACCATGGCCTATCCCAGAGCTGAACTTCCACCAAGGAACTGAAAACAGCTTGGTTTCCAGAGGTGCCCTGTACCTCCCAGGTTTTGTCTTCAGATGGAGATGGAGGACTGGAAAGAGCCTGAGTAGAGACAACCTCTGACACTCTGGCCACTTCAGACAGCTGGGTTAAGTGTGCCTTCATGAAAATCTATCTCTTTACTACTACAGCCTCGTTGGGAACTCCTGGATACTGTTTTCTTATGAAAAATTGGGGCCTTAAGGGATTGTCTGGGTTAATAAAAGTATCAGTAGTCCTCAACCAAGGCTCACATGATGTCCGTCTTCAAATGACATTGGATGTCTTAAAATGACATACAGTAATGTGCACAAATCATAGGCACCAGGGAGGCTGAGCACTGCAGAAGAGCACAGATCAGTAAAATCTTGTCCATACAGAAGAATGGTAAGGATTTCTGACAGGTATATTTATACTTGCATTAACAAAAAGTGCAGAAAGTTGATGCCCAGATTCAGGTAAGAAGTTAAGCATTGGTTGGCAATATGATGGGAGCTGGATGCTCATGGGAAAATACTGTGGGGAATAGCACTATGTTTGCCATGCACTGACACTTTTCCAGGCATCTGTTACTGGGCCCTGTTGGGGACAAGTTAGTGGCCTATTTGAGCCTTTGATCTGACCTAGAACTACCATTCCCATGTTCCTTCAGAGAATAATTAAGCTAATTCATCAAAAAACCCCACAGCAAAAGTTACCTCTTAACTTAGAGGTAAACTCCTTTTTCTTCCTAGAAAGAATTAGGCTGTATGGATGAATATGAACTTCAGGCAATCAATAATACCAACATGTTGATAGGAAACTTGTTATAACTATTCATATGAGTAAATCAGTCACTTATAATGATGTCTAAATTCTTCAAGGAGATCAACACCTGCAAAAAGTTAGAAACTTTCCTCTGCCCTAAAAGTATGTTCCTATAGGGAGGCTTCTAATTCTGTATTTAAGAATATATCTTTTATTCAGAGGCAGCAAGAACCCAACTAATTCTATTTTCTTCTTCTGTTCTGCCCAGTAACTGGTCAGTTGCAATCTGTATTAATAAAATCTCGTCTGTATTAGTAAAACCTGGATGATTCTTGTCCCCTTGAAGATATCCTGTAGTTAAAAGAATGGCTTATGTTCATTAGGATAGGAGAATATAGAAATTTAAAGGTCTGGGCAATACTTTCTAATCTGGAGTAAGAAGAGGGGAAAAAAGGTGAATACTAATTATATTGCAGAAAAAAGTCAGATGTCTTTTTATGCCTCAAAGCTGAAAATGACTCAGCTGTTTCCCACTCAAATTACGAAACAAAGCTGTTGCTTTAACAACGATAAGTTGTGTACAACTGGTTTTCTTTAGCCAGATTGCCTATGTGAATGTATTCATGGAAAATAAACCACTCCTACAAATGAAATATATGTTTATAGGGTTGATCTTATCTTATGTTTCATAAATAGTGTATCATGAGAACAAGCACTGACAAGATAAAACAAGTGCCCATAAAAATGTTTGGCCTGGGAAAACTCTGCTTCTGAATTTAAAAGCTACCTGTAGTTGGAGAACTGGACACAGATGCAGCACTAGACCACATTTAAACACTCATGATAATGATTGAATTTTTCAAGGCAGTGCAACCCCAGTGTAAGAATTTGAGTAAATGCTAAGTTCTTCACAAATGTTGACAACAGGCTGGTGATGCCAGCTCTTGGGTAACTTTTGAAAGTCTGGCTGCAGCTTAAAAGATAAGCAGAGACCATATAAAAATGCAGCCCATTTTATGGGTTTCAAATACTTGGAATGGTAGCTCTGTATAGGAACGTTAGTATGTGAGCAGCTGAAGTATCGGTCTCTTCAGAGACACTTTGTAGGTGCAATAATGGGGGGTGTAAAGAATAAAGAAAACGGTCTGGCTTGCTTGTAGGTGCTCTACTGATGTTTTTTTCCTTCCTTGTTTGTGTATTTCCTACTTTCAGGCCATAACTTTTAAACATTAGACTGCTCTGAAATACATTTACTGAGTCGCAGTAGCTGCCCTACATGCAATGCCTTTACCTGAAGCCATTTATTGTAGCACCCAATGGAGAATTCTACACAGCACCTGCAATCCAAGATGGCAAAATTCTCAGGTGCTGGACTACATCAGGATACCAGAGCCTAAGTGCCTCCCTGCTGATGTAGCTTAAAGCAGGGTTTTCTCTTAACACAGAGAGAACTTTGTTTGGGTCCCTCTCATAGTCACTCCACTGAGCTTGGCAGTCAGTGTAAGCCTGTGGCATGCCTGAGACTTAGCTAGAGGACTACTGTATAAACAATAGGAACAGTAATGTTATATGTTAGATACATCACCTGGTACTGTAACAGTCCCATTCCCATTTTGTACATGTAGACTGAGCAGGCTGCTGTAATCTGAGAAGAAACATCTGGCTCGCAAGCTTTCGCTCGTCTTTTCTAAACTGAAAAAAAAAACTCAGTCCCCAAGCCCCTACAAAACCACACCCCCTCAACAGCCCACAGAAATGTCCAACAATTACCCGCCTTTTCAAAATTAGTAAAGTATCACTAGGTTGTGATTAAGCTCATTTCAAACCTGTTCCTCAGGAAATGCCGCTATTACATTCCAAGCAATTCTTCAGGCAAACTCACTTAGCATACAATAATAGAAAAACACATTTGTTCCAGGTGCTTTCTTGGCAGAACCTGACATTTGTGTCTGTTTATTCTTTCCTCCATCTCCCAAACTCCCTTCAGATTTTCTTATTCTGTAATGGTCGAGGTTGCCCTGTCTCTTATGCAAGAGATGGCTGGGGAGGGAAGAAGCTTTAAAGAAAGGAGCATGGATCAGAGCCACAAAACAAATCTAAATATGGTCTTTGTTTTCTTATTTTGCTGCTGATCCACATTCATTGTAAAATAGACTCTTCCATAACCACTACTCCATTAAAAATATTTAGAGTCCTTAATATTCTGCATGTTTAAAATGGAATTAATTCCTTTGTTTGTATACTTGTTTATTAACTAACATTGTGCATGGAATTGTATAAAGTAAAAAGTACAACATGCTATTTTCTTCCTAGTCTTGCAGTATAAGGAGACAGGCAAAAAGCAGGAACAAACACTGCAGCCCATAAAATGCTGGAAATGATGGCCACAGCTTCCACAGTAACCTGTGTACTTGATTTCTAAAAAAGATCTATATTGTATATTGTCATTTTCAGGAGGTGGGATGACTGGCAGGTGCTGAAAATGAGGTGCATATGAGAAGTCTTGAGCAGAACGACTAAGAACAAATGTTCCCTAAACACTTGATCACTTTTAAAAGCTTGACACTGGAATTTTTTATTTCTTTCTACATAGTTTGAGCTTCATTTGCCATTTTGATAACAGGTGTTCATGGTGCTTTTATTACATGGGCTCTGTGGAGCTTTCAAAAGAAATAAGCTCTACCCAGAAGCAGTTTTTAATAAACATTAGCTTCCTCTCAGCCCAAAACTGAATATTAAAAAGACTTAAAGGTTGGTTTTGGGTTTTTTTTTTTTTTTTTCACCTCTGAGTTTGAAGAGGCCTTTGGCAGTGGCCAAAGTCTAATGAAAAGAGTCTTGCCACGGAACACAAGACCAAAGCAATAGAGAGATCCAGAGAGGAGAATAATATGGTCTTCTCAATCATAAGACTAAGATTTTATATTTGGGTAACAGGACACCTCTCAAAGCCTGAGCCACTGGGCTTGCCTCTTATCTGCTATAGATTTTATTTTGCCTCTTACCTTATTTATCACTGAATCACTTCAGTGCAACCTCTCTTTCCAGTTTACAGTTGTATCAGATTAGGACATCTGCTTCATATTCATGGTAGGGTTTTCTTAATAATACGCTTTCCTAAATTGAATTCAAGTCAACAAGGTAATTGTATCTGGAAAGACAAAACAGCATTTCTTCCTTCTGTTATGCATTTAATTAATTTGCACTGTGGACAGAATCTGATGAGTGAAAAACCCTTTCCTTCCACAGTTTTGCGTGGTAATGAAGACAGAGCTTTGGTCTACAAAAGCAGCAGTAAAACAAATGACTTTTCAGACTTTCATCCCTCAGAGCACTGTAGAAACAATTATTCCTTTACAATGGAGATGTGACTCTCCTGTCCTATATAACAACTGAAAAACCTCTGGACTTCAAACAATGTAAGGGACTATTTAAAACACAGGCCATTTTAAAAGACATTTTTTCATTGCTTGCTTTAAAAATCCTTTAAACTCCAAACCCAAATGGATATTTCAGGAGAGATCTAATTAGAGGAGAACTCTATATTCTCTCTTATCTGTAAAATGGCTTTCCAGTGCCCATCCTGCTCTTCCAGGGCCATGACAGGCCTCCAGAGCAAACACATGCTGATCATGCTGGAGTATCCCTGGCATTTCTAATATTGGATATATAGGAAGAGATGATAGCCCAAAGAAAATCAAAGAAAAAAATCTTCTAACAGATACCTTTCAGACTTTCACTCTGTGAAATACAACATTTAAGGAAGCACACAACCATTGAAAAAAGAATATTTTGCATTGTAAGTAGAAATTGTTCCATACTGTGAAACAAACTGTATGATCGTTGCAGTTGAAAAGAGGTTTGCTGCTACACAGAAGAGTTGTCTCCCTAATCCTTTACTAGGAAACTAGTTTTCAGGGCTAGAACTACCTAGAAATGTGTTCTATGCACTAACAGACCATCTGTCTACAGGGTAGCCAGATACTATTCTTCATGGCAGAAAAAGCTGGATTCCTAAATTAAATAATCAGAGTTGTCTGCCTGTAGAAGTGGTTTGCTTTCCTGAAGGGCTGACCAGGCAGCAGTTCCTCCTGTTTTTTTTAAAAGCTCAGACCTAACCATTTAACAACCTTGATGTAAAATTAGAAAGCTAACTTTAGATATCGGGGTTGGAAAATGTTGGTGGTCTGCAAATATGATTAGAGGTCAGACAGTGCAATTAAAGTCCCAAGGAAACAATCCATATGCCATCTCTCCCTCCCTCCATCTATGTATGCATGTATGTATCTACCTATGTGTCTATCTATCTAATCTCACCCTACTTACACACCCATACATACCTGCCTACTCCCCCCAACACATGATATTAGCACCGGAACCAGAAAATACATCTGTCTTCACTTAACTCTGGCCCATTTTTCTGAATGAAGTTAGCTACCTAAGCATACTTCTTGCTGATGTTCTTGCCTTGAAACTGGAAAACAAATGATATGTGATGCTATTTTGCCCATCCTTGGTTACCTCACCGAAAAGTTCCCCACCCATCTTGGCACTATCGATTTGAGACAGGAAACACAAAATTGTGACCACATAGGGTAAAGGTGGTGCCCCAACAAAGCCACAAGGACTCTAAATTTAAGCCTGCCATGAAAGCTTTGAAAATGATGACACACAAAGAAGGAGAAACTACAGGGAATGAAACACCTTAATTTTGAAAAACCACAATGATCCACCCAGCACTTTTAGAGCTTTCAGCTTAAGGCATGAATTAACCACAGGCAGTTTTCAACCTACCAAACACAGAGACTCATTCTTTGTAACTTTGCAGCTGCTTAAAATGGGATGGATGTGTCTTACAGACTTAAAAAGACAGTTCTCAACATGTCTATATCTGTTTTAAAAAAACAACAACATACTCTGACACTCCAGTAGGCTGGAATTCCCAAAAAGGAACTGGTGACCCCTCATTTTGGAATGGCAAATTCAGGATACTGTAGTGGTACCTGGCTTAAAAAGCCCAGAGCACTCTTGTTCTGCAAAAAAGTGCTCTGCACTACTTCATCTTGAGCTTGGGTTCCCACCAAAAGGCATCTCAAATGAAAATTTTGGCCTGGAATTTGTGATTTCAAAACTCTTGTGGGCTGGCCACGTTTCACAAAAAGGTGCTGACATTGTACTTAACTGTGACTGTAATTAAATCTATTTATGGCATCATTTGGTATTAATTTGTATTAATTAGTCAATTACTGCTAATAGTTAAGTGTGTTTTGGACTTCACTTTCATTTAAATAACACTCTTTAAAGGACAAGCAAATGGTATGAGGCATCTTCTCAAACATGACGCTATCCAGAACCAGCGGTGAGTGGAAAACTGTTATGTACATTAAGCTAAGCCCTTCTCTGAATTAGGGAAATGCTGACTAGTGTTTCCTCTGAAGGTATGTTTTGGGGGAAACTTTGAGTGCTGGTGAATATGAATATCAAATTAAATTGAAAACAAAATCCTGCTCTCTGGAACTTACTGCCCTTCAAAGTCTAATCACTGCTTTTCTTGGAGCAGTGCTGTGTTTTAGTTTGGGGTTTGTTTTTTTGGATTTTCTTTGCGTGTACTCAAAAGACAGGGTGAAATTATAGGAATACAGGGATAGAGGAAATTCAAACGGAAATAAAGCATGTGGTAAGGCAAGACACAGTTTATAGCCTTATGCAGGTTACTGCACTTGCTCTTACAGCCAGGATTTGCCAAGGAGCCTAAGGCGTGTCTTTCCCGAAAAACTTTTGAGTCGACTGCCTGGAGCCATAAGATGAATTTAAAAATCTCAGCCTGGAATTGTTCTGAAATTTCTTACAAACACTAACTCTGTGACCCTAACAACGCTGAATTCCGAATTTGAGGGGTGATTTCAGTAGCATCTGAGAAGAGCAGCTCCAGGCTAGGGTCCAGAGGTGTGCTGAGCCCACGGGCGGGGAGCGGGCTCTCCCAGGGAGGTGTCCTGCGGCGCAAACGGGAGCCGCAGCACTGGGATCATCTTCTCGCCTGGTGCACCTTCTCCCTGTGACACGCTTTGCCTCCCACTCAATCTTTCTTTCCAAGTCCTCTGCTGCTTGGGCAGGCCCCAGCAGGTTTCCACGTCCTACAAGGCAGGACCCCAACCCGAGCGAGTGAGGCACTGCCGAGTGAGTCAGACGGCGAGGATGCCTCCAGCCCCGGGTGTGCCCGCGGTGACAACATTCACGGCGAGGGGAGCTGAGCTGCCCAGCAAGGCAGAGTGGCCACACCTGCTGCGTCAGGCCATGGGGAGGGGAAGATGCTGTGGTGCAGGTGCAAGTCATGGCTTTGTGCATCCACGTGCACGAAGCAGGAGCCAAGCATGGGAATGTCATGTCTGGCCTGGCTTCCTGTTGAACTTCACTGCCCAGGTGGGAGAGAAACTCCTCTACGTACTGAAAAGCATTTTAAAACTGGATTCTGGTATTTATAAAGGCCTTTTTCTCTTTATTAGAAGCTCTCAGTTTCATTCCTCCCAGTATGACTAACTTTGTAATACTATATTATTTACAGAGACACTGGGTGTAAAAGCAGATTGAGAAACTTGACAAGAAAAGTCTAAAAGGCATCACAGAAAAATCTTTAAGGATTTAATTCCTTCTCTATTTATCTGCTCAAAATTTTTTCCCTGACAACTGTCACTTTTTTACTGAATTAAACAGGGGAAACTTTAGTCCAAAAGTTTTAAAGTTTTTTTTCTGTGTGCACTTGTACGCATGCATGTGAAAGCAAGTGTTTTAAGGCAAACAATATCCAGAAATTTACTCTTGACACATGATGTTTCTCCATCTGTCACTGACAACAAGTGCAAGACTTCTAATCCATTACAATCTCAAGACATCATTAATTTACTAAAATTACTTTTAAATGCACAGTAAAATAATGTTTTTCATAGAAATGAGATGCTGGGGATATCATGCAGCAGTCAAGAAGGTTGGCCGAGTCTTGTGGTTGCAATTAGCCCACTACACTTATGAAATCTGTCAAACTGCAGAGGAGAAAACAAGCTCAACTCTGTTGGAGCCAGAGATACACTTTTGAAAAGATGGAAAGGAGCATTCCCATTATAGGGATCTCATTGCAAGGACACAGTCCCTGCCTGAGATTATAAAGGGAGAAGATGATGGCTTATTTTGCCTACTTTCAAATTTGGGATACTGTTGGGTGTTTCAGTTCCGCAGGAGAGGCTTGTGACAGGGGATGCCACACAGAGTTGACCCACGAGAAGCCTTCCATGGGAGTGTTGTTTGTCTCTGCTCACTGCTCTGCCTCGAAGCCTGCCTTCACAAGAGGAGGAAAGAAGGAACTACAGGAGGGCAGACTGCCTGGCCTTAAAAGGAGATTTCCAGTATGGAAATGTGCATAGCCTGACTTCGCTGGTTGCTAAATGAAGGGGAAAATATACAAATAGGCAGGCACACACACACAGATGTTCTTAAGGGAACCTTTAAACACTCTCCTTCTTTCTTCTAAAAAACGTATTACCACTCTTTCCCTTTCAATGACAGCAAAGTCATAATTTCTATGACTTCAATAAAGAATTATATTCTGACACCAAAATGCTGAGTCCTCTCCAGTAAGGGGGGTAACTGAATCTTATACATCTTCCTGTAGATGGACTGTTTTCCCTCTGTGCAGTTTCTAAAGGCGGGGTATACTATTAAGAGGCTTGTCTGCAGACATAAGGGCAATAATCTGACTGGAGCCAGTCAGTCCATGACCTCAAGTGCACCATTTGAAAACTACACCTCAAGCCTTGCCCTCATTCTTACTCCACCCTCTGCAGAGCAAATCACACCACACCAGTTTCATAACTCTGGGAGGCTACTTTACCCACTTTGGCTATAGTGCTGTCAGCAGCTTTTGGGAGAACCGAGTTAGACATTGTGGCGAAGCCTTCAGACAAAAATCTTTCTTCTGACTTTTCTTTTAATATTACCTTGAGTGCTTCTCTTCGCTTTTCACGTTTCCCTATCCTAGTCTGACAGCATGTCTGAATGAGTTTGCACGGTGTTTATCAAGAACAGCATTATGACTAACATAT
This sequence comes from Manacus vitellinus, assembly GCF_001715985.3. Lineage (NCBI taxonomy): Eukaryota > Metazoa > Chordata > Aves > Passeriformes > Pipridae > Manacus > Manacus vitellinus. Next base: position 845,282 of record NW_021940861.1, read on the forward strand.
TTTCACGGGTCACAAAACAACTTATATCAATCCAGCTAATTAGCTCTTTTCTGTGGTACTTTTTTTTTTTTACATGAAATATTTATTCAGTTTTCTTATCTACTGGAATTTGTGATGTGCAGACAAAGACATACCACAAAGCGATTCGTTATGAAAACCGCAAGACACTGCTCTTTATTTGTTCACAAAAACATTCAAAATTAATTTATCCTAAGGCATAAAGGAGGCAGAGAGAGCAAACTGAAAGAAGATGAAGATAAGGCAGACTGAAAGAGACAGAGAAAAGCTTTGCCCAACATCTAGATCTGGCACCTCACCCTACAGACAGTCAGCTGAATTCTTCTACTTTTGGCCCCTTTTTTACATTACTGGCATTTTAGGCTGACTCCCATTCATTTCCTACCAGCTCAGAGAAGCCACAACCTGCCTGATGACACACCTCCTGTCAGGTGTGTCCTTTTAGGGCTGGAGCAGGGCTTTGCTCTGTAACAGCCACTCCAGGTTGTTGTCAGGGGACTGTACCAGCGTAATCCCCTGACAGGGTGGGGAGCTGGCAGGTCATCCAGCTCATCTTTTGCCCAAGGCAGGTGGCCTGCATCTCTGTCCTTCCTGGTACATGTTTACATGCCTCTTTCTAAGGTCTCTACAACTGTCCAGGTAATGTAATCCAGGTCTTCATTTCTGTCTGTCATTAGAAAGTGAAAAGTATTTTAGCTGCACATTTTGTGCTCCAGTTTCTCTTATCGAGCGTGCAAATGGAGAATGGAGCATCGTTTCCCTCCTTTTAGCTACCTTTTATGTAATTGTGGAATCATTCTCCTCCTTCAGTGTTCCTTTTCCAGACTAAATTACCAGAGATGAGTTATTTTTTTTTGTAGGCCATTTCTCTAAAACTTTTGATCAAACCCGCTGCTCTCCTGTGTTTCCCCTGATACCCCAAGCTACTGTACCAAAGACAACATTTGAATCCTGACCTAAAGATTAATGAATGCTAAGAGAAATAGAGTGGAAGAATTATTGAAAATGTCAATCAGCCTCTGCTCCTGCTTACACAACCCAGGCTGGCATTTGCCTGTGTTGAAAACCATGGTATTGCTGGCATTGTGTTCAGCTGAAATCCAATACACCACTTGCAAGCTCTTCTCTGCACAACTGCTGTGTTGCTGATTCATTCCCATTCCTCATGCCTGCAGTTAATTACTGCTGGGGGTAATTTCTGGCACTTGTTGTTGAAATCCATCCTATATTTTTAGCTAATTTCTATACGATCAATTCAAATTCTAATCGGCATGCTTGCACTCCCTCCCAAATTATCATCTACAAATTCAAGAAATGTGTTCTTCTCCTCTGTCACAAAGAACACACAGAATCAAAGCAGTTTCTATCTTTATGCTGGTTTTAGATTGGAAGCAATAGGCCAAAATACATCCCTCAGCAGACAGTGGTAGGCATTCCACTGTCACTGGGCAGGGGAAGTATTTCAGGGCTGAACATGGGCACATCACATGCTTTCTTTGTCTTGATCTCTATGATGCAGAGAACTGATACAATCCTGAAACACTCATTATCTAACACCCAGGGGCATGGAGCTCAAATTGTTGTGGAACAAGGATGTTTCTTGTGGTTGGCTTACATGTTCCTTCACCCATCACATTTGTAATTTGAAATTTTGTTACAAAAATTAAAAAATACTATTCTAAAAGAACTGTCTGTGTTTGAAATACTATAATCATTTTACCAGTCCCAGATTTTCCTCAAAACACTTTTTTTAACTTTCACTGCAGGCAACACTTCTGCTGATTTTGAAAAACATTTTTCCAGGACTGATGTTGTATCCAGATCTTGCAAATAAGAATTTATTATTTTGTTCTGCCCCTCGCTTGCCATTTATCTCACTGGAATTCCCACCTGCTTCTTCCAGGTGCTGCCAACAGAGATTCATAGGAGCTCTGTTAAGTTTTAAAGTGCTAGTTAACGTCATTCTAAAAAGCCACTTGTTTTCATCTTACTGCCATCAGTCGAAAAAAAGCAGCACTCCTCTTTTCAGCAGCTCATTAAATCTTATTAAAATACATGCCTGAAAAATAGGTAGATTAACTCCAAAACTCTGCTGTGACAGTGTTTTTCCTTTTCCTTTTCCTTTTCCTTTTCCTTTTCCTTTTCCTTTTCCTTTTCCTTTTCCTTTTCCTTTTCCTTTTCCTTTTCCTTTTTCTTTTCCTTTTCCTTTTCCTTCCTCAAGCTGCGAGAGACTGAAATGTTAAGGGTTAACGACTCAAACAATTGCTATTTGCAAAAGCAGCAGTACTTTGCTGAGGCCAGGTTTGTGACCCCCAACTGAAGGGGAGGAGGGGATTTTTTGGATCTGCATAAGAACAGCCCAGATGCAGAGTGGATGAGCACCCTTCATCATCACCTGAGGATGACCATGACAATCCAACCTTTGTTTAGCAACGTTTTGAGCTGGATTTTGAGCCAGATAATGAGAGAGGAGGATAAGAAACAGATCCTACAAGGTGAGATAATGCTTTTTATCATGCCAATGTCCTCCCTTACATCACGGCATAGATGTGAAAATTTCTCCCTTTCATCGGGGAAAGTACCAGGACATTCACACGTAGGCCTAAAGATTTTCATCTCTTCTGATGGGCATAAGTGACTCAACTACACACAGGTGAGAAAGAGTGGTCATGTCTATAAGGGGCCACAACCCATAAAAGACCCCCAAAGTGGCCCCAGACTCATTTCTGGGCCTTGTACCAGAGGACTGCACATGATTCACAGCTGCAACAGACGGGGTAAAACTCCCACCCCATCCCCCCAGGGGAGGTACGTGGTCATTCCACCTGAGCCTAAATGTATATTAACCTGTTGAACTTCGTGTTTTGAGTGGCTTCCTCCCCCCAGCCCCAACAGATCAAGACTGCAGCCAGCACTTTGACCAACGGCCAGTGAAATTGCAACAGCCAAGTCTCGTTGCTGAATTCACAGGTGGTGGTATCTTTCCTCTCCACTATCTACTCTTATCCTTTCTTTCTCTTTCTTTCTTTTCCTTATACATTTTCTTAAGTGATATCTTTATACTTTTATATTGTTACATTTCTATAATGTAGATAATAACCAAAATTGAAATCAAATTGTTCTAAAATAAACCTGCCACACATACCTACACACACACACATATATATATATATACACGAGAACATCAGTCAACGTCATTTCACTCTAATTCACAGAAGGGATCTATCAACAAGAACCTCAGTTACCCTGCCTTTAGGTGTGGGTTGTAACACGAGCTACCAAGATGGTAAGAATGGATACCTAAGTCCCTCTCTGTCTCTCTCTCCCCCTTTCAGTTTCATTTAATTTGAGACTTTACAAATTCATACAGAAGAGATTTGGTTCTTCACTCCCTATACCAGGGTGACTCCACTGACATTTTCCTTTGCAATAGTTCAAAGAGGAAAATCAATGCCCCAGACTTGCCTATCTTTAGGCAAAGCATTTCTGTTAAACTTAGCTAACGTATGCTAAATGTTTTTAGGTAATTTTACCTTCTTTCATTTTTCTCATGTATAGGTAGGTATTGCCTATATGTCAGCCAGCAGAACATTCAGAAAAAAAGCAGCTTGTGTGTCTCTAGTTTGCAAAGGACAAAAAAGAACCAGTGATTTCTAAAGCAGCATTTCTGATAAGAGAAGCTGATTAACTGAAATACAGATGGAATAAAAGACTGCCATCTGCCTTCCTGTTTTAATTTTTGTGGTAAATTCTGAGAGCCTGTATCTCTCATTTATGCATACACGCACTCATGAGTCATAGCTGCAGGGCAAATGGGGAGTACATGAGCATTATTAATTTGATAAAACAAAACAAAACATGAAAAAAAATTCCTTGTGTTATTTTTGAAGGGACCTTTCTCTTTTGTTTGAACTTCACATAGAGCTAATGCCAAGTAACTTAACCTTAATTTACCATGAAAATTACTAATATCCAGTCCTTCAAAGAAATTATCCACAATCAGCATTCCCTACAGGATCTTTGCTACAGTCAGTGGAGATTTTTTTGTTGCTCTTTCCTACTTGTGAATATGCTTTACAATCAATTATTCATCCCGTGTCCTTATACTTTCAGAGCCTTTCATCATTATCTCTGAAAAGGGAATCAAGAGGAAAAACATAATTGCTGCAATTTCATTACTTTATAACTGTCATTCTCTTCTGCAACTCCCTTCACGAAAAGAGCAGCACTTCACTCATCGCTGGATTGCTCAGACCATTTGTAACTTCTAAAATATTAACACTACCTAACAGTCGCTCAGTTAAGTAAAAGCTTATCAGAAGAGAAGAAAAAACGTGAGGGAGGGACCTGGGTTTAGTCCCAGCACAAGCACCAGTGCTGGTGCAAAAGCCGCCAGATAAGTGACTCTTTGTCATGCTGTTGTCCAGCATCCCACCTATGCTGGCACCACATCTGGCTCCTCCACCATCTCTGGTCTGGACTAGGAACCTTTCTCTGGGAATAGCTGTGATTTAGGGGAGCAGGGAATCAGGTGGCCACCACGTAGAAGCTGCTATCCACAACGGAATCATGACAGGTCAGTTTGGTCTAACTCCATCCTTATCACTGCCTATGCTTCAGTTTGCATAACTGCATAGTTACCTGTTAGCTATAAACAAGAGGAAGCCTTGCCATAAAACTCCTCATTTGCATGCAAAGAAAAACACAAAAGGAATATTATGAAGAACACTCTGTTGCATATTTAAAAATATTTTTGTACTAATATTTCAAAAATATGGAGACCAGATTTTTTCTTTTTTTATGCCTAAAGTTTCGTGTACTGAGATGCTTTGGCCAGAAGTTAACATTTGGATCAAATTTCATTAGAAACAGAAAAAAAAACGTGTATATTGCTGCAATTTTAAATCTAAGAAACAATTTGACCCAACAATAAGGAATCTTGGACAGTTACACCAATCCCCTGTTAAAAGGAGAAAAAGACCACAACTTTGCACCCTTTGCAAGCTCCTTATGCAATGGTACCCAGCAAACTGCTCATGGAGGATGAGTGAGAAATCTGGAGCTGGATGAAATACCAAGTACCTTACAGACAGCACCCGAGCTCAGCTGAAGGGAAAGGACATCTCTCTCACTACAAGAGAGCCACAGTCCATTATTGCTTTTCATCTTTCAACTCCCCAATGTAACTACGATTACAGACCAAACTGCGCAATCTTTCCTTAGATAGCAAATAAGGCAGCTCCCGTTTCATGCTATTCTATTTGCCATGTCTAGTGCACAAAGGTCTTTCCTGGTAGCTGCTGTGGGTGGGTGTAACCTAGCAAGCAAGATGAGAAAAAGAGGCTCGGGCTTGCCATGCTGTTTAAACTCCAAGTTTAATTGTATCTGGTTGCTGAGATGCACATTGCTTTTTAAAACTGTAAATAGTGACTGGCTGCTCAAACAGTAGCTGCAGAAGCCTGCTGACAATTTCATCTGGTGACAGGAGCTGGTTTCAAAGAAGATTAGTCACTGCTATTGAGAATATTAATTAAGAACTCACTCTTTCTGCCTGCAGATTACAAAGGTTTACTGGCGGTTCCACTAACCTAAACAAGCCAGGCTTGTTTCAGCCACCCAGTTGCAGCAGTTTCCTAACCTCTTATGCACGCAATTTACCACCAGCTTCTTTTAGCTGCAGCAAGTTGCAGAAAGGAATACGACTCTTTTAAGACTGATTTTAGCCAAGAAAACTACGCTAAGGAAGAGCTACATCATACATTAACTGGGATTTCCATTCAGTTCTAATTAGGCTGCATAAAAATGTCTCCAAACATATTTAACTTGTATGCAGTGGCATAATGTTCAAGGCTTAAAATGTTAATTTATGGCTTTGGGTGGGTGCCTGATACTTCTAATGTTTAATGAATCTGTCCTCACTTGGCAATTTGCCATTGGTGATCATAGAGTTTGTGTATGCCCCTAGGTATTTATATCTGTAAAATTGATAGTGTGTGAAATGTCTTATATTTGACAAAACATGGCTGTTTTATTTTCTTCTGAAATGACATAATTACTCCTGCAGGATATGTGGTCAGTTGAAGATTTGCAATTTTTCATATTAAAGAGTTCTATATATTATTTCTGACAGCCAATGTTTTATTTTTGTGAAAGATTCAGAGTCTGTTTAGTTAATAGCCACATTTTGTTTAAGTCTCACACTGGAAGCTCCCTGGGACTGGGGCTATCTTTGTGTTGTAACACAATTGAAACAATAACTTTAAAAATCTCTGTAAAATGCGATTTTGCATTAATTGTACAGATGGTGGTTTGCTAAAAATACACACAGAAATTAAAGTGGCACAAAAGCTAGTTAGAGTAAACACACAAAAAATCTCTAAGTCTAAAGAGAAAGGAACAAGAGACAACAAAACCCTCATGGATGTTAATAAAAAATAAAAGGAAAATCCTTTGTTATTCAAGCAGACCTTTTAAAATATCTTTATTTTTTCCTTTTAAATACCACCAATAACATATTTAAGTAAAATTTCCACTCCCTTGCCAAATAACTACTTAAAAACTACAGTGCTAAAAAAAGACAGGAAAACAAAATCAGGAAGGCAATCGTATATGAAAATAAAACCAATCTAAAGTCCACTGGGTACAGTCTGAGGGTTCAGCACCAGTAGCAAAATAAGTCTTTTGAAGGTCTCCCAGTTCAGCTACAGTTAAGGAAAATGATGGTGTTGTCAACCCCTCTACACTGCTCTGGCTTTTTTAGATGGGCCATCATAAAAATTCAAAGCACCTACACTTTCAGCGTTCGCCCAGGTTCATGCAGCTGTAAAAGTAAACTTGTTCATGTCCCTTCCAACACAGTTGCACTGACAAATCTAGAAAATCCAAGAGTTATTCCCTGTGCACTATAACAGTCTCCCTTGTATTCTCTATGAAAGGAAACAATAATTTAAAGGAGACACTTTTTAGAAATGGCATCTACCAAGGCTATTTTTTTCATGGTGGTTGCTAACCCTAAAACAGGGCAAGTCTGGGCTTGTCTGTGAATAGTTAGGAGGTAAAAGGGCTAGTTTGTTCTGATGCTAATGGGCAGCAACTGTGACCTACATTACAGAAAATACCCCTTCCGAGTGCCCACATGCCTATTATTTTTATTATGCTTAATCTCTTGTGTAAGACAGAGCAGAAAACTGTAGGTAGCATCCCTCACTTGTTGTCTTCTTTAGAGTGTTAGGAAAGGTCTTATAAATCAAAGGATTAGAGCTCCTTTTTCTAGCAACTCTCTTTGCCTTCCTCTCCAATGCCCCACTTCCTGAGCATGATAAGAATCCCGGATATTTTTAACAACTTTTTTTCTCCTATATCTTCCTTCTTCTCCATAGCTCCCATTCTCAAGGGATCCTCCATCCTTCTGGCTGAAGGATGGTCAAATTTGCTCAGAGCCTAGGAATCCTTCTTGGGAGGTCAGTTTGAGGGAGCACTCCTGCCTGATGTGAAACTCCAGCTACACAGGCTGAGGAAACTAAGCTCACTGGCCTCACACACTGGTGTAAGAGTTTCTCTAAAGAAATTAGGCAACATTTGTCAGTTTAGATCAGTGGTGATAACACATTTTCCTATGAAGTAGAGTTTTTGTGGAAGACGTTTGGTTTGTGGGGGTATGGTGGCTCTGGATAAACTTTTGAAAAATCCAAGCAAGCCTTTTGACTTTGTTTTATGCTGTCTACTGTTGCTAACCTCCTGGCCAAAATCTGTTGCATCATTTGCTTCCTCTATTCTTAAAAGTTGTTCTTAAATTTAGTTCAAAAGTTAGCAGTTTTCACTTTTTGATATAACCTGCACCAATTTTGCCTCCCAAAAAGTATTTTCTTTCCCCTGATGGGGTCCTGTCTGCACCATTCTACTTCTGACCTCCTTTGGAAGTTTCTTTGCAACAACCTTAATCTGTTTGTGGCCTCATATCACAGTTTATCCTTGGAACTTTCCAGCTCATAAAGTAAGATTGTGAACGTAACAACATTGTCATAATATCTGTCCACTGAAGTTGATACTCTGAATTAATTTCTTCTTAGAAAACATCAGGTATTTGAATTAAGCATCACAGAGGTGATGGATATTTTTTGCCTGACAGCTCTGACTTATTGATTTGGCCCACTGTGACAGTTTGGTTACCTTGGCAGAAGAGTGACCCATTTGGCATTGCAAATGGGTTGCAGAAGCTGTATAACATTTTCAGCCTCTGAGAGAGTTTGACAGCTTGAGCAGAGCTCAGAGATACTGTTAACACACACAGAAGGGGAAAACTGCTGATATTTCTGGCTGTTTCTGTTCACCTAATAAATGATTTAAAACTTCTAGGCTTTTTGTCAGAACAAAATTTCACCTGAGCTAAATAATGATGTGCAAGAGGAATATAAGAGAAAGAATGTACATAAACAGACATGCTTGGCATTAGAGCTTGAAAGAATCCTTCAGTATGCTCACAAAACACACTCAGACAGAAAAACCTGCATACGTGCAGACACACGTGCATTTGCACACACACACTCCTTCAGGCCCCAACTGTCACACACATTTGTTTGAGGTTTTATGGGTCCCAGAAAATGCTACAAAATCAAAGGAGATTGCTGCAAAGAGATTCACACTTTTGAGATGCTATTTTCCTGGAGTGATATATTCACTTTCTGAATCAACACGCTTTCCATCCCAAGGGCCTATTGGGTGGGTGAGGGGAGGAGGGTGGAAGGGAGGGGGAAAGAAAGAGTGGAGAAAAGGCGGCAAAGACTCCAGTACTACTCACTTAATTTGATTAACTGAGAGACACTTAAATTGTGATGTACATTCATACATATTTCTGTGCAAGTTAGAAAAAAAAAAAGACACTGGAATAAGGATTATTTGTTAAATTCTACTGTAAAGAGTGGCTATTTTATGTCAACTCCTCTGACATAAAATAATTAATGTTCTTGAAATATTTCAGTTTAGTAAAGAGGTTTCACTGCTGAGCACAGCTTTTTTTTTTTTTTTTCTCCTCTTTTCACTTCCCTCCTCCCTGTTTCTTTTTGAGTCTGACTATAGGATAAAACCTCAGTGATTAGCTTCATTGCCGGCAACAAGCCTGATTCTTTAATGTAGCTGCTCCGCTCCTTAGCTTTGTTTTCATTATTATTTGCATTGTGCAGCAGATGACTAAGAGATAGTCAAAAGATCAAAGGTTTCCTTTGATGGTTTATATCATGGATCCCTGCTGTATTAAAAAGGATCTCAGGTCAGGACATTCTTGTTCACACGCAGATCTGAACAAGGGGCTGCACGGGGTGATCAAACTGGATGAAGGCTGAACACATCCATCAAAGGGCTGACCACATTGGCCCAAACAGAAGAGGAGGTTCTACCTCCATAACCATGACATTAACTAGTGACAGATGTCTCCCTGTGGCTGCTGCTTTGATGTGTCAGGACTAAGGAGAACAGAGAACGTGGAAGGGTTACACTTTCCACATTATTTAAAACAAAATAAAATAAAACAGTAATTCACAATGAGCAATTTCTAATATCAAGGGTATTTGTTCTTTACAGAAGAACACAGTCAGACCCAGCTTGCATAACCAAACCATGCCTGTGTCAGGTCACAATATGTCTCTCTCACACATTGTATTTAATCTTGCAAATGTTTACTAAACAACAATAACTGAGTAATCACAGCACCCCTGTGAAGTGAAGGACTATCATGCACGGAGGGGAGATGGACATATTGAGACCAAACCGAAGACCTAGTCCCCAGAAGGTGGGCTGGTGCAGCTTGTCCACATCCGTGCTTAAAACTCCTGGCTGCAGGCTAAAATGATTCTGTGTGTTGCTTTGTGTTTGTGAGAGAGGGTGATGACATTTTTATACCATTAATATATATCAGGCGAAGATTGCTTTTGCAGCAGGCCTGTCAAAACCCCTGCTCCGAGCATGCTGTGTTTCCCATCACACCAGTGATGGTGCCATTCTCCTGCACCGAAGAGACATTTACTTGGAAGGGGAGTCCAAACAACTGACACCCATTTCCTGAGTAAAACAGAAAAAAGCAACAACAAAATCCCACATTTTATGCCACGTAATTTTTGTTTACATCAGGACATTTGCCAGGTTAAGTGATGTCATGCCTCTAAAGAAGATTAATCTATCATTAAAAGATTTAAGTGTGGACTTGCCCTAAATTTTACAGACTATTTCCAACTGCCATTAATTGCAACAGCAGCTTGGTTACACCTCAAGAGGTAGGATTCAGCTCTGAAAATGTCATGTGAAGAGAGGTTTCTAACCTGAAGCAAGTGTTGAAATCACCTGCCTCATGCCAGCAGTGGGCCCAGGGCACTTTCATAGCTCTCACAGCACTCCCAAAGAGCAGTTCATTTTGCCTGCCCTACCATCTGTGTTATGATGCTGCTGTTGAGAGATTTCACTTCGATATTTAGACATCAAAAATCAGGCAAAATGAATCCCACCATAACACATGATGGCTTTTTATTGTGCAGTTGATGTCAGAGCTGGGATTTTAGAAGGAATCTTGTCTTGTGATTTTGTATTCCTTCAACAGTTCTCACTCAGATCGTCCTAAATTGGTCTCCTTATTAGAAATCCACTGGGCTGATTTCACGTTTCAAGTAGCATCCATCTGACAGTATCTTTGAAATGGCTTGTTCACTTGTTGTATTCTGTGCCTTCAAAAAAACCAATAACCCTTCCCTGAGGTACTCCTCGATGTAGTCAGCAGATGCAAAACTAGAAGAATCTGAAACTTAAAGGGGAAGTTTAAGTAGTAAGCCCATTGCTCAGTAGCTTTGTAGTGGGATACAAAGTGGCAGAAACTGCGTGATCTGAGAGTGCTTATGAAAAGCAGCATGAAAATTCAACTCTTAGTCTACAGTTTAAGGAAACCTTTTTACCAATAAACATATTACCTGTAATTGTTACAGTTACTTGACTTAAATTCCAGAACCTCGACAGACTTACAGCCCGAGTTTTAGCTGTCCTCCTCCTCTCTATTGAGAAATTACCTAATATCATAACATGGTTTTTCTCTCTTCTCAGAACACTAGATATCCAGTTCCAGGAACAAAGAGTTATTTCTCTGTCAGCTCAATTTTGGCTAGTGGAAAAATAGAGGAGATTCTCTTTTATTACTTGTGGACTTTTGATACATTGTCTGGTTCTCCAAAATGATCACTTTTTTTTTAATGCTAGTTATGAATCATGTTTTGAAACACTTATTCACAGCTGTGAATGTTTATGTAATAGTTTTAGTGGTGGCAGTATGAATACTTCTAAAGTGGAAATCCCCTCAGAATTTAGTCTTGAAGACACGTTTTTAAAGGACTGTTTGTTGCAGTTCTATTCAATTTGTTATCTAAAATGGAAGCATTTGCTTGATGACTAAACTACTAGAAATTCTTAGATTAATATTCTCTATTTGCTGATGATGCATTAGGAAAATCAGTAAGGCTTGTATGCAGTATTCTGGTCCACAGCATTCTCCTGAGCTGCTTTTTATTTTTTGTTGAACGTTGGCGCCAGAGTTACACTGCTGCTTACAGAGAGAATGCCTGGCAAAAACGTGCACATTTGTGTATGCACAGGCTATATCCCAGCCTGTCAACGACTTGAAATAACATGCAAATAGGTGCCAGTACATCTATCTTTCTGTTTATTGTCTTTACTCACTTTGAGTTTGACTTCTCATACAATTCTGGCTCTAAACAGTTGATAAACCCCATTGGACTACTGGACTTTGTTTCCCACCAACATCACATCTTTATCTTTTGGAAAGGTTGATGAAATACAAACAGTATAAGAAAAACTTTACTGGCAAAGGCCTCTGTGTCTCACTACACCACAGCAGTGCACTATGGTTGCTTTGTATCTGTTGCATAAAGTTTGTTTGAGTGACACTCTGACAAATGGTCTTTTTAGCACTGAAACTTAAACAAGGAGTGGATTGAGCAAAATCACAACCTGGACTGACTCAAAATGACATATCAGGAACATTTTTCAGTGGTCAGTTTCCTGATGGTTGAATTAACTGCAGTTTTATCTTGCTCTGTATTAGCTGTTTTACCTCACTTTCACCAAATTGCTTTCTTATCGTCATAAACACTACTGAATTACTGTAAACTGCCAAAGTGGCAGAACTCTGCTATTCAGCCCATGGGTGCAATCACTGGATTTTCCTCTTAAGTTGTCCATTGTATTTGAAAACACCTTAAGAGAAACAAGCCAACAAAACCATACTTCGCCCTGAATTGCACAAATTGTTACACATACTAACAACTCTATTTTCATATGCCTGGATAGGAATTTCATGAACAAATATGTCCCAGACAAATACATGACAGAAAAATAGCTTTGCTCAATCTTCTGTCAGGTTTAGGTGGGTTATAAAAACAACCACATTTCCATGCAGGCCTTTCCTTTCATTTTGTGGCTGCCAAGATGACATTCAAAGGAAACCGAATGAAAGGCACTGAGACTGGCATGGATGGGTTGCAATTTCCTTCTTCTGAGGGTAAGAAGTCTCACTGAGGAGAGGTGTGAGAGGCCAGGATATACTATTCTGCAGATTGGGGATGAATTGTAAATAGGAATATTTATTTTTTTTCAAAGGAAGTACAAAGCACCTAGTCAAAATCTACCAAAAGATTTCGCTGATCAGTAATGGTAAAGGAAAAGAAACCTGAAGATCAGGATGCAGAGCCCAAAGTCAGCCTCATAGCTTCTAAGAAATGCAATAAAAAGTCTGATTTTTGTAAGGTCTGCAATTGTTAGCCTTTCTTCCTTAACTTCTTTACAGGAGAAAGCAGGGTCCTTCTGCTCAGAAGACAGAAAACCAGTATCTAAAATTTATCTTGTCTTTTCAGTAACTGAGATTCACCATTGCACTAACTTTGTGACCAGTGAACATGCACTGGGTTACAAGCACTAAACCCATTTGCAGCTGCTAAACACAAAGACAGAGATGAGTCAAGACAGACTGAGAAGTATGCTGTGATCTGATTTCACTGCATGCTCCTGAGCCCATTAAAACCTTCCTCTTGAAAAACTGCAGGTTTTCCCAAACTGTCCCTCGCAAAGACAAATCAAGATCCATAAAGAGTAACTAAAAGACAAAACTCTTTGTGTCCACAGGACAGCTTCTGTCAATAATATATTGGGACCTGCCAGGAATATCTAAGCATGTGTCATTAAATGTGTAATAATAGCACAGTGCTAGCAAAATGAGACAACTAGATTAGGCAAGGATACAGGATTTATAGACTATGCTTTATGTAACATCCTTGAACTATGCTTTCTAGGCTGGCTCTCCAACAATCTCATGTTTGTACTGGTGGTTCTGTCATATGGCATCCACATTTTCCTGGGATCTGAAAATACAAAGTCACCTTTGTACAAGCACTCAATTTACCTGCTCTGGTTCAAGTAGGTAGACTGTTTTCTTTATGAGGCTTTCTAAGCTGCCCCTTATCATCTTTTCATATATAGAGAAAAAAGTATCCCCTTATCATAGTGATTTTAGGATGCAGGTGCATCACTGAGTTTCCTCCCTTTCAAGAGTGTACAACCAATAAGCCAAGAAAATTATCACAGTTTTGGATCTATATCCTTTCATGGAAGTGTCACCTCCATTGGAGAAGCCAAGGCATCTCTCTAGTGAGGTCTGCCCTGGCACATAGAAATCAATGAGAGTGACCACAATATTGTTTTCTAAGGTGACTTAAATGAAAAAATAATGTTTATGCTATGAGAGTTCAAAAGAAAAAAAAAGGGAGAAAAGTATGATCCAGCTACCCAAGTGGTAACTGTGCCAGCACAATGGGGACAGTATCTTCAGAAAACTTCTCCAATATACTCAGTGGTGGTCCAGCCACCACAGACCCACATGAATTCATCCCCATATTGTACACGACAGAGATTGGACTGGATGCAGAAACAAGGAAAAGTTCTCGGGCCTTACTGTAGGTTGTTTCTGACTTTACAATGTATCACACACCTTGCACATAGGAAGATAAAAAGGTGACTATTCATAAGTAGGAAAGGTAGAAATAGTTGTACTATACAATTTTTAGGTGCGGTAATGTGAAAGGAAGGTTTAAACTCTTTTTCTTTTCCCTTCTGGAAAGTTGCTTGTCTTAACTGTGTTGATAGGGATGGAACATAAAAAACAAAGAGTAATCTATACCAGTTAATCTGTATGACTGGGAGAGCCTGTGGCTGTGATAGACAGTTAGGATTTATGTCAGCTGTCTGGTTTAGAGTTGCATCAGGACCATAAAAGGTTGTCTGATTTGAAGTGTGTGGACCAAAGGCTCACCACAGCAACACAGAGGGGGCTGCAGGGACTGTGGAGAGTGGTTCCAGGCAGATTCAAAAGAGAGACAGCACATGACAAACCATGTGGGTTATTGCAGAAAATAACACAGCTGAAAGGATCCTAAGGGTTTAAATGTTTTCTATATTATTGGAATGGCTGAACAAGTATTTTGTGACTTGTAACATCCAGTGCTGGGATATCTATCTCAGGTTTTGGGTAAATTCTCCCAGACCATCATAATACATATCACTTGAACATGCACATCTGCCTCTAACAGGCAGACTCTCTAGAGCTCCTTTGAACAAACCCAGGGTTGTCAGGTTAAGTACCTTAAAAAAGCTTTTGTTAAAGGAAAAGGAGAAAATCCTGCAGGATCTAAGAGGATAGCTATGCTTTGGCCAGAAGTTCCAAGTATCAGAAAAGTATATTTTCTCAATTATGCATGTGTGGCAGCCTCCAGTTTAACCACAGCTTTGGCAGCCCTAGCTCACTTATGAGATCATACCCATCCCTTGGATATCACAGCTGGGCTCGCTGGACAAGAATATAGTGACAATTCATCTGTTTGACACCAAAAAATGCCAATATGAATTATTAGCCAAATTGTCCTGTGCAACTAGTTCTTCATGGCTTTGGCATTTTTGGCATATTTCTTTGGCCTATTATATCAGAGTTGGAAGTTACTTTGCTTTTCCTTTAGTACCTTCACATGCAAAACCCAGAGCTAACTCTCCAGCATTCTCCTATGCCTCTGTGTTGACTCCTTTCATGCTGCAAATATCAATGGCAAACCATCTTCTAATGTAGAAGTGACAGGCCCTGAAAATGCACTGTAAGTGATGAGGGATGGCACTTAACTGTGGCACCACAGCCCAGCTTAAACTTAAAATGTATCCTGAGGTCTGCTGAATTTGATGCATGCCTGGAACAAACTGAATGGACTCTATAGGATCTATCAGACACAGTAAAAGCATCACTGAAAGACAACACCTACTCTCCATTGACTGGTTGTTGTTAGAGCATTTGCTCTAAGGTATCACCAATTCAGGTGCTCAGTGCAATGTCATGTAATGCTGCATCCACAGAATTTGCTGATTCTGTTATGTCAAGGAAAAATTTCTTTTTTTTCCCCTAGTCATCTTAAGACAGTTGTCTCAAAACCTGGAAAGTATTAGAATTCAGAGTGTATTTTTTTAAGATGGTTCTTACAATTGTCTTCAGAATGATAGCTTATTATTTCCCCTTATTTCCCAAATACAACAGCACCTGATTCAGCTGTACTTTTGGAATGAGACAGGGAAAAAAAAAATCTGCTGAAGTAAATTAAAAAATGATACAGCATGATTATTACTTCCGTTCATCCATCTAGAATATCCTGAGAGGATGACTAAAGGTCTCAGTAGTCCATTAATTTAAAGTACTGCCAACTTTCCCAGTGCAAACATACATATGAATACAGAGAAAAAAAAAGAAGATAGAAAGGTGAGTGAATCATTTCTTGCAGATACCTTAAGGTAAGGGTAGGATTTTGTGTTGGTGCAACATTTCATCTGCTTGTGAGAATCCCATGAGAAACAAAAAATGCAGCTGTGTAGCTGAGGGGAGGTGATAAACTTAGACACAGCTGCACAGGTTGTTGTATTTTCAGCATATATGGATCAGAAATCAGTAAGGGAAAAACTCTGACTCCTCATTCTTACTGCAGACCCTGAACTAATGTCAAATCAAAAATGACTTAAAATATGCAAAAGGTTCTACCCAGGGTGCTTTAAAACACTGAGAACATTTTAAGGGTTTTGTAGAGGTTGTGGGTATCTGCCTGGTGACTTTCTGGTTAAATAAATTATTCTGTATAAATGATCCAGTTTAAAACCTAAAATGCCAGCCAAATGCCATATGACCAACCTAATTATGAAGTCCATTTGTAATACCTTTGCAATTAATCAACCAGTTTTTTAATTAAGAAATTTATTTAAGTGTGATTACTGATTTATAAGCACTCTAACTCAGAGCCAACATGTTTTTATTTTGTTTGCCTGGATTTACACTAGAGGTCAATTAATCCTGATGAGATTAAAGTCTTGGTAATTTTGAGTAACAGCATCTATATGAGATCACGCAGTTTAGCTTTAATGCATTTTAATCCACTTTCATACTTCTGGTTAATTTGCATTAATTTTCCTCAGGGTCCATGTAGGTAAACCTTGCAGCTGAAGCCCCTAACAAAAGGGAAAGAATAAAATGAGACAAAAAAGCATCTGCTCTGCATGGAATTGGGCCAGTCTAGTCAAGTTTAAAGACTGAATCACTTGAGGGGTACGAGACTGGCAATTTACTAATGACTACAACTTATTAAAAAGGCATGAAAAGCTCCCTAATTACATATTTGGATGCTAAGTAGCCATTCTCGGCTTCACAGACAGCATGACTTTCTCTTCCAGTCGTGTCTCAGACCACACATTAAAGAAAACAGGCATCACAAAGGGTCAGGCATTTTACATGTTAGAAACTAAAATACTGTAAAAGAGTTAACCAGACTTTCACTGTAGGCTTTAGGCTACTCTCTGATTTAACTCTTTTTGAAGGCTAAAAAATTTTGGTCATCTTACAGTATATGCATTTACAAATTAAATTACATTATACCCTAAAGCTTTCAAAAGCAACACAGTACATTAATCTCAATTAACCTTTCTCTCTATCCTACCAGGGTAAATTTCACTGGATCAATTTTAAACATCTACTACACTGAAAAACTCAGACCAGTCCTGAAAAGCTTATGGACACAAAGTCATTCATTCAAAAATTTGGAAGTGCCAGATTTAGTGCAAAAGTTCTGTGAGGCTCAGCACAGGGAAATCTATTTGCAATTCTTATTATATAAATTGCTCAGTGCCTTTATTTACTGCATAGCATCCAAGGCCAGCACTAAATATAAAATAGTTGGTTTTCTGATGAGTGGTTTGATTTGGTTGTTTTTGTTTGGTTTTTGTTTGTTTGTTTGTTTTGGCATTTTGGTTTTGGCTTTGTTTTTTTTAAATAATGTATTGATGTACAGTTGGAATGCTCCACAAACATTCTAGAGTTTATCTGCAAAAGACACCCTCGACACGTGCTATTAGTATTATCCCAGTTTTCCAGGATTTATCTTTTCCCTTTCTGTCTGTGAAGGAAAGTTACTTTTCTAGAAGTGATGGATTCAGTGTGTATGCATTATAGGAAGTTGCATATTACACCAAGTCCAGTATAACTGGGTTGGGTATGCAGTGTGTGACAAACCCAGCAGAGGGGCAAAAGTGCCCCTTTTGGACATACCCACCCCTGGGCACAAGCACAGAGGCCTTCCATGCAGTGCACTAATTTTCCCTGTTTTTCAGGAAAGGAAATGAGTACAGATAATACACTATTGTCAGAAAAGGAGAATCTATTCAGTGAATTGCTGCTGGTTGCAAAATTTAAAATCAAAAAAATCCCCACCAAGCAAGCATACAGTGAAAATCAACAGCTGCCTCTGCAGCAAGTATTTAAATACAATCTATGTGTAAAATCCAAGCAAAATAAAGCTGATCCTCTATTTTTATAACAATAGCTCCACAGCTGTGTGAGTACTTACTATGCACCTATTTCTTTTGCCAAAACAGCAGTCAGATAACAGATAAGTCAGTAGTTTTTCTTCTGAAAACTACTAATCCTCCATGTAAAATTCACATAAGTCTTGTTTTGCTCCTGGATGGACTAATGCAGACAGGTAGAACACTTTCAAGGAAGAGAGACAGACAAGATATCTATGTCTAGTCACTCATATGAGTAGCACCCAAAGCACAACCAATATTTCACCACAGCTGAAAATAGCATGTGTAAGACCCATCTCATGTAACCTCAGTCAACTGGTGTCTAGCTGAAGTTATCTTTCCAGATTCCCTCCATTATCAGAGGGCATGGGAACTTCCCAGGAATGCTTCATCCCACCTGTTCTAGCTTAAATGCAGGCTATCCTGCAACCAGCCAAGCTATATGAAACACAGACCATACAAGCTGATTCCAGTCAATTAAATTAGGATCTGAAAAGTGTTTGTTGGCTTTTTTCAAAACTACAGTGTAGTGAGTGCCTAAATTGCATATAGCCCAGAAGAGCTCAGCTCTCCTACCAATGCAATTCCATTCCTAAAGAGGATGACACCGACATGGCTATTTGCTGCAGCATCATTCACCTTTAAAGTCTCCCAAAAAATGCCGAGCCAGGCACACTTAAATCTCGAGATAAGGTTGCAAGTGCAATTCGAACCATGGTGGCTGCACCTTATTTCATTTATAGGAAAAAAGGACTGTCAAGGACTTTCTGAGGAAGTGAGTTTCTCCTTGCAATGGGGGTGGCCACATTATGTAAAAAACCCAACAAAACCACGATATTGAGAAAGGACTACTCTACACAGGAACTCTACATGGAAATAATGCTCCTTGAGGATATAACCTCTCCCCTTAACACACACATCTCTAAGGACTCTTACAACTTCTTCCAGAGACAACTTAAGAGCTGGAAAACAAAGAATAGATGAGGAAGTAGCAGGTGGCATTCCTAACTTTATCAGAAAAGCGATCACTGAGTTTTGGCATTTTGCATACAATCCCAGAAAATCCAGATCTTGTCAGTCATAGAAGACACTTGACACAGAGGTGGAATAATGAAATGAGGCTGAGTTCCAGGTTAGTACCTCTGAGTAGAGAGGAGTCAAATAAAAAAAACGGATTCATTCACATATGGTCAGGCACAACCTGAAGACCACACTCATTTTCTGGAGAATTCTTCAGTAAACTTGAACAAAAGCCATACACTATTAAACCAACAGAGGCATAAACACCAGGTTCTCTTTCAGCTGATAGAAGGACAATGAAGAAATAATAATACAACTCAAAAGTGTTGTAGGGAAAAAAACCCTAAAGATTATAAAGGTATTTTTATTCTTGGCTGACGCTTCTATCAACTGAAGCCAAAAATCACAAGAAAAAGAATAGCTGCTTTCCTTTATCCACATAAAAGGATTCTGTGCTGAGCAGCACTTAAGAAAAATGATCAGATTGTGATTATATAACCCTAGCATGAACTTGGTGACCAGTATAGTCATGTCAAATTAGGATGCATTATTCAAGCAGCAGGGAAGGATGAAAGTGTTTACCATCAGATATAAAAACCCCTGCATTTCCCTTTCTTCTAACCTGTTCTCTTCTTTTTCCTTTGCTGGCTATGTTGGTGGGCTGGCTCACTTACTATACCAGCTCTTCTTCAAAAACACAGAAATTATCAGTAACAGATGCTGATGGTAATTGAAAAGAAAAGGGAAGAAATCCAGTCATTATTTCTCCCACGTGCCTTTATGCTTCCATCTTCTCCCCCTCTCAGGAAGCTGGTTTATTTCTTGATCCTCTTGTCCCCGGACCTCTGCCCATTCTTTCTTCTTTTCCTCCATGAGGGTCCCAATTCTGATTTTTTGCCCGGGGCCCTTCACCTGACCCCATCCTCACTTTGTTTGTCATCTTGTTTTTAACTTCTTTTCATAAAAATGCATAGTATTTTGCACATCAATGTCTAGACCACCATATATCACTTTTTTCTTTTTAATCAGATTTTAAAAATTGAAAAGGGAAATAAATCAAAGAAATAAATGCTGTATGGAACATAAGATGAGGCTGAAGCAGTCATAAGCAATGTAAGTTTTTAGATGCACTTTAACTATTTCTAATTAGTGTAATGCAAAAAAAAAGTTATTTAGGTATATTTCATGCACAGTCATTCTTACTGTCTGAAAATTATCAACCATATCACGACAGCTAGCATGTTTAACTTTTTTGACCCCTTTACAACTTTGAAAACCAACAAAAGCCAAATTTAACTCCTCAAGCCTCACAAAACCAGAGCACAAAAGCCAGTGTTTGTATTACTACACTGACCATCACAGAACTTGTTTGCATCCCATATGAATAAAATTTATACAGTTTCTACCCTCCATCTGAGGATCACAATTGAGAGTTTGGAAAATTCAGGTAAATATTTTCAACAATATTTAATTCCTCTATCAAGTCAGTTTAGACTGTTTTGTTCCTTTTCTCAACCTGTCATCAACAATAAAATACAGATGAGAGAGTTATCTGCCTTGATACCATGGAATTACATGTGGACACTCAAACACCTATAGAAAGGAAAAATTCCTTCTCACTCTTTTTTTGTAATAAGAACTTGTCAGTAGAAATAGGTGAAGCCTTGGGTAAATATGTTACTCCAGTAATATGATTGCTTGATTCTAAAAGTGAGATAAAAGACTTTCCATGGCACAGACCAAGTCCTTCTTGGATGCTTGCAAATGATTCACTGGCTTACCATTACTATATGATAGAAGTCATATAAAAAACCTGCATTCCTTTTTCAGGATAAGTAATGTGGTTAACTGGTGATCATCATTACCAGAGACCTGAAGCCATAGCCTTGTTGGAGAATATTGCAATATAACCTTAGCTTTTCATTGCAAATAATCTTATTTTACCTTTATTTGCTTTTTAGAATAATCCATCCAGAAATCAGAACCACCAAAACAAAAGACAATTGTTGGGATAAAACAGTATCAATTCTTCCTCTTGTCTGCAGTAATTCTGGCACTCACCTGAACTGTCTGGCTCCTCCCTAGGTACTCTTAAAGGCAAGAAACAGCTTGCTTTGGGAAGTGAATCTGAGCACTCAGCTTAGGTTGCTGCTCAAAATGACTCTGAGAAGGGGCATTCATCTCCCTCCTTGGACTCTGGCAGAGGTCTCAGTTCCCAGTGCCTCACCACCCTCACAGTAAAGAATTTCCTCCTAATGCCTAATCCTAACCTACTCTCTCTCAGTTTAAAGCCATTCCCCCTTGTCAAAAGTTCCTCTCCAGCCTTCTTGTAGGTCCCCTATAGGTACTGGAAGAGAAGGATGTGCTGGAATATGAAGTGTTTTAGAACAACAGCAGTAGAAAAGCAACTGTTCTTCAACCTACAAAGAGTCTGTCATCTGTTTGGAAGATACTTCTCCTTCATGTAGGATTTTGCAATGTTCTTATTTACTCTGTAGAAGCCCTTTGTGCAGTCAGCAGCACTCAGTACACTTGTGCAACAGTTGGTTGCTCCAAAGAGAAATCACAGCCCACCAGTGACAGAAGGCAGTGCAACCTCCAGGAGTGAGCCAGAACATTCCTAGCTGGGCAGGTAGCCCCCATCAGCCAGCTCTAAAGAAAACCTTACTCACAATCTTTTCTTTTCTTTTCTTTTCTTTTCTTTTCTTTTCTTTTCTTTTCTTTTCTTTTCTTTTCTTTTCTTTTCTTTTCTTTTCTTTTCTTTTCTTTTCCTTTTTTCTTTTCTTTTCTTCCTTTCTCTCTTTTCTTTCTTTTCTTTCTCCTGCAATGCTTTTTTTTGGCACCCCCTGACATTCCACCAGACCAACAGCTGAGCAGCACCTCACTAATGTATTACCTGATTACATGAAGTACTTTCACATGTGGAATTTTGCACATCCAGTATTCAACCACTGACAGTAACAAATAGGGTATTAATTAACAACACAGTCATTAAAGACTTGGGATTCCGACATCTGTAATAAATGTTCCAAAAATAGTGTCCTTGCATGGGGGATCTGTAAATCAGGGTGCTTGCAAAATGAGCTCTGCTCTTTCTCAGCTCATTG
Organism: Manacus vitellinus; assembly: GCF_001715985.3. Lineage (NCBI taxonomy): Eukaryota > Metazoa > Chordata > Aves > Passeriformes > Pipridae > Manacus > Manacus vitellinus. Next base: position 867,349 of record NW_021940861.1, read on the forward strand.
CCACTCTCTGAGTACTAAGGAGGTTAACAAGGCAGAGCTGAAGCATTTGAATAAACCCTTATTTTTTCAGAGGGCTTAATGAATCATGGGCAGACCATTTGTATCATGTGTTTTGCAGCAATAACGGGACATTGATTAAGCAGTTTACTTCCCCACAGTGTATGAAAGTCACAGTATATCAGGAGGAACCCAATCAGTTACATGAGAAATGTTTTTATTTCCTTCTGAACATCCAATTTGATTATCTCGTTATGTTTCGCCACACTTTGTCTAACTTAGCAATTTGCTTCTAGATCATTTCATTCTTCCTTTTTGCTCACTGTTAAAAAACAGTGACAGGTCATATGGAAATTCCTTCTCCAATATGCATTCAAAGATGAAGTTGATTAAAATGTCATATATGTAACAAAAACACTGGTATTCAGTCAAAACCTGACAAATTAGTTATGGCTTGTCTAATCCACACTCAACTATAAAACATGATTTACCAAATATGCTCACCTAACAAAGGGTATTGGATTTCTTACTGAATTCCCTCTGCTTGACACTCTCATAATTTGCTAACATATATGGATTTCATTTTTTCATTTCCTTCCTGATAGAATTTTTCAACTTGGTAATGTCTACACAAATCCTGGTAATCCTGAAAGCTGTTTGGGCTTTATTTTTCTTTCAAATTATATTTTCTCTATTTTTCTGTCTTTGTGCATGGATTTACAAGAGCAGGCAAATAATGAAAATGACATATTGTTTCAAAGAAAATAATTGAAATAGGCAGAAAACCAAGATTGTGAAAAGATTTTTTTTAATTAAAGTTATTAACATCCTAGGGGGTCTCAAAGTTCCCTGAAGAAATGGTTAAAATAGACTTCTCATCATGGCAATAAAGGTTAAGTTGGCAATGGCGAGGGACAATTGCAGAGAGGCACTTCAGAAACTTTTTTACCTAGTGTTTCAACTAGGCAAAGATTGTATGAATCCTGGAGTTTTATCCCCATGGAAGCACAAGTGCCTTTGCATCTGTTAGGACCACTTTCGGATTTGTGTCCTATGTACAATGGAGATGTGAAATTCAGTCTGTGACATTAATGGGATCAAATGGTGATGCTTAATCCCATGGAACAGGCAGAGATCATTCGAACACTCTCTTCAACCTCCATGGCTCTTGCTGAGGTCTTGACCTTTATCTTACAATAAAGTTTGCTAACCAAAGGCATTTTGTTTCTCTCTCCATGTATTATATTAAACTAGATACATATTAGTTTCCCTGTCAGGTGATATCAGAACGAAGAAGGTGTGACAAGCAAAAAGTGTTGCTTTTACTCAGAAACTCTGGTCTTTTTTAGTGCTACTAATTTTGAAAAGAAAAAATAGCAACCACACATCACTGTTTTTAAGATAAAGCCTGCCTGAAAACAGGGTTTTCTTTCTCTCAGAACAGACACCCTGTGCCTGATGCTGTGACCAACTATATCCCTGAAAACATATTATTTTGCACAAAATAAAAAAGCCCACGGTGTTAGAAGCGGTTATTTGGAGGAAACTGGTTATGGCACTCATGCACTTGGGCTAATTATAAGAAAGCAAGTTATAAAAACGGGTGTATGGGTCTTGCTGTAGTCATTTCTGCTGACAGGGCCCCCAGGATGTACACACGAAAGACAACAGAAGGTATTAAGAGTTAACAATTGAACTATGACTAAACAATAGGTTTGTTAAGGAAGTTGACTAAAGTTTGACAACTCCTTCTCCCAATGCTTCTTCAATAGGCAGATGTTTAGAGAATGGAAAACTCTTAGGCACAAAATAACTGTAGAGGAAGCTATGGGTGAGGGGAGAAAGGGGGTGAGAAGCACAGGGGTTTCCTGTGAGGAGGCCAGAGAGGCTTGGATTACTTGAGGTACATGCCAAAGTTAAGCTTAGCCGGAACACAGCCGCGCTTCAGAAGTCAGGACATTGCTGCAGAATAAAGATCATGGGCAATCTTTATCCAAATAACGCTATCTAGAGGTGAGAAAAATGAAGCAAGCATCCCCTATAGTTTGTTATTGTTATGCTACAGAGAGAGAACAGTAACATTTCAGAATCCTGGCCGCAGTCCCTCTGCTCATTGTCAGGTATGGCCAGTCAGGACCATATCCCTGTGAAGGGATATTAGCCAGAGCAGCCTTACCCCTGCACTTCTGGAACAGGATTTTAAGATCCTGGGATTACCCAGAGTCCAAATCAGCCAAAGAACCTAAGACAAACTGTCCCTAGCTGCAAGTACCCATTTCCAGGAAGCTATAACACAGAGGACACTCTGCCAAGGAAGTGTGCCTGAAAAGCCGAGTAAAGAACCAGTACTAATAACCTAATGTGCTTCAGAGGAACTGTTGGCACAGGTCTGTCCTTGGTAGCACTGGAGCCAAAGAGTTAGGATTTGAATTGCAAGCACTAAGAACAAGGCAATTGAGGAGCTGTGACAAGTAATACATCAAAAGAGATTTGGGAGAAGCTCACTTCTTTGATTTTGCTGCCAACAGACCTCAGAATTTCTTGCCTGTCATAGGGAGAATAAGTGGCTTTACAGGTAGCAGATAATATGTTGTCCATTTGAGAGACACCAACTACTGCCAGCTTCTGAGTTCCTACCTGCACCAATAAATCCTAATTTGAGAATGAAAAATATAACCTGACACACCCATGCTTGACAGATCCATCACTCCCAGTTTAGCATACGGAGACTTGAGACCCAACAGCAAAGAGAGTGGCCAAGAAAGCAAGCTATGTCAGCTCTGTATCCACTTTGACTCGCTCTTCAGCACAAATAAATCAACTGTCACTGCTTCCCTCTCCCTTGAGCCACATATTCCAAGTTATTTCTTTCCTATGTCTCTTCTCCCCTTCAATGACAATATTAGTATGTTTTTCAACACTTCTGCTCCATTTGGTGCTTCTTTTCAATAATTTCCAATACTTTTCTTTTCTACCACCACCCATTCCTCATTTTCCCAGTTGCCAGTTGCTTCTGTTGCATTCTGCTCTACCTGAATCAACCTATCCCTGCTACTGCCAGCTCTGCAGATATTTTTTCTCAGAGAACATCCAAAATACAAGCCCTTTTGCAAATGTTATGCTCTCTTTTCATTTGGATCTTTTTCTGACATCTAGTTCTCTTTTTTCCTAGGGTGCTATGTCTAATTAATGCAAAATTACTGTTATGTTAAAAAAATTGTCCCATCTTAGAATCTGAGCCATTTCAGGACAAAAATATAATTAAGAAAGAGAATAACTTGAGGTCCCCAGGAGTCAGAGTAGGCCAAGACCTTAAACAGAAACCTCATTTTTGTGCTGTGTGATCTTTGTTCCTCCTTAAACTCCATGGGACAAACTCCCTGACGTGGATGAAACACAGCATCTCATGATTGGCAGGTCAGAGCATCCTCTCCAAGACTGCTCCACACCCACTGAAATCAAGTCACTTCTGAGAAGCAGCCCCACTAACATCTTAGATTTAGGCCAGTTTTTTCCAGCTGTGGGTTGTGACCCCACATGGGCCAGGGTCAAGACAGGGTTCACATGGGGTCACAAAGTGTTAGAAAAAGCTAAAGAAATATTTAAGCTCAAGGATTTGTGTTCAGGGTTTTTTCCCAGCTGGTGGGGGGAAGGGAAGGAGAGGAGCAACACACAAACAGATCATCCAAAGAGGCTGATTGTTTCAGAAATCTTGGTGAGAAATATTGGGAATTCCATACTTGAGAGAAATGAAATGGTTCTGTGGCTCGTGTGCTTTGTCTATGCACTTTTTTTTTTTTAAAACGTATTAGTTTGAAACTAGCCAGAAGTCTGGAAAGGTTTCAGTAACCTTAGAAGACAGACTAGCAAACAAATACAAGAGACATCAGCATGAGCATCCTAGTAATAGTACCTGGCTTTCATCAAAAGAATTTGAAAGGGTTCTCAACAGTGAAAGCATTTGTACTTCCCGTAGAGTAAAAGGAGGTTTTCATTATCCACATTTTACAGAGCAGAACCTGGCTAGGTGACTTGCTCAATGTCACGCAAAAGTTCTGTGTCAGAGTTGAAAGCTGAGTCCAAAATCAAATTCTTAATTAAGTTAATGCCCTTGTCACAGGACTATTCTGTGCTCATATTCCACCACCCCACCACCCTCAAAATGTATTTTCAATCATATGGATATCACCAGCACTATGTAATTAGAATTGTGCAATTACAGGAGCATTGCAACAGACCTCAGGGTCATGAAAGGTGTGAGAGGGATTAATCTACTGACTGAATTTCTTTGATATTACACAAATAATACAGATACAGTCATAGATAGTGATTTGCCAATGGATTTCATCCCTAAGGGGAATACCTGTAATATCTTGCCTACACTCGTTTATAAAGATCGAATTCAGTGTCTGCTTTTTTCCTGCAGAAGCAGGATGGGAGTCAAACAAACAGCATCAGTACAGATATTATGGTTCCAACTAATAGCAACAGTAGTGAAATTGCTGAAGGTCTTCTCTACATGGGCCCCCTGCAGCTCCTTTGCTGGCTACTACAGCTTTTTCAAACCTGGAACGGATTGAAATGTGGGAACTGCCACAGTGTGGGACAATCTTACAGCAGTGAAGCCAAATGAGGCTGGTAAGCAGCTCCAGCACAGCCCTCCTTGTGTGCACCACTCAGAGCAAGATATGCAGCACCGGCCTTGTCTAGAAGACAAAACCTCTTCCACAGCACTCCTGTAATTCAGTAAACTGCTGTGGCAGCAAGACTGATCTGCAGGGGATAGCTCACCACGACCACAACCCCTTGGAGCAGAGACTAACCAGCATCAGAATGAACCTGCATTGATGACATTTTACAAGTCAAGATACTTTGTTAGCTGATATTTGGCACTGGTTCATTAACCCAGCTGCTGGCACAATCCTATTTTCTCGTGTAGATAAGAACTTGGCCTCACCCATTACAGACTGATTTGTTAGCTGGGAAAAGATCATTTATTGCTTTCACATCATTGCTTTAGCTATCCTCAGATAAACTGGCTATGCAATTTAATAGCTGATAGCTTTCTGCTTGCAGAATTTTCTTGATATCTGTGTTCTATATACTTTCCTACTTACCTTTTTTTCCGCCTTATTTACTTTAAAATATTTTAAAAAATTGAAACTGGTAGTAATTTTATCCACCTCATTTTCTAGTGATGAAATCAATCTTGCAAATATCTCTATATGTAAGAATAAACCTATTACAAACTAACAGATTCTTCCACTGTTTTCTCCCTTCACTTTGGGAAGCTTATCTGTTTACAATCATCACCTCTCTTTCTGCAGGGGAAGGTTGGGAAGCCTGGGACTTTCAAAAAAAATATTTATGCCTGTGCTGAGTGGGGTGGAGTAGGAATGGGTACAGACTGAGAACATTTTGATTCCAGAGCCCTAGAAAACTGCTAATAGGATGATGAAAGCTTGTTCTCACAGATCTGTTACACTCTACCAGGCTCATTTGCAAGGTTTCTTTGTGTATGGCAATTACTGGGTTCCATCAAAATACCCATAAAATTTTCACCTGCTAAAAGCAAAATCACTTTTCTTTGCCTAGACAAATGCAGTGATAAAGATGGTTAAAAATATCTGCCTAGAGACACTCTGGACTCCCTCGGAGTCTAAGAACTGTTACCCTTGTAGACACGACCCAGGTTGTTTTGAAGACGTGCCCTTCTGGATAAGAGCCTAGGAACCAGCTGAGGTGTCCTAGGGCATCTTAAATGGCACCACAAACTGTTGTTTTCATGGTAACTGAATCCCACATACATTTTTTTATTTTTTTTTAATAACAGAATGAAAAATATTATGGCTATTCATATCATCATTGTAGGTACTTGTGTGCATGTACATTTATAAACAACATTAGGGCATTGCACAGCAGCAGCAGCAGCTTGAATAAAAATGATGACACGCTTGCCTGGCAATAGAGGAAGTCACTGGACCTCTTAACTGTTCATTTTCCAAGATCTGGATGTTTTAAAATTTGAAAGTTTGTTTAGAGTGTGTAATATCAAGAGCTAGGTGTTTGAAAAAGGCTTAATGTTGAGTTGTAGCTAATTGTTTGTTCTGGAAAGTGCTAGTAACGTATATATATAGCTATATTTAAAATTTGATATATTTTTATATATACATTACATATATTTAAGTATGGCAGCAGAATCAGCTGAGTTGCACTCCTCTTCTGGAAGGGGGAGTATGGCTAAACACAAGCTCTCTTAAGTATCATCTCTAGGTAGTCAAGACAGGGAAAAGTACAGTGCAGGTATACAGAGACAGCAGGGACTGAAAGTAATTAGTTAACTAACTAATAATGTTAGTTAACTAGAGTAAAAAGTTAACTAACATTAGCTTTCAGCTAATGCCATTCCTCTCTCCTCTGTGACTGAGTATGAAATCTCCACAGTTACTCAGCTGCACAGCTCTGGATGTGCAGCCAGAGCAAAAGGAGACGCAGAGGTGCAGATCTCTCACTGCCTTCTCAGGTACAAAAGCGACTTGAAGATCACTCCTGGTGCTGCAGGGGCACACTGCACAGTAAGAACCACGTGGCTGTGGGGAGCCAAGAACTGGAGAAAATACACAAGACAACAGGATTTCTAGATGGAGTAGCGAGTGGAAATACTTCAGGTTTTCTTCAGATTTTTAGGCAAAATCATATTTGGAGAGACATCTTGGCTCAGCACTTCTTTATTTTCCTTCATCTGGAAGGAAAGGGCAGCTCAACTATCTTTGCTGGAGTCTAAACAGGATCTAAGAAGATGAATGGTCAGTTTTCCAGATGGGTCAGTAGTCTTGATATACCTGCAGGACCTGGACCAAGAAGCAGGATCCTGATAAAATCCTAGACCCAGTGAAATCAAGGTAATAGGTGGAAATATCAAAGGTAATCTCCAATTGTTTGAATTACAGAAGGGTCTCCAAACTCAAGTATGTAGTGAAATATGATTTCATGCAGCTATAAATAGAAGAAATAACGAGTAGATGTACCACTTATCAGAATATGGTTGTTTTTCAAAAAGGGTCTGACAGTCTCATTTCTGAAAAGAGCAGAGCTAATACAACTATAAACATGGGGAAAAAAAGGCCTCTCAAACTGTTCTAGCCAAAGCCACATGTTTAAAATGCATTACAGTGGGTGTTAGACCCAACCAGTAATTATCTGGATCTAGACAATAAATAAATACTGATAACTTTAATTACAGATCTTTGATAGAACTCAGGAAAGGAACAAAAATATGATGTCTGGGAATAATTAATGCTCACAAATTGACAAACAAAAGAAAGGTAAACATCTCCAAGTACTACAAGGAGCTAAATTGTGGTTTATTCCCGAGGCAGGGTTGAAAACAGTGACAAGTTTAAATCAATTTTCCTGGGAATACCAAGTTTTTTGAACGGTATATGAAATACATGTTGCATAAACATTTCTGATACCTAATTCCAAAGAGCTCAATACCAGGTGTGGTGATTTAAAATTGTTCAGTTTCCTCACATCAGCAGAATTCTCACAAACACAGGTATGTGTGATTTTATATAAAAGCACAATTACCCCTGTGCTCCAAGTCCGTAAACAAGAGTTATATAAATGGCACAATTTCATGCAGTGTTTTTATCTGAAGCAGCTGGCAGCTGTGCACTTACTCACACCAGCACTTCTATCAACAACTCTCAGCCTTTTCAAATACAAGACTTGCATTACAGAAAATACAACTATTTTAAACCTAAAATTATCTCTTTCTCAGCTGTGTCCTTGGATTGGTCTGAGCAAGTGTTAGCCCTATGTCTTGTACTGTAAAGCATCCTAATAGGCATCATGACAACAGCACAGCTATCAAAAGGCATTGACCAAGTCAGGTAGTGCTTGTCAGCAGTGTGTGTCTCTCTCAGCACTGAATGTGGCACTGGTGAGAGACGTTCCGTTGACACCTCGCCTCCATTCACCCCCAGAACGGGGAGCTGAGAGATATGGGCATCATTTGTCCACAGTCTAACCTGTACCATCGCTGGAACTGACAATGTCCAGGGGTCACCAAAGTCCCAGGAAAGTCTGCCCCTCATTTCAGTGACTCTTTGTTTGATCTGCAGTCCCTCACTGCTGAATCCTGATGCTGGGATTGGCAAGGATGCCACATGTGAAGGTGGTTCCCATACCAACCTGCAGACACGGGTCCAACAGGACCTCAGGTGAGGCTGTGACTGCTTAATAATTTATTTCCGATAGACAAAAACCAGACCATTGCTTTTCCAGTCTTAATTTGAAAACTACAAGGCACTGATGCTTGAAGGTTTGTCCATGCATTTTCAAATACCCCAAACGTGCACTGAGCTTTCCTCACCCCCTTGCTTTTCTTCTTGCTATATGACCTATGGTTACAGTTAATTTCTTAGTGGAGACAAGCACAAATATTGCAGATTATTGTAATGTTAAAACTGGCTCCATTGTGAATGCTTGAAGTTGCTAATAGAAAATTCTAAGCCAAGTAATAAAATGTTGTTTATTTTGAGTAACCTAAAACTAAGCTTAAAACACAGAGAAGGGAGATTCCTCTCTCTCCTCCATAAAACTGTTCCATAGTTGTGCTATCAAGGCAGATAAAGAGAACATATTTCAGTCCTTATGTCTGTACTACATTACGACTTTTTTTCTCTTCTGGAGAAAACACAAGTGTACCTTCAACACCAGTCAAATACAACCATGTGGCACCAGAAGAAACTCTGGTTTGTACTGTTGTCTCAGCATAATTGTATCTGTTTAAAAATTTTCTGTGGAGCTTGCAGTAGAACAAGAAATTATTTTCTATGAAAAACTAATGATAAAAATGAAAAAAAGCTTTTTTTAATTAAAGAAGCAAGTTCCTTTTCCAACAGTCAACCTTCCACCTCTCAAATTTGTGGATGATGAAACCAGAAAAAAGTTTTACCACAGATGTTAGACAAACATCAACAACAGTTAATAAAAGATATATATTCTTGTAAAGAAAAGGCAATAAAACACAGAGGAGCTGGTTGTCCATTTCATAAGCTGTTCTTCAGACCTTGTTTGTGTCTTCTTTCCATGTATGTTAGAAACTTAAAATGGAATGAGAAAGAAAGTGACAGCTAAGGCTGTGGAATAATTGTGCAGGTAGTGCATGGTCTGTCTTGCTTTTGCCAAGAAAGAACCGACTCTTAACAGAAGAAGGTCAGCACCGGAGAAAGCTTGGAAGTAGGAGTGATACAGAACTTAAAAGCTTCCTTGAATTTTGCTATTTTTTCTTGCATGACTAAACCTATAGCTGGTGTAAATCACCTCCTCATGGGGAAGAGCAAGTGCCACAGTGTACATTAGCCTCATGGTAGAGTCAAGCTCTTGCAGCAGAAAAAAAAGTCAAATTTCTGTGAAGCTTGTTTGACAATGCATTGTGCCATGCATTTCCAGTTCACTAAGTCAACTAAGCTTTCTGTGTCTTGGTTCTCCCTTTGAAAGACATAAAGGGTATTATATATATTATTATAAATTAACTCCAGAAGTAAAACCAGGAAAAGCGTACCTGTCAGAGTTTTGATACTACCATAATCAGGTAGTGGTAAGAGAAGCAGGTGAGACTTATATAAGTCATCAAGATCACTGACTAGAACTGGGCCTGGGAAAGGGCTTTATTCCACAGGCAGAATTGCCATTTGCACAGCAGTTTTGGCTTGACTACTTTTCTTTGGGGCTTCGCGTTACTGGGCTATTGCATTCCTAGTCCTGGCTCTCTTCCATAACAGAAATAGTTGATCATGCACAATTTGCAAAAGTACAGCGTGGTTTAGTCTTCCTGTCTACTAGAGACTGTGTTTGGCAAGCAAAAAGATCTGGAGGTGAGGATCTCTGGATTGTGTGAATACACACACATGCGTCGAAAGGAGAAGGGGCTTCAGAAAATGTCAGCTCTTGGGAGTAACTTCTGGAAAGATTTCCAGGACTTGGAATCTGTCATGATTAAAACCAGTTGTTCTCTTTCTTATCTTCTGTCAAACTTGAGAAGTGTAATGACAGCTCTTAAAGATCGCACTCTCCAAGGATTGGGAATGCTCAGAGTGGCACGTGAGCCAAAGAGAGTGAGGGAGATAAAAAAAAATCAGGGGTGAAAGTTCCCTTCTGCATATCACAGAAATGTGGGCACGCTTTGCTTTGCCTCCCAACTAATGATACAAAAATGTATCATCCCTGAATGTATTTGGCTTTAGAGCAAAAACCTAAAGGCATCTATTGATATTGATATCAAAAACATTGCACCATGCTCTAAAATGAACTTTTTTGGCTCATACCATGAAATGTCGGCTTAGAAAATAAGAGCACTCTGTTGTGGTAGCCTTTGATTGTCATATGTGTATATTCATCACATACACACAAACAAATCTGTTTAGTGACAGCCTCCAAAACAGGGTCTTTGGAAAGGTTACCACTCCACCATATGTAGGACTTTGATTTATAGTTATATTTTTCACAGCATGACACACATTGTTGGTGAACTGCGGCTGTGATAAAATCGTAGAGGTGTAAAGTTTCACTGGCTGGATGGTAAAGAGCGAGTCAGGGAGAGTGTAATGCGAGTCGAGAGCTGCTCTCCAAATGAATGAACTTGTATTGTGGATCTGGTTACAGCCGGCACACTGCCTTAATCCATCAACAGCAAGTTCACTTACAAACCAGCCTTTGTTTTTAATCCATGAGCCTTTAGGGATTCACTATAATCAAATGACCAATCAGAGGAACACATAAGAGGAAAAAAAAATTGCTACAGTGAAGTTTACTCTCAGCCACAAACTCTCCCTCAAAACCCCCCCAGGTAATGCAGATAACAGTATAATGCACCACATTAAGCTTATGGGCATTTAAAACTCCACAAGTTGAAAGTTAAGGCATGGCAAAACAGATCTCATTACTTTCTGGGAGTGCTTCTCCAAAGCTCGGGAAGGCTTTGATTTCAAACCATGTGTGCTCGCAGCACAGACACAGCTTAGTGATGGAAGACAGCCACGGGGATTGTGATTGCTACAGCTCACTTGGAGCTTTCTCCTGTTCTGGACGAATGAAAAGAACGTCCTGGATCTTGCAATTAAAATGTGTCAAGCTGAAATAACATATGTTCCTTGGCAAAGGCCTGAAATTAAGCCTTGGGGTGTGTCTGTGCATATATAAACAAATACTTTTATTTAAAAATGTGTATGTGTTTTATTCTTTCTCCCTTTATCATAAAGCACAAACAAAGAGCAACCTTTAGGCTACTTTTCTTTGCAACAGACTAAGCCAAACATCTACCACTGCCCAACAGCCCACATTAGGAAGGCAGACACATCCATGAAGAGGGAAATGGGGACAGAGTTCCCATTGTTAGTATGATAATATCTTGTTTTCTACTCCTACACCATAACTCTGGGCTACCTGGGCCATCCTATGGAGCTCTGTCCCCTGGAGTCCCTCAAGGTGGACCCAGAAGAAGAGGACGTGCAGTGTGGCTCACTCAGTGCCATATGGCTGAGCTCCTCCACATGTGTGTGTGCACACGGCGGGGGGGGCACAGGGGTGGCAGGGGGAAGGTGGCAAGACACACACACCATGCCATTAAAGGAGTGACAGATGGTGATGAAAGTGCCATAAAACCATAAGCACTGACAGCTCAGGGCCACGACTGAAGCAGCTGCTGAGGTATCACATTGTAAACAGCCCCCTGTCAGGGCACCCCCCTCGCAGCTCCTATCACAGAAACTGTCACCTCTCACAAATGCTGCCCTGTCCTCCCACAAACCCACCTCACCCTGCGTCTCCTTTGTCTCCCTCTGGCAGGGGATGCCGTGGGGTGAAAGGCGGGTGAAGGAGAGGACTGCAAGAGGCTTATGACAGGACTGGCAGAAAACCTTTCGCACACTGGGCAACCTGAGATGAGCACAAAAATAGGGAGACAGAAACAAAGTCCCCCGTGCCAGAGCACAGGAAGGACATTGGTGCCACCAAGAAGCCACCAAGAAGCCTCTCCCAAGCCTAGTCTCCCAGCTCCACGTGTGGGAAGTTCTCATACCCAAGGGCCCAGTTCCCTCCTAGTAATGGACCAGCAGAGCAGCATAAGCCCTCATCAGTCAGGCTGGCTGTCCAGCTACTGAACTAAAGGAGCTCCAAGCCTCCTTCAGAGAATTCCATCAGACCATGCCATCTCTCTTTACATCTCATTCCCATCAAGTTAAAGAGAGGAGCATTCAGTATTTCCTCTACATCAAAACTCCTGATGACCAGGAATCTGGAAACAAGCTGGAGACCAATGCTCTTGGGAGTTCAGGTGCGGTTTTTTTCAACCTTTTTTCCCCCTTTTTACACACACACACACACACACACACACACACACACACAACTATAGTGCTGCTTGCTGGACAAAACGTAGATCTATGGGAGTATTGCAGGACTAATATCACATCACATCATATCATATCATATCATATCATATCATATCATATCATATCATAGTGAGGCTCCCACATGTGCATGTGTTGGGGGTATTAAGGACTATAAGAGTATCCCAACCCTGATTAATCCTGCATAACTTGAAGCACTTAGGTGCCTAATTTGCTCCATTTTCAGTGAGGAGAGGATGTAGGAGAGTCCTTCTGTCATCTACAGCCTGAACTGCCTGCAGCAGGTGCCCCTTGCTCACCCAGCTTGAGGTCTGTTTAAGACAGATACATAGAGAGTGCCTGTTTTCCTCTATTTCTGTTTTCCTGGGAAAGGAACAGGAGATTCTTCACTTTGGAAATACTGTACAACAAGCAGCACAGTCTGCTGGAAAAATTTAGCTGGGCCTCTTGTCATATGAAAAGCTCTGTTCTCACCCAAATAAAAACTTAAAAATGTGCTGACTTCAAAAGAAATAGTAAGATATTACATTTTAATTTTTTTTTCTTCACGGAGTTCTTTTTTACCAGCTGTCTTATGTTTTTATTCTTTCATGACATAGTAGGAATTATTTACTAGTAGGATGTCATAAAAATAGTTGAACAAGTTTATTTTAAGGCTTTTTTCTGAAGTAGTCTTTAGTATGTTATGTTAAGGAAAACATCTTGTCTCCTTTTCTTGACTCATTTGATGTAACAAAAAGGCTCGAGATGTAGATCAAAGTACAGCTTTGGGGTGGGGAGAAGCTATCAGATGCTGTCCACTGGTACATTTTAATGCACAGTTTTATTTTGCCTCACTCCCTGCTTCCTACTCTGCTTCTTACCTGTGCTGAAACTCTTGAAAAGTCCTTTCACCCTGGTGTGCCCTTCCTTTCCTTAGATTTACCTCATCTGGACTCTGTAGAAATTAGCAGTTTATTCCAGTTTCCCTTTGGAGGGAACTCAACACAGCAAGCCTAAAGTTATTTTCCATTCGTACCAGAAGCAATTTTGCTGTGGCAAAGCCCTGCCCAAGGAACTGTCTTTTTTAGCAGCACCAATGAGCCCCCGCAAATCTCCATGTGGCTGTTCCTTAGAAAGCATCCACTATTTGGACTTGCTTATTTAAAGACACTTGTGTTGTAGGTCAGTCTGGCAAAAGACACACCCATGATCCCTTCACCACTGAGTCTTCTGCAATTTGGTTGAATGTGGCTCCATTCTCTTCTATTTCTGTGTCTTTCTTTGGACAGAGAAAAAAACCTTTGGCAAAGGTTTTCCAACTTTGCCAATATAGGGACCACTATTTTTTTTTTTGTATGGGTGTGGACTTATGTGCAAAGAATTTAAGCCTCTTGACTACATATTTAGTATTCACCACTACCTTCCGTGGCCACCTTATAAGTCATCTATGGAGCCACGGATCATAAGCTAAAAACCACTGTTCTGTGGTACTTTGATACTTATGTCTATACTTAGTTAAGTGTACTTATTTAAGAAAAAAGATAATCAGGTTGAAAAATTAAAAATATTCGTTATTTTCAGCATCTCTACTCCTGACCTGTGGTGCCAGTACAAGAGTCTGTTTCCTTGAAAATAAACATAAGAGTGCTAAGGAATGTTTCCAACATGAACTCTGCACACTTCAACACCAAAAGACTTTGGAGAAAGCAAAGTCATTCCTCTCCCCTTTCCCCTTGTCCAGCCTCCTCTAAGTGAGTTCATTTTTAAATCCCATGTTTTTGGAGTGGTTTAGACCTCACAATAGCAAAGGAGAAAGGAGAAAAAGTTTTGATGTTACAGAAATAGTCTGTCATCTACTGGAAAATAAGACTGAAACTACATGGTGGCCGTGAAAAGACAGTGCCCTGGTGATAGTACAGCAAGTCTTCAAGGGCTTTCTGTCATGCACCTGGAGATGATGGGGGCTGATCTGCTGGAGACCAGCTCTGTGCAGAAAGACCTGGGAACACCAAGGTGTCCATGAGGCAGCAGTGTGCCCTTGTGCCAAGAGAGCCAATGGTACTCTGGGGTACATTGGGAGGAGCACTGCCAGCAGGTTGAGGGAGGTGATTGTGTTCCTCTACTCAGCCCTGTGAGGCACATCTGGAGTGCTGTGACCAGTCCTGGTCTCCTCAGGACAGGAGGGACATGGAGCAACTGGAGTGGGTCCAGCAGAGGCTGCAGAGATGATTCAGTGGAGCATCTCCCTGAGGAGGAAAGGCTGAGGGAGCTGGGGCTGTTCAGCCTCCAGAGGAGACACTGAGAGGGGACCTCATCCATGTGTGTCAGTGTGTGCAGGGAAGGGTGAGAGGAGGGAGCCAGTCTCTTGTCAGTGGAGCCCAGCAACAGGACAAGGGGCAAGGGGCAAAACTTAGTTACTGTAAGGAAAGTACTTACTGTGAGAGTGTCAGAGTATTGGGACAGGCTGCCCAGAGAGGCTGTGGACTTTCCTTATCTGGAGATATTTAAAAACCACCTGCACGTGACCCTGTGCAACCTGCTCCAGGAGAACTTGTTTTAGCAGGGGACTTGGACTAGATGATCTACAGAGGTCCCTTCCAACCCCCACCATTCTGTGACTCTGTGAATCCAGACATCTGACAGAATAGCACTGAAGATTGATCTAGTATCTTAAAAGATACATGAACATGCTAATAGAGGCTTGGACTTACAAATGGATTTACACATTTCCTTTAGAGATCTGGGATTTAAAACAATTAATTAATTAATTTCTTGTGTTGTTGAGTTTTTTGATTATATCATATTGTATTGTATGCTCATTCACTGACTGAACATGGATAAACTAGATTAAAAAAAGACACAAATATTTGATTTATGCTTAAGTATCATTGCCAAACCTAACAGAAAGTCAGTAATTACACAAATCACTGTTTCCTTGTGCATAGAAAACCAAGCTCAGCTTGATAAAGAACCAATATTTTGCTAAGGTAAGAAAATTGCAATCAGATAGTGTTGTTTTATTACCTTATTATTGATAAACATGGACTGCTAGAACATTTAACAGTGATCCAGCCCAGCAATTCATTGCTCATACAGTCTCTGTCTGTAAGCTTAGGCCCTTAAATGGCTGAACTATTCTTAGACTTATGTGGTGAATACACAGGAATGTTCATGGGCAGAATATTAAGGCCAGAAGATGGCCCTAACAGTGCTTGGCAAAGGGAGATTGGATTTATGGAAAGTTTCCTTTGATGCTGTTGACTCCTAACTACTGCCCTCTCATGCTGCCCCAACATAAAAAATTAGTATTAAACTTGCATTCCAGATGAATGACAGGGAATAAAAAGGAAAAGGGATTTCAGTTAAAGCCTGTGGAACTAGATTCAAGCCCAGGATCTGGCCAGGTTTAAAACCAAGCTGGATCTCTTTAGCTGGAAATTCCCTGACTGAGAAGCTCTCTAGCTACTTCCTAAACAGTATCCTTCCTCTTCAACTGCTTCATAGGGAAATACAACATGGTCCAAGTGCTATTTGTGGCTGGCACAATTACCACTGGATGCCAAAAAGACGGCTTAGAACTGCCCACATTATGTAGACATCTGACCTGGGGGATACTCCTTTCAAATATGCTCAGTGAAGACAGGAATCCTCTACAAATCTTGCCCTACAGTTGTGCTTGTTTGTTAACACCAAAGCAAGAGAGCAGCTTAGCAAAGCAAAATAAACACACTATTTGAGAAAAAGAAGGTGGGGGGAGGGTAGGGATTACTTCTACAGCTATCCTAAAAAACTAATCCAATGTTACCTTACAGTGTGAAGTGATGCCACATGTAAAGAATTACGACAAGCATATATTAATGTATATTGCCTAACAGCTATGAGAAGTGACTAAACTGCAATTGCACACAAATGTATTTTTTGGAATGGCTGGCAGGTATTTCTGCACTGTTGTAGAACTTGGTGACTACCAGACTGTATATTTCTAACAATATTATTTGTTTTCACGTTGAGAATGAGCCTTTCTTGAATTTGCTTGTAAACAATGTTTTTTGCAAGCTGGAGGTGAAGGATGACTGAGCTTGTGAGGGAGACACTCAGCCTATCATTTTGCAGCCTTTCTGGGCTGGAACAGAGCAGCTATTAAAATAGCACCACATAAATATGTGATACTTTGAGGGCAGAATCTCAGGACCCCCCCTCTCAAACCAACCTACCAAGCAAAAACACCCTATGCACAGAAAGGGAGAGGGAGGGTAGGCTGCTTTTTTGCCCTTTAGGAACTGGCAACCCCCGCTGTGACGTGTAAACAGGGGTCCTCAGTAATCACAACGCACTGGGGTTTTTACTTTACAGCTCTTTAGCCCCAGAGCAGCACGTAGGGTGTTGATTTAGGAGTGACACAGAGGGAGTAGTGCCACCTACTGAAGTAATTATTTTTAGCACTCGAATTTCTTGTCCTAGGCTCTTTTCAGCTAAGGTCTAAAGATACTGCAGCATATTAAATAGCTCTTCTTCCTCCCTAATTATTTTCAGGAATTGAAAACAGCATTGTAACCCCCCCCAAATCCAACCCCCAGAAGACCCCAAAACAAGCAATAGTCTATACCATCACACTGTATTTTTATAAAGCTACTAATTTGAGAAATGAAACCCTGGCATGAGGGTGCATTTAAGCCTAGGCAGACTTTAAAACTAGATTAGAATTTAGATTTGCTCTGATTCTAATTACACAACAGAAGAAATGCAAAATTATTTTAGTGGGAGCAAGTTCACTCTGTTATTTTCTTCCAGACTAACTTATTTAGTGTTGGATCAGTAGCCTTGAACTACAAATTTGAAATTAATTGCTATGGGGACTGGAGATGGCTTTAAAAATCTTGACTAAAAAAAGTTTAGCTTTTAATCTCTCTCTCTCTTTTTTAACAGGATAAACACAACTCTTTCATGGCGGGAAGACAAAATCTCCCTTTTCCTGTCCCAGTGAATGTGTATAACATTACCAGGCTAAAGAAGAGCACTCTCTCTTTTCAGCAGGTAGAAGAAATACACCAATGTTCTGTTTTCAGATATTGATTAGTGTTGCTATGTGCTGCCAACCAGCTATGCAGAGTCACTTCACTGGCAGCTACTTATCAGCAATGAGTGAAGTGGTCCCTACAGTTTCCCTTAACTACTGCACAGATTTAAATAGTTAATGCCTGCAAACCCCGGGGAGAGGCTTGCTAAGAATGCTCCAGGAACACAGTCGTTCCATGTGCTGCAAACCAAACTTACCAGTAGAATTATTAATTAGCAACCAAAGTCATAAATACCAATAGCTATCCAAACGTTATCCCAGGCGTCTTCCACAGAAGATCTGATCAACTCTGGATGCTGTTTCTGCTGACCCACCAGTAATTTTATTGCTGCAGAGGCAATGCAGCCTGTCATACCATGATAGATTTGGTCTTTTCTGACATCCAGCTGCTTACTGTTATTGTTGGCTGTTGCTGAAGCACTGGAGATAATACAGGTGTTCTGTGCTGCTAGAACTGACTGCACTACAGAGAAATGTGGGACAAGCATGGGTAGAGGATATGTCTGCTTGGTAAGTGAAAGCAAGCAGTCTGATGGTAAAGAGAAAAATGTCAAATAGGCTTCAAAATTAATGGAGGACTATTTTATTAGGCTCCTCCTAGTTAAACAGAGCAGGCAATATATAAATATTGGTTGAGTTTTATCTTATTTTTGCTGGTCAGTTGAATGACTTCTGCAGTGAGCGTCCAATCACACCCCCCAAAACTATTAGCATGTATGCAATCATATGTTTTGCAAATTTAGAGACAGTTACAAGCTAGACATGGGTCCTAAAAGCCATCTCAATCTACAGGTAGGCAAACTGAGGTGTAGACCAACTGATCATTGCTTCATTTTCAATTGAAGCAATTTGTCCAAAGCTACATGTTAAGTCTGGGAAAGAGCCTTAGTCAGGACACAGGTCACAGGCGATTCTCAATCTGAGCAGAATGTTTGAATAACCAGCTAGAGCAGACAGGATAGTTCCTGCTAAACACAAGCTCAGGTGAGTGGTATCTGTCTCAGGTATCAAGGAAGCAATACAAAACTAATCCTATGTGTCTGTTTTTACAAAAATGCTAGACAAATATAATGAGTAAATAAACAGCTGCCTCTGAGTTATTTACAGTGCTGTTAACCAGCATTTAGGCTTCAAAATTGATCACCAGAGTCAACAAAGGGTTGAACAAACACATCCGTGGTTGAGTATTTGTATTTGAGATTAAGTACACATATACAACTGTGAATGCATGTGTTCAGCCAAACTATTGAGGCATTTTCCCTAAACCAAGGCTGTGCATTAAAATGCATTTTGGTCAAAAAGCAATAAAGTTATTCATGCAACTAACTCATACTTGTACACCTCCTTGAATCTCATCTAAACACCGACTTGGGACTCTTGTCAATTCTTTATATTGAGTTTTGACCTGATCTTTTTTTAATGAGTTGCTTTTGGTCTTCCCATTTTAAATTCTTTCCCCTCTACAATGGTATCTTGTCTAAAGCCTTAGTATCCTTTGAAAGGAGTTGTTCAATAGTAAAGGTTCCCTCCTCACAACCCCACTCCTCTGGGAAAACAAGGAAACAGACTGCACATCCTTGCTGGAGCTTCACTCAGGAGAGTAGCATCAGGAAAAAAATTCAGTGAGGCCCTTTTCTATTTCAGGCTTAATTTTTCCTACTGCAAATAAATTAAACACCACAACTGCTTCAGGGGCTGAATTTGTGCCTCTGGAGCAGTGATACGTGTGAACAGTGAGCATATATTCAGATGGGTGGATACTACAACTATTCAGTAGGGACTTGAATAAACAACAGAGCCAGAAATAACCCAGTGGTAAACCCAAATAAAGCCAAACAGTTTGGCTTTTGCCAAAAGGTGTTTATCTTTTTTAACCGTCTTTTTTCTCCCAGTCCTTCAGGGAGCTGTAACAACCTGAGCTCTGCTCTTTTCACAGCACATCCACCATCCAGGAACTGAAATTCCAGGAGAATATCAATTCTTGCAAATTTGGGTTTTACAAGTCATTCCCCTTAGGCATTTAATAAAGACTCTGAAAATAAATCTGTCCAAATGTGAGAGAATTTGTGCACCTCTTGGCATATGAAGCGTTTACACATAAAACATTATCTTTGGGAAAAAAATAGATGAATTGTATTACACAGTTAAAGAACATTGCACCAGAGAAGGAACATCTTCCCTCAGGGCAAAACATGACTCAGCTCAAACAGGTTAGCAGGGCATATGCTCTGCTAGGCTAATCAAGGTTCCCCAAACCCCAATGACTTTGTGTCAGAGGCACATGGAGCGTGAAAAGGAAATGACCACCTGCCTTCTGCCTCCACCAGCCAGGCACTGAGCAAACAGTCCCTGTCTGCATCACCATCATAGTCCCCTGACACCAACTGGGGTCCAGTCTGGATTGTTAGCAACCAATATTTACTTCCTTCTGGTAGATTCTTAAATAGCCTACGTGAAAAGCTTTTGCCCTCCTGGTTTGAATAGTGTCACTCTGGAGTTAGCACAAAAAGGTACCACTACTGCTTATCATGGCTTTGGACTGCAGCAAGGAGCTGGTCAGGGGCAGACTGTAGGTTTTGGGTGTTGCAAGACAGCAATCTGCATTGTGGGCAGGGGTTCAGTCCTATTGACATTTCCTGCCCCATGGGTATCACTGTTAGTACCACTGGCACTAACACTGTACCGCTCCTGGCTGCCTCACCACCGAGGCCAGGCACTGGACACATCCCACGCAGCCTTCCCTGCAGGGAGAAGAGCAGGTGGGGAAGCTCATAGTGCCTGAGCCCACTCTATTTCTGAAAAAAAATAAAACAGTGCCTCTTTTTCTGTGGCTGCTAATCTAGTACCTTTTGTCAGCCCTAAATTTTCATGGAATGAAAAAAAGATTAAAACCAAGATCATTCTTCTGCTCTGTGTAAGAGATTTTAGGTACAGGGGTTTGTTCTTGAATGACAGACTGCTTGACTAGAGGCTGATTTTTAACAATGCCATGTTTTTATATTCAAAAAAACCCCAAAGCTGCCTGCACTGTAGCTACACACCCTGTTTCACTCTGGGTCTATTTTAACAGGGTTTTAAAGCTATTTCACCTGAGTGCCTGCTGATTACCATGCTGAGTTTTTTAAACCAATCCATTGAATTCACTTCCTTTCTGTGTCCCCAGTGCCCATTCACCTACAGAAATATATAGACAAACAAGGCCACAGGTGCAGAAAATTGGGCCTTTCCTGCTGTTTATTACAATGTTGACCTTGGGGATTTGTTGGCGGGGGTGGCGGGAGAAGGAAAGAAAAAGAAGAAATACATGCTTTGCAATAGGATTCTGCTAAATCCTACCTTCCTTTTCTTGCTAAGTTTAAAAAAAAACCTCCTAGCTGCCAACAAACACAGACATCAAATTATTAGGAGGTGAAGTGGGAGCAGGGTTGTTTCTTTTGCATCTCTGAAGGGATTTTGGATGAACTGCTGCTGACCAGAAAGCATGCTCTTCCCTCAGCCCACCTCCCTCTCTGCAGTTTGCCTTTTGGTGATTCTTGGGCACAAGAATTTGCTCTGCCTTGTGGTCACCCAGCCCGCTGCTTAGTTTCTGTCACACGAGAAGAAACAGCCACCTGCTTGCTGTGTCAACAAGGTGCCTTGTGCTGAAAAGGCAAGTATGAAGAGGTCTCCTCTCACAAATGCATGGCCCCCACCCAAAACTGGAGGGCCTCACACCAAGGGCTACCCTGCCAAGGGCAGCCCTGGTTCCCCTCCAGAAGCAGAGTGAAGATCCCCAGATTAAGTGGGCTTTGCCCACGAGAAGAGTTCAAAGCTTTCTTGATGTAAGCTGGAACAACAAGTGAGGGGATCAGGTGTTAAAAATCACACTGCTCATTGGATAGGGAGGGTGAATGGGTTATTGCCACTCTACTTACCTGGGGTCACTTTATTTTGTGCTGAGAGCTGAGGGAGCACAGCACACAGGGGCTGCAGTAGGAGACAGATGTGCTGCAGTGTGTGTATGTGTGTAAGGTTTCAGCTTTCTTGTCTGTCTATGAAGGTGTTTGGACCAATTTCTATGGCTTGATCTCAGTGGATTGATTATGTGAATGCATTTAGTAAGGGCTAAACCCTGACTCAAAGAGCTTACAGTCGATTTACAAATCAGACACCAGGGATGGGAGGAAAGATGTATTATTCCCAACATTAATAATGTGGATTTGATGTGCAGTGAGAACAAACAGCTTGTTAGGGGTGATCTTTCTCATCTGGAAACTGAACTCATTTCTACCCATCATCAGTTCATTGCCTTAATTGTGTGACTGCTTAAAACAATGTGCTTCTCCTCAAGCCCACACAGATTTAATCTGAGACTGGCAAGGCCCTCTGGGTGCTTAGGCCCTTTGGAAGCTAATGTGCATTTGGTCAGACTGATCTGGAGGTAAAGGAACTGCTTGGGTTAATGAAGATAGGCACTCTGTGTTCTGCTGGACACCTCAGGTACAAAGGTGACCTGCAGTAATTAACCTGCTTGCCCAGAGTCTGGTCTGAATTTCATCTGTCCTGTTTTCACAGGCACTTCAGAACATGTATGAAGGCTTATAACAGAGGGACACTTTTTAAGTTCTTACTTAAGAATTATCAATAGGGGCTTCCTAGCTCCTTCTTTCTGGCTTTTTAATAAGTACTGATTAAATATTGTAAAGTAGGTGCCAAGAAGACCTCTGAGAAATCTGGTCTGTAAGTCCTAATCCAAAGCACATTGAAGCACATTGCAGAACATGACCAAGAAGGTCCAGAGAGCACCTTGTGCAAGCCTTGTGTAAGGCTGGACTGTGGTGAGCAGTGATGACTTCGTCATGACTATGATCATCTCAGCTCCTGAGTCACAGATAGAGCATTCTCATTGGTTGTTACTTGATATTACACTTCACCAGTGATAGTTGGGAAAGGCTCAAAGCGTGGCCCTGCATTTTATGACTTTTTTTCCTCTCTCAGGACGTGAATATTCATGTGGCCTTTGGCCTGATGCATTACTATTCTGCCTGTGCCTGCAATGCAGCCAAGAAACACTTGCTTGTGCCTTTACCTTTAATAACTGCGACCAAAAACTCTAGCTAACAAACTCAGTCAACACAACTAGGGACAGCTGGGCCAACAGAGGAGGGGTTTCAAGCAGTTTGAACTTCCGACAACATACAACCCTCCTAAGCCATATTTATGACAGGTGGACCAGAAAACTAATCTACTGGCATTCAAGGTGCAGACTCTTCTATTATGCTGCCTGTGGAGACTGACATCCACATTCTTGATCAAGGGCAGACCCACATCCATGTGTGAGTCCAACCTCACCTGAGGACACGATCTGCTGGTGAAGCACAGCTTTAGGGTGATGGAGTACTGAAGACAGAAAGGAAATGAGCTACTGGGGCCACTGAAGGGCCACAGCACTGGGTGACCATCGAGGCCCTTCTGGGACCTCTCACAAAGATGGATAAGGTCTGTGGGCAATCTGAATTCAGGCTATCCTTGTTTGGTGGCTTGCCACCACATTACAGGCATGCCACTGGAGATCTAGGGCTGGGCTAGGACACCTGGGGCCCCTGGAGTCAGTGCAGGTTTTATTTTGAAGACCATTTTTAAGGTACTGTGCAGCCACAGATAAATGTCAGAGAGAAATTTTAATTTCAATAAATTTCCTTTTTTCTGACATATGACTTGGAATACAAGTCCTGAAATCGTAAGACTAATGATGTCAATATGCCATAGTTGGTGTTAATTACTACTTTATGTCTTCCCTGGCTTAGACACGCTCACATATAACAAAATGTGTTTAAACAACAATAATATTACTATGAGTTGTGAGAGTTCCCCTCCATCTCCTCATGTTCACTTTGGTGAACTAACCAAAAAACACAGTTTGCTTTGTCCGAGTGAGGAATTTAGCTCATATTAGTTAACAAACCTCAGGTATGAAAATTAAGCAAGTCTTTTCTGTAATATAGGCAGGACTTAATGTTAACTCCCAATATGAAATTCATTTTAGCCGTTTTTCATGTAAAACCAACTTTCTGTATTTCTCGTTTTCATTTGTTCAATTTTCCGCATTGGAATAATTACTATAACTGAAAAAGCATGTTAAAATCCCCAGTTATTACAAAAAAACACGCTGGAACTTTCATTCCAGAATTTGTCACTTCATAAAACTACACATTATAGAACCGGCCATTCTGGGCCAAACATACGCTCCATGTAACCCAGTATCCTGTCTGTTACCATGATTAACAGGGGAAAGTGTAGAAGAAGATAAAAATGATCTTTTCCCCTGCTGTTCTCTCCCACCTTCTAGTAATCAGTCGTTTACAGACACAAAATGTTGTGTTGCAATAACAGAAAAACAATGCTTCCAATAAATCAAAATTAAATTGCTGTTCACTTACATTAAGTTCATTCAATCTGACTTTATCACAGTATCCGCTTTCTAAAATTTTGTTTAATTTTTAGAAGCAAATGCATATCTTTATGCCAGCTCTGGAGAATTAAGCTGGAAATATTCCATTCAAATTACAGTACCCAGGAAGAAAGAAGATTCAGCTGGAAAAGAAATTTTAACTGAAGACATGAAGACTTGTCTGTCAAGGTGGAGGGAGCTGTGAATTGTCTCCCATCCTGCCCTGCAGAAACTACTTGGAAGTCAGATTTTTTTCTCCCTTTTTTTTTCCTTCCCCCCCAAAGGTCTCTCTGCATTGTTTCACATTCTTTCTTTATTCTCCTTCCTTCTTGCTTCTTGTATTTTTCATTCCCATTGCTTCCTTTCTCAGCTATTTCTTATGAGAATGGAAATAAAGACCCAAATTAAAACTTCAAACCTATAGGTACACATTTGCTCAGAAAACCTGCAAGGATTCCCCCCACCCCAGGTCCTTTTTAAACCCTTCCTTAAACAAACACATCTATTTAGACAGTTTGTTTCTCTATCAATCTGTGAAAAGTTAATACAGTTTTGTGCCATTTTTGTTATGGAAACAGCATTGTAAAAATACCATATGGTCCACTGAGGCCTGCCCTTATAACCCCAATAAATACAAATCACCCTAGAACTTATCATTGTAAGTTCAAATATGTAGCTAATGTAATCTCAAAAATCCTTCACAAAAAGAAAACAAACGAGCTCCTTTTAAACCCCTGACTTGTTGCTCTTGACTTCAGCTGTTTGTTCAATATTTCAACAACACTAAACAAATGTGCCGGAAATACTTATCATTTCTGAGTCACCCCCTTGCTATCCCAGATCCCAGACTCTTCAAATTAGGGACTATCTTAAAAAGATTAATGTGATTCATTCTCTTTGTTTCTTTCATTTCAGTATTGTCTTCAGCCTATCCCTTGGGAGTCTCCTGTTATCAATCTGCCTAATTCTGGCTAATCTTTCTTGATAATTCATTTCCCATCTCCCTGTCACAGGCTGTTTTGGCTATTCTGTTTTGTACCTTTTCTAACTCTGAAACATTATTATTATTATTAATGGCAGACAACAGTGTATATTATATCCAGCTCATGCCTGAGGTTTGGGTAGATTTTTCTGTTACTGATATCCTGTGTACACACATATCGACGTACACCTATCGATGAAGTTTAAATGATAAATGTTGCAGAAGAGCACTGCCTTCCTACCTCCTTTGTAATATACAGCAATTAATTTGTACTTCATTGCTTATTTATACATATGTATTTCAGACAACCAGAGTGCACCCTAATTCCTTGTGATTTATAATAAAATATAATAAAAAGCTTTAAGCAAAAAAACCCGTTCTCTCAACACACACTAAAAATAAGTACTCTGGGTATTATGGATATAACAAGAAATGTGATCAGATTAACTGTATTATTTTATTATTTATCAACAATGTTTCACTAGTGAGTATCTAGAACTACCTTCATGTCATGGGACACAGTAGAAAGTACCTTGATTTAAACTCTGTTTCCAATCTAACTGCTCTTTCAGAGACACTCAGGAGTTTAGTTTTAAGAGTGAGCAGCAGTTTTTGTGCCTCTGCATGGTGTCTGATTTTTAGAACATGTTTTTTCTTGTCAAGGAATTCCAACATAGAAATGTCAAAATAAAAAGCTGCAAAAATAGAATAGTTTCTTTTAAATAATTTCAGTCTTCATGGCTCCTCTGTCTTCTTGAAGTGTGGGTGAATGGGAAAGAAAACCAATACTGTACATGGTATTTCCAGGGACATGATCTTGCTCATTGATATATCCTTTCTCTGCTCTTGGAGCGGATTAATAACTGTGGAAGTCAAACGACAGTAGCATAACAGCAAGCTACACCTTGCTCTTCCTGAGGAACAACTGACTCCTGCTTCTCTTTTAGACTTGTCTTTTCCCTTGTAACTCTTCAACTGTTGTATTTGTGTCAGTGAGATGAAATAACATAAATGCAAAAACATTTGTACAAAAAATGCTTATGTTTCTTTTTCCTTCATTTCCAGCATGGCAGTAGCACCACAAATGACAGAAAAATGAATCTGAAATGCATTTGACAATTTGTTCTATGTGTACTTCTACTCTCACCCTAAGGAATGGAAACAGTGCCAGATGATTCCACTAACAAATGTCAATTTAAAAAAGTGCTATTTGGGATCAGCTCACCCAGTAAGCAGTTCTGAAAGCTAAGGGTAAATCACAAGGCTGGCTATATATATAAATAAATCTCTGTTTACTCAGAGATATTGCACAAGTAAAAGAAGATCAGAGAAGTTCACTGCAATGCTATGAAGGAACTACAGGTTACAAGATTCAGTCTCGGAGGCTTTTGGGATTATTACCAGGTAGCCTGAATGCCACACAGCTGTTTCCATACCTCCATCATGTTACTTGTGCAAAAGTCACACCCCTACTGATGTGAAAAAAAGCCAAGGACTGAGGGAAGGACTGGTGAGGGTTGCTTAATCCTACTTTTGTCTCTGTTCTTGGAGCTGTCCTGACTAGAGCTCTTAAGGCTCTGATGTAGCCCAGACTCCTAATCTTAATGTGCTAAATACATTGTCCACTTTGGATTGTTCACTTAGCTGCAGCAAATGCCTTATATTTTTTCCTGTCTGAGTACAATTAAAATTGCAGGATATTTGCCAGACAGGCTGAGACTCTTTCACCACTCTAAGCATCCCTTTGCAGTATTGTGAAGAATGATCAATCAAATTACTCTTAGTCTCACCTATAAACAACTTATTTTAACTGTCTTTACAGGTCTGTTTGGAGGCAGTTTAACACAGAGACTCATGCAGTGACACTGCTATTTGTGCCAGGCTGTACTTTCATTCACAAAGAAATAATACCGGAAAATTGGGGTACCCTGAATGAATTTATCAGTAAGCTAAATATGGTATATGATAACAAATAAAACCAAGCTATAAAAAGAAGAAATTCCTACTAAAGAGTAGGAACCCCCCCCCCATTTCTCTCTTGTATGCCTTGACATGCAAGTCTTCATTTTTTTTTATCCTGTTATATTTTTTATACCTAGTGGTATTTCACCAGGTATGCATAGGAGAACAACAAACATGCAACCTTTGTGTAAACTAACTGCAGACATCACTAATTACTAAGAGCTGATTATATTTGGGGGGCTTTCTTGAGTGGTGATTTTTTAAAAAGCCTCATTGAATTAACTTCATTTATGGATCCAAGAATGGCCACCTAATGTAAACATGTCCTGGGCACAGAAAATAAATGGACAAAAAAATAGAGAAAGAAAGAGAAATTCATTTGTGCAGAGGCCAGAGTAACAATATGCTTCCTAAGGATATCAGTTCCAAAAGCATTTAAGAAATTATTTTCCCAGTAAGTTCATACTCAACTTTCTGTACACTTATATTTCTGACCTTATGGAAAAAAAAGGACCTTAATTACACTATATACATCTATTAAAATACAGTCAATTGTAGCAAACAGAAGCAAAACATACACAACTTATATTTTACCAATATAATTTCAGAGACAGGGTTGATAATACTTTTTTAAAAAAAATTACATGATGTAACTTGCATTATTTTTTCTTACCATAAATCTTTCTCCTGGCTTTCAGGACAAAATTTGAAAGATAACTTTTGCCCTACCAGATTTTGACCAAATGCACACCTTAGTCAAAAGGTACTGGCAACCCTTTATTGTTGCTACTGAATTGCAACTGTGTTAATCAGTATAGTTCCTGTCCTGTTCTTTTTTCAATATACATTTCTTTGCTCACAACTTGGCCTGTACTGTTTCTATTAAATTAGAAGCACTTTTAGTTTGTCTGAAACCAAATCCTCTTGTGCTATAAAGCAGTGTGTCTGTGTATGACAACAAACACAGTAGGGGCCCTATCATTTGAAAATTTATTTTAATGTAACAAGCCACAGTAGATCACAGATTTGGATGCAGCCTAAAGTGACTGATTAGCATTTTATGAAAAGTCTATCTAAAAAACTTATGAACTTGGTAATTTTTGGGGAAAAAAAGAAAAGTTGTCTGGACAATTTAGTTGCATAAACTCCCATTCTAACAGGTGTGAATCATTAACTCAGTGTCTTTTTTAGATTCTCATACTGGTGAGGTGGTCCCAGAATATATTTGTATCTGTGTGCATTTGCACCTTCAACACATTCTTTTGGTTCTCTGCATACTCCTCTCTCAGTTTGTTTTCTGAAAACTACCTGAGCAAAACAGTCAAGAAATTAGGAACAGGGTTTTTTCCCCTTTACATTTTTAGGAAACCATAATTTTAGCACTTGTATATATGAACTTATGTGAGCCAGAACTACACCTGTAAGAAAGTAAATCGTAATTTGTTCTGCCTGAGAAAGCAAAAGTCATCAACACAGCTCAGACAGAAAATCCCTCAGAGCGAGTGCACAGATTTTATGTTATCTATCAAATAACACATACATCTGAGGAAACCACATCAAGAACTATTCTGTGTTCTGGAAACCTGAGTTTTTTCTGTTTTTTAAAATACAGGTCTTCCTGTAGAGTGGGTTTTTTAAAAAACAAATCCCCCATGATACAGTTGCAACACATGCATGCAAAGGGAAGTTTAAAGACTCTTCTGCAGCTTTCTTCCGCTATACACTTTTGGTCTCTGGTTTCTCACAGGCTGTTCTCTTGTCTCTTGAGACCTTCTCTGCCTCTGACTCTGACATCAACTTGTACTTATTTATTACAGGAGGGTACCTTTGATAACTTTCTTAGTAGATTATTTTAGTGATTTTGATTTGCTGGTCACGACTGAGAGTACCATGACAGCAGAGAGGACGTACACTGATTAAAAGAAGGATTCATTTCTGAGGAAGTATCCCAATACACACTTTTGGTGGGAATAAAAATTCTGGCACTGCAAAGCCTTCATCTGACATTTGCTCCCCAAGCCTGTGATAATCAGATGTGCCCACACCTGGCAGGGCCAGGCACACACGTGGCCATTACAGGCTTGGGGTTGCTGCAAGTCCAAGTCCATCCTGAAGTATTTAGTGGGGACGGTGTGAAGCAGCTCTATTTTGAGGTCCTGTCGTGAAAACATCTCAAACATTCACATGTTTGTGACTGTGTTTACAGGCTGGTGGAAATATATCTGCTGGACATATCACAGAGCTGCTGAAGGAAACAGCTTCCTGTGCACTTCCCACATCTCTCGCCACTCCTGCTGGCCCCAGGGGACGTGCCACTCACATGCTTATGGCTGGGGGGCACCATCCTGCATCCACTGGGCTGGGTGCTGCACAGTTAAAGAACAGAAAGGCTATTTCTAATCCCAAGAATTTAAGGTCCAGTATTTTTGTCCTCCTGGTTGGTCTCCTCTTGAATCTTTATACTGTAATGCCACAGTGAAGTCAAAGCTAAACGTATGACATTACAGTTGGCAGGAGAGAAGCAAAGCCATCCGATGGGTCTAAGGAGAAGGTGAATATGGAGAGAGGGGAGGAGAGCTCCACAGCAGAGCTTGCCTTCCATTCCCAAACCTGAACCTTACAAGCAAGATTGTATTTCTTCAGCTGTCAACAAACAGAAAAAAAAAAGAAAAAAAGAAAAAAAAAAAGCTTTACAAACAAGTGTCAGGTAAAATGTTTTCTTTCCCTGACAGCTGGAAGGAGAATGTTATTTAGATGTAAGATAAGGAAGTGATAATCTGCAGCTTGTGTATGATTCACTGTAACTACTACTTTCTTTAATAAAGAAAAAGCCCACATGTGAATAACATTCCCTCTGCCTAACAATTTCATATGCTATTTGATTGCTTTTTTTTTTTTAACAACTCCCTTTTCTAGTCCTTGTGCTGTGCAGTAAATGCCACCGCTAATGAGATAATACCAGTGTGTTTGAGAGCAGACTGACCCTGCTGTTTTCAAGCAGTTTCAACTTCTCGACAGTCAGGAGCCTGCCTAATGTTTTGTGGCTGCCTCTGGTCATTGACATGGTACAAACTGCCTTATCTCCCTGTGGGAGGGAGGTCATTGCCAAACCCACGGCTACTTGACTGGGGAAGCAGGCCGTCTACAGTGATTCAAACACACAGCCTGTGCCAAGCAGAGGGCTTATAACAAATAACCTAAAATAGCTCCAGTCTGAATGTGTTTCAGTTTTTCTCCGTATGCCAACAGTTGACATGCATTGTCACGATGCTGCGTACGATTCAAGAGGCTCAGTTAAGCACATTTCAGTAAAACTCCCATTGTTTAGGATTTCTGCAACTTCGGCACTTTCTCAAATATCCTTCTTTACTTTTTGCAAAGCCCTTTCAATGACCCTTTTTGTGTCAACGTAGAGCTCAGCTCACAAATCAATTGTTCTATTTTTATTTCCAATATTACACTTCCTTCCAGAGTGCTCATAGGACGATGCTGTGCACTTTGTCACCAACTCTTGCCAGTTTTCCCAAAAACTCCCTAATTGGGCAGGAAAGCAGGCTTAGCAGGGAAGTGGAGAAAGAAACAGGAGTTCAAGTAGTGAGAGCCCTCTCACCATTCAGGCTTGTGGTGTAGAGCATCTATTTGTGAGAAGGATATCCACCAAACTGGAGTAATGTTTGTGCACCTGATCACCTGGGATGTCACATAAATAAGCCCATGAGAATTTGTGGCTTATGGAGGGAGGGAGCATTCCTGACCTGTATTTCCTAGGGAGTCCAGTTCATCCAGAGCTTCCTTGACTGCCCACACTTGGCAAGGCTCATCTGTGACTTCCCAGCCCCATGACTCACCAAAAAATGAGCAGCATGATACAAATGCCAAATTTCTTTCCAGGACCTCCAATTAACAAGACTTTCTAGAGCACTCAGCAAAGTCTCAGATACACATTGCTCACCCCCACATCTGCCTCCTTCTGGTGTTGCTCAGCTTCTCAGCTCTTTATGGGAACAGAGGGGCCTTTTGTGGGACTCCTCAGAGAGGACAGGGACCTTCAGCATGAGTAAGGACGGCACAGGATGACCCTACTTCTTTTTGCATTTTGCCACATGTTAGTGGAGTGTCTTGCTGCATAAGTGGGACTCTGATATACCACTGCAGTACAACAAAGGAACACACTACAGGAAACAGTAAGTTCCTTCTGACCTCTGTGTAAGGGAGATATTGTCATTACAGACAATAAAAGCAGCTCAAAATTTGCGACAGTCAAATTTAATATGTGATGTTAGACCACAGACAGCACCATATTATTTATGGCTGAAGTCTGCTCCTGAAGAAGCATCCTCCCTCCATTTAACTCACCTGGAGATATGCATTATTAGCCAGGGATATACACTGAACATATGTACAGGAATTTTTAATCTCTTACTTGGAAAGCTTGAACAAAATTGTACCTTACCTATTTTTTTTCCTCCCTTGCTACATCACTTTGTTTCCCCCGGAGCTGAATACCAGTAATATTCACTGCTTCAGCAACTGGAAACCAGTTAAAAATGGAAACATTTATTATGGAAGGAATAAAACAAACAAAAAGAACAAAAGCAACATGGGAATCTCATGAAGTTTAACAAGGACAAGTGCTGGTGCTACACCTGGGTAGGGGCAACCCCTTGTATCAACCCAGGCTGGGGATGAACAGGTGGAGCAGCCCTGGGGAGAAGGACTTAGGGGTGCTGGTGGGTGAGAGGCTGGACCTGCCCTGGCTTTGTTCACTGGCGCCCAGAAACCCCCGTGCCCTGGGCTGCACCCAAAGCAGAGTGGGCAGCAGGGCCAGGGGGGATTCTGCCCCTCTGCCCCCTCTGGGGAGACCCCCCCGCAGTGCTGCTCCAGCTCTGGGGGCCCAGCACAGCAAGGACACGGAGCTGTTGGAGCGAGTCCAGAGGAGGCACCAAGATAATCAGAGGGATGGAGCAGCTCTGCTGTGAGGAAAGGCTGAGAGAGTTGGGATTGTTCAACCTGGAGAAGGGAAGCCTTTGGGGTGACCTAATTGCGGCCTTCAGTACCTGAAGGGAGTCCACAAGGAAGATGGAGAGAGACTATTTCCAAGGGTCTGGAGTGACAGGACAAGAGGGAGTGATTTTAAACTGAGAGTAGGTTTAGATTGGATATTAGGAAGAAATTCTTCCCTCTGAGGATGGTGAGGGCCCGGCACAGGTTGCCCAGAGAAGCTGTGGCTGCCCCATCCCTGGCAGTGTTCAAGGCCAGGTTGGATGGGGCTCTGAGCAACCTGGGATAGTGGGAAGTGTCCTGCCCATGGCAGGGGGTTGGAACTGGATGATCTCTAAGGTTCCTTCCAATTCCCTGCTCTATGACTCTATGACTCTATGAAGATAAATAGGTTGGTGCAAGGCCACAGGACGGCGTGTGGGTCAGGGCCCTGGTGTGAAGGACTGAGAGAGCACAGGATGAAATCACTGCTCCAGTGCTGACCCTCTGTTTGCCTGTGACTGCGGCTCCTTGTGCTGGGGCAGGACACCTGTGAGGTGAGACTCCCAGAAGAAGCCTGAGGCTGTGTGTTTCCTGCTGGGGAGGAACAGTGAAACTGTTTGAGTCAGCTGCAGGTAGAGGGTTGTCTCTCTCCTCCATTCAAGGCAGCAGCAGCTGCTACCCTACTGCTCACAGTGCTCATGGCCTTGCTGCAGAAATCAGGGAAAGAGGCACTTGCTGCTCTCCATCTTCTTCACAATATTTCTACCTTTCTCTCTTTGCCAAGCACAACTTGTTGCTTTGGTCTTTCCTTTCCCGCTGTCATTGCTCTTCTTGAATCTCATCATTTAGGCCCAGACTCAATAAAAACTCTGCCTATCTGCCACAGTGGAGGAACTAAAGCCCTAAAGACAAGACTACTGGGCCTCTGTGCTGAAACTTACTGAATCTCCCTGATTCTACAGCAGAAAAGCTGTCATGAAACCATCATGAACCAAAAAGTAGTACTCTCAATCCACACTTCCTGGGGACTCAGCTGAAACCCACATCTCAGCACAGACAGGAGATGTAACTGAGGCACAGTGTCCCAAAGATGACTGTATTCTTCCTTTAGGCAATGTTCAAATGTTTTTTCACTAGTGTGTTCTGTGTAGGGTGCTTGCTGAAGGGTCACTGATTTTTAAAAAGTCATCAATGTATTCTAAAGATTTTCTTTTTTCCTCCATCTTTGTACCAAAATTAGATTATTCCTCTACACAAAAGAAAGTAGAAAATACCACAAAGTGTGATAAGGCACAACTTTTTCAGTATGACTGGCAAAGAGTAGTCCTCACTACTCTTCAAAGGTACAGTAGTACCAGCTGATGAGATGATTTGAACCTACAAGAAAATAATAGCCTGTTCAGAAATGCATCTTCCTGTTTAAAGAATTCAAGTAAACCACTCTCATAAATAGCTTTGAAATCAGATTTATGTGAACAAAATGACATGTCAAATATCAAGTCAGAGCTTATTACAAACACACAAGAGGGATTATAAAAGAAATCCATCAGTAGAATCAAAGACGAATTAACATGATGGCATAGTCCTACAGAAATGTACTTCACAATACATTCTTTGAAAGAGAGAGAGAGTGAGAGAGAGAGCAAGAGAGAGTGCAAACTATGCATTTAATTTGTGCTTAAGCAACTGTACCAGCATAGTAAGAGCTTGTATTTTTTCTGGCACAGCCCTCTGTCATAATCCCATTGCATACTTGCAAATGTATTTTTAAATTGCTCAGCTTCTGTCAACAGATTAATTCAGGGCTATGTTATTTAAAAGGTGAATGCAAAATTCACAGAGCTTGCAACGTCTGCTCTGACTGACACACCTATAATGAAGGATCACTAAATCACCCCTTTCCACAGGAAAATAAAATTAGAAATAACAGATACCAGAAAAGGAAGACAGTCCCTGTACCAGGGGGACTCCAGCATGCCAAGATGATGCCAAATATACTTCAAGATTCATTTCCACTAAAAAGATACTGACCAAAAAAACTTTTTGAGTGTTTACCTTGCCTGACTTCGCATGGGTAAACATTCCTGCATCCAACCTAAGGAGCTATATTTAGAAATGTATTCTTACCAGGAAACTAAATAGGCTTCAGTGAAACCAAAACAGTCCTGGGTCTGACTCTGAGACAGATAAGTCAGTAGGAACCCCACCCGCATCACCAAGCCCAAAACCAAACCCAGAAACTGTACCCTCTCCCACCCCAGCGTGGGGTAAATCCTCCCTCTCAGGCTTCACAGATAGAGGAGGGTTTCTGGAGCCATATGAAGCCATACCAATTACTTAAAAGGGAACAGCAGTATTGAAAAAATGTTATACAAGCAGTGGTAAACCTCAGTGGTCTGGGTTTGAGACAACAGAAAATCCCTTTGACAAGTAGTAAACATACTAAAAATAGTACTTGGTTCTTTTTAAAGTCAGCCTAAAATAAATCTCTTTGCTTTTTGTATCTTGTTTTGCAGTTTCATATGAAGGTGCCCAGCAATCTTTCGCCACCAACAAAAATGACCACCTTTGTGGTCTTATTCCACAGCCTGTTTTGGAGCCTAATGCAAGTACACAAAGTCATAGTACTTTCAAGGGAGGACCACATATCGAGAGCAAAATCCCAGACTGTGAGGAGCGGCTTCATCTCATAGTGAGATTTTAATGTATCAAATGTATTTGGTAACAGAAAAATACTAACTTCAATGTCCTGAGCAACCGAGACAGAGAGGATAAGGATTAATTAGACTACAATGTTCTTGTAACTTGTCTAAACTGTACTCTGAACCATTTCTACCTGGTTAAAGACGGCCATCATCCAGGCACACTTTCCTCCCCTCCAGATCTCAGCTATCAATAAGAAGACATCATCCTCTGCTAATAAGAGTATATCTACACCAGGCATGAGGAATGGGACTGATCCCATCTCCTTTATGCTTGAGCTAGATACCAAGATTCCCTTAGCAGCCAGTGGAGGGAAACAAGTACTTCCAGAGAACAGAGCACCTGTGTCAGACATGTGCTTTAGGACAAATTATACATCAAAAAATTATTTTTCCTACAGTGACAATACAGGGAGTTCAGACTTAAATTTACATTTGATAAACTAGATCCTAGGTTGGCTAATTCCCTGCCTTGCTCCAATAGAGAATTCCACTTGTAAAATCACCATAATTTATTTTATCATCAATGTTTCTTAGGTGCTCAGAGTATGTATGAAATCAACACTTGTCCCGTATTAATTGTGGAAGCCCATCCCGGTCACTGCACTGGCTCTTCTGGGTGTGGATGTGAAACACCCCTCCCCTTGCTCATTCAGCTTTGGTGGTGAGGGAAAAACTGTTCCTCTCCTGAGAGAACTGATCACATGCTTGCAGCAGCCCCTGAAATCTCGTTTCTGGTTAGTTATAGCAAAGAACTTGGTTTCTACCCCTCCCTTCTGGTGCCAGTGGCTTAACGAACATTACTTGTGTGCTCTTTAAACTACTCCTTTCTTTGCATTGTGCTCCCCCCTGCTTTCAGTCCCAGATGGAGGTTCTGGGCTTTATGCCCCACTAGGCTGAGCAATTTCCAGCCATCTTTGAGACTGGGAGAATTACTACCTAAGTG
Source organism: Manacus vitellinus (assembly GCF_001715985.3). Classification (NCBI taxonomy): domain Eukaryota; kingdom Metazoa; phylum Chordata; class Aves; order Passeriformes; family Pipridae; genus Manacus; species Manacus vitellinus. The sequence continues at coordinate 902,823 of NW_021940861.1, forward strand.
CAGGTTAATGTATGCTTTTGAAAAACTACATTACATACATATTAGTATGTACTTTTAATAAAACATTCTATATGTTTCAAAGGTTTGGCATAAGTTGCTCTCATTTTCCTTTCACCTTGACATTTTTGCTTTTTTTATATATATATAAATTCTGCAATTTTGGTAAGTTTCCCTTTCATTTTGACTTAGCAAGCATTCCACCAAAACAAGTGATTCTGTGTTCATAATATTCTAATTTAGCTACTGAATATCTTCAGAATATTTCATTGTTGTATCTCCTGCACACCTGTAGCTGTATTTACCTCATATCTAAAATCTGATGTGTTTTTTAGTTTTCAGTTCATTAAGGTTCTCTTTAGCTTTTCTACTGAAACAAAAGCAATGTTTCCATGGCCATGAAAGTAGTAGCTGGGGGGATAAAAAGCCTTTGAATGTCTGGCACAGTAATTTATATTTTCATATTCTCCTTGTGAGCAAAAGAAAAATATACTGTTTATATGAGATTTTAGCTAAGAAAGTAAACAAAGCTTCCTTTTAAATATAGTCTCTCAGGCAACTATGATGCAGATTATGAAAGAAGGATGGGAACTCACTAACATTCTACTTATTGTGCAATGTGCAATCATATATTTTGCTTATACAGCAGAATTATCAAAAAAGCCAAGACTGGGGCTCTGAACACCCTGATCTAGTTGAAGATGTCCCTGCTCACTGAAGGGAGGTTGAACTGCCTGACCTTTAAATGTCCCTTCCAACTCAAACCATTCTATGACTATGATATACAGCAGCAGAATTTTGGACACCTGACTGAATTATCATAACCAAATCTACAAGCTCTTGATGGTAAAAATATTTTGTCTTATCTCTGCATAACTCATGGTCTGGGCGAGTGGAACTCAGTGCTAACCCCAGACCATTTTTTATTGCTGTTTTTCAGATGAGGATGTTGAATGGCAGTAGTTTGCCTATAGAAGAAAAGCTGAGGGACAGAAGCACTGGAGGAAATCACCGTCTCCTCCTGTCAGCTTTCCCAATGACTAGCAGGGTGTAACTTTTGCCATGTATTTTTCTTTATAAAGAAATAAGGAAGGACCCATGCTGAGATATCTGAATGTATATCTTTCGGTAGAGCAACATACTAACCCTAAAATTGTTTCAACTTTCCTCCTCATCTAGCAGTTACTGAAGCACAAACATATAATCATGGGAAATGCTATAATTAACCATAAATCTCTGCTTCAAATCAAAAGGGCTCTGAGCTTTCATTTCAGACTGAAAGACTGGAACAAGAGCACAACTATTAGAGCATCTACCTTGGAATCAATTTCTGTCAGTGTGCTGGCCTTGTTTTTTTGGTCTAACCCACAAATTTGTACCTGCATGGTTAGCCAAAAACTGTACATTATTTACCAACATCAGCATTAAAACTCAAGGATTTGGCCATGCTCCAATGCTCTTGGAACCAAGCATCTGATACTGTACGCTTACTTTAAAAAAACATCAGAACTGTGCCTGAGAATACTGCTCCTTGTACAACTCCACATATGAGAACTTGATATAAAATAGAGTTTTCTTATAGCTTTTTACTTTTTTTTTTTTTTAAATCCATTAAATGTTTTGGGTTTGTGTGAAACTGAGTATTCTCAAACAAGGCCTGATGTTGCAAAGCATTTCACAACTCTCTTCCCACTGAGTATCTACTGAGGTTACTTTAAAGCTTTACTTCACCATAGTCTATGAACTATTAAATATTTTGAAGAAAAGATGGTAATAACAGTATTGCTTTCTTGCTTCATATTTTAACACAAGCAGACTGCAGGAGAAATACTGATTGTAGCAGAACTCTGGTTTTCCAATAACTAAATTATAAAGCCCTGAAATTTAGGCTGAAATTGGGCTGATTTTAAAGTGCCTAAAACCCCTCAAGACTTATTTAGCTTACACTGCATTTTGCTGGCATCCCAGATAAGGTCAAAATAACCCCAACATAGTCCTCCCAAAATCCAGTCTTCACTCCAAATCTATTTCCCTCTTGTCCTGTCTTCAAAGGGGCAGGTTTGATTTGTTTGGGGATTATTCTGATTGTTCCCAGGGTTCAAATCCCACCTCGACTGTTCCTTACCTGATCTCATTGATTCCACTAGTGGGAAAAGTAATGATAAAGCTATTATGTGGCACTTAGTGTGTGAACACTCGCAGTCTAAATTAGATTGTGATGCATATAAACACAATATCAGGCTAAGATTTCCAGTCAGCCTTTTGTGACAAATCATGCGTGCTTCCAGTGTAGAAACCATGGCCTTGGAAGGTGAGCTGTAGCCAGTCTCAGAAAGCTCAATAAGAGACATAATGATGAATCTCAGACAGGTAACTACAACCAACTCCTACTAAGGAAGCTGGGATCTTGCTTAGGAGGTATAATACTTTTGCAAGAGGAAAGTATGGTACAATGTGAATGCTCACTGGAAGAATGTTGGGATGGAGATTGAGAGCATGAAGGGCACAGGGTGGTGCAAAAACACAGAGGAGTGCAGTCCTGGGGAGGGACTGTTGGGATTGGAAAACAGGAGTGCAAGGATAGGGGGTAAAGGAGAAACTAGAGGAAGATGAAGTGATTGGCAAAGTCAGCAAGTGTGAGGAGCCTGCCAGTGGTGTATTCTTCCCTCTAAGTGTGCTAAAATCTAATAGAGATGATAGGGAAAGGGGCAACAGTCTGAATTCCCAGAAGTGCCAAGATAAGACATATGCTGTTCCTCCATCAGGCAGGGGACTGACTATAATGAAAGGGAAGAGATGGCTAAAATATTTTTTTTCTAAATTCTATCAAAATATCTCTCTGATACTGTTTAAAATGCAGGAATTTTACTGCCAAAAACCCAAAGCAAAATAAAAACAAATGCAGATTGAAGCTCGCCTGCTGATAGCACATGCCGTTCTGGAGCATCAGGCTCAGTAAAACCTACTGCAATGAACTCATCTGGTGAGCATGCCAGTAATTCCCAGGGACTGTGACTTCCAGGGGGTCACAGTTTAGGTTCTGCTGTTATATGCCAGGAGTCCTCATTTTCTGTGTTTTCAGAGGTTTGAGTTTTGCTGAGCAAAGCATTTTGGAAAGACATGAGAAACCACTGGGCAATTTTAACTCTGTGTTAACAAAGATTTTTTTTTTGGTCACTGAATGAGCTTATAGAGGATTTGCTTTAACTGTGTCAGAGTGTGTGTTGGAGAGGAGTTGCAGAGGAGAAACTATGCGTTTCTGAGAGAAACTCTCTCAGGCTGTGAAGCACTCTGCAGAATGCTACAGGCTGAACTGTATGGTAAAGATAATATACAAGAGTTGAGGGTCAGTGAGTGCAGCTGCAGGTTTCTGTACCTACCCACCCATCCTTCCATTCCTTTTTCTGGAGGAGGAGAAATCCGTGGGTAAAGAGTATCTTAGCACTGCCTGGACCTCAGTTTTATACACAGAAATCTTAGATATTGACTGTGACCTCTAAAGAGCTGAATGTTTTCTGAACAGAATACTTACAAACATTATATTCCTCAGATCCTCATAAGCTGCACACAAGTATGAAGCCTGATTCTTTAGAGAAGCATGAAGAATCATTGGCTAAACACACATACAACCTGGTTAATGATTTTGTTAAAATGCCTGAAAGTGAGTTGTCTTTTTGATTAGGGTTTTGTCCTCTTTGTCCTCTAATACAAAATGTCCAAGCCAGCAATATATTTTTTAAACACAAAGAGCTGTTTTGGTTATGCTGGTCTGGTTCTACTTCAGGGAGTTCCTTTAGCTGCTGAGCTACACACTAATTCAAACTGGAGCTCCCTCACCTTTCACTATGTCTTTACATTCATTGTTCTGTTGTTCAGACACAGCTCTCAGTTACAGAGTGTAAATTTGGAGTACCTCATCTTTGGCAGGTTATACTGAACTTAAGAGAAGTTTAAGACTCATGGCATTTGAAGTGTTCTGGCTTGTCTTGTGGGGCACTTTTTTCAAAGGAAAACAGGGTATAACATCTGGGACAGATAAAAAGATGTCCCACAGAGAGGTGATGGCATTGTTGGTGGACAGTTATAAGGGATGACCTGGCTACAGCAGAAATTTCTTCCTAAATCCATCACGTAGTGGTTAGACTGAGGCTCTGAGGCATGAGGCATATGTCTGGTTTTGAGAAAATGCTAAATAATGTGTTCTAGCTACCCATAAAGCATCTAATCCTGCAAAACTCTTCCACTCAATAATCTATGTGGCACTGACTTCCATAGATGTATTTTTATTTCGGGAAATAATATCTTTTAAACTGCCTTTAACTTTATTTCTTGTTTCATTTCATTGCATAACTCCTTCTATCTATAAAAGCACACAACTAATTATCTAAATGGGATATTATTAGTTTGATTTTTCTTAAGATTATTTAATTATGCTTCCAGGCACAAAGAGTCTGCTTCTCAAAACCACAAAATTCAGTCTCACTGCTGTGCCCTAACGAATCTAGAGATCCAAGTTACAAAAATGAACTAATCAGCTATAGAGGCACAGGAACAGAAAGAGTGCTCATGTGTAAAATGTCACAAGATTTCTCGCAACTGACATATCTAGATAAAAATAAAGCAACAATTACATCAATATACACACACTGAATGAATCAGAAAATTAACTGGAAATTAAACTTGACTTACTACAGAAAGTGTATACTCTATGTCTGTATATATTTATAGCTACACACATAGAATATATATTCAGCAAAATTGTGTCTTACCAGAAGAAAGTGCTGACAGTCATCTCAATTTGAGATGTGTATTAAAAACTCAGAGAGAGAGAAAGAAAGCACTGTTCTGATGAAGGACTGAGCATAAGAGTTCTAAACTGGTTTTGCCATGCTGTTTCTGAGGTTAAAATCCTGGGATCACAGGTATTTACAGTGTTGGTTTACTATCTTGAAAAATGTTACTCTTCTCTCAGTGAATCAGTCTTTTTCACTTAAACTAGCCACATGGACAGACAATTAGGAAAAAAAACAAAGGGGAAAAATAAAAAAGAGTTTGGGAACTTTACCTCCACCTAGTTCTCATCAAATCTTAACACATTGTTTTTGTTTAGGAGAGGTGAGTGTACTGTCATTGCAGTTCCTGCCCATGACCCTGTACCACCTTGGCCTTTATTTCTTTTCCTCAGTAGGAAAAACTCCTAATACTTTTTAGCAGTGGTGCATCTCCACTGGCCGTAGAAGTAACAGAGTGTGAAACCGAAGGTGGTGAAGAGTTGTGTTACACAACACCATGTGTGCTCCCAGACTTGCACTGGGGTGGAAACATGCAGCCATATTTTTCCCAGGACTTGTCTCTGAAAAGGACATCATGCTAGGGCACACAAAGAAATAAGGTATCAAACAGTCTTTGGAGCTTGGTTACAGACAAGGTGGCTGGGATGCATCCCATTTGATGTCAGCTCTGGGAAAGGTGGGTGTCTAATTTAAAAAACAGTCATCTGGGCTTTTCTCCACAGTTAAGAGACAGAGAAGTACCTCAGAGGCAGAGCCACCTTCTACACATCTAGATAGGCTGAACAGCACTTCCAAGGAAATTTTCCAGCTCTGAGACTTCTGATAGTCTGCAGTGAAACCTTTAACATCTGCTTGATGGAGCTCAGCCCCATCAGCTGTGGACAGGAGCCTTCACAGACCAGCCAGGCTTCTCTGCCCTAAATTCACCCAGGTGAGAGCCTGGCTCCAGGCCCACCTGGGTTCCTACAAATATAAACTGCTTGATATTAGTTATTTCCCTGAAGCACATTTGAATATCTGGAAATGGGATTCAGCAGTTTTAAATATCTGTAATATTTCAGGTTGATAACATCTATCACACACACACAAGTTATAACACCTATTTATCCTGAAATCTATCTTTTTTTCAGTTACATCACTGAAATCTAAATTATTAGCTTTATGCATGTCAAAAGGCTAAATGGTCATTTTGCAAATACACCTGATCTCCCTACACCCTTTGAAAACACAGAAGTTATTTTCCAGAGTCTGTTATATTTGGTAATCAGTTAAATTTCAAGCTACTTCTTTCAGCAAAGGTCTACAACAGTCAAAATGTTCACATGCAACAGCATGATTTTCCCCATGTTTTGGAGTTTTTCTTTAGGAAGTGCAACAACTTTTCTGTATCAGAGACACTTCTGAAAATTTGAGGTCAGACAGATTTGTTAGTATGATCAAAGCTGAATCTGTCAATTTTGACAGCTTTACTGAGGAAAATGCAGCTTGCTTCTAGCAAGGGGTTTTATGAGTGAAATTAGAATCTCACAAAATATGCCTTTATGCAGCCCATAAAGGAAAAAGTCCAAACTAAAATACTCCATTGATATTAAACACACATACAGCCTTATGTTGTTTGCTGCGTGCCCTGAAGACCACAGAAAAGATACAAATCAGCAGCTGGAAGGCATCATGCCTTCCTGCAAGGCTCGCTCTCCTACATAAACATGGTCAGGAAAAGGACTAAGGTGGTGTGATAAAACCCCTGGAAAATATGGAAGATATTTTTGGAAGGTAAATTCTGCTGTTTGCAGTAGTCGTTTTTGCTCCCTGCCTACCCCCTCCTTGGAAAGCAAAGAACACAGGTGCAGCAGGAGTGCTGACTGAACTGTGGCCCCTACAGAAGCTCTGAGGTCATTGAAGAATGAGGAACAGTATTTTTAATTTTCAGAGGAAAACATCAGTGGAGTTGCCAGGAATAGGCACAAAGGCTTCTCGTGTTGGATGCTCAGTTACACTGAGATGTGTCCTTGGAGCCCAGGGATGCAAACGAGCCCATATCTTTGCACAACAAAACCATCCTAAAGCTTGACCACTGAAGCTATTTCAATGTTGATGCTTTGGAGACATTTGTCCCCGTCCTGCACACTTTTCCAGAGCTGGAAGATCAAAAAGTATAGTAAGTTTGCAGCTGATGTTTGTGCAAATTCTCTCAAAGTGATTCAGAGACATCATATTGCCACAGCCTTATTGACTACTGGACCTGAAGACCATATTCTTTTTTGTCCATCTGTATAAATCTGCTTGAAAATGAACTGCCTTTTTATTGTATTTTAATTCAGACACTTGCTCTGACAGACCAGTGAAACTTCCTATTTTGCCTTTCGACGTCGTCCTTGTTGCTCATTGGGGATCAAGAGGAATGTTCAGAACAAATGCCTTGTGGAAGGAAATGAATGAAACCACCACTCAGAGAATCAACTGATATTTTCCAAGACACTAGAAAAAAAAAAAAGAAAGAAAAAAATCCCCTTCTATGCAGGAAAATAAAAAGACAAGCTCATGGTATTCTGAGGTAAAAACGATGAACGGAGAGGAAGTCCATTCACAACCACGAAATCCAAGTCAGAAGAGTTCTCTCTTCCCAATCTCTTTAAATGACAAAATCATGTGCAAGTCTGCAGGAGAGTACATCTGTGTTGCCAGAAACTTATACGTAAGTGCAGAGAATTTCCTGCTTTGCTCTTGGAAACTCTGTCATTTGTTAGCTAAAGAGCACATGGGAGGTTTGTTTCCCTTCCTTCTAGTCTTATGTGGCATTTGGTTGAGGTATGTACAAAATTTTCCAGGCTCTTTACACCAGAAGTCTTTGACCAAGTTCCCGGTGACTCCCTTCATTTAAAGTGATTTCTCTTCCTATATATGTTTTGAGTTTGCTGAGTTTTTTCCCTGTCTTTTCCCAGAGTTTCTGTAGAGTGCCTGGTCATGGCTTGTCATCTGGCAAAGACTGGTATGGAGTCATCTGCCAGAAGAGGTATTAACCACCTTTAGAGTTGCAGGGACTGTAATTTTTAAACAGGATTGTTTTCAAAAATCACTGAATATTTTCAATGGAACATCATTTTTCTTTCCATACTGGATGATTGCAATAGAAATATAATGTTCCCACACATGCACAAATAAAATTATTAGCTTTATACCTCCTCCTGAGCTCTCATGAAATGACAAGTTCTATGGGAAACACATGAAAGAATTTTTAGCATTTATTCTTGACATGAATTCAGAAGTTGAACGAAAAGAGCTGAGAGTTAACACCCTTGCTGAGCTTTCAAAAAAACCCCAACAAAACACAACTCACACCACAAAAACTAAACCAAGAAACCACTGTCTGTTGTCCAAAATGCAGCTCTGGCAGCCATGTGCCCCCACCAGTCATTGTCAGTGGGTTGCATTCCTTACAAAAGATATGTACAGAACCTCTTTTCTTTAGCATTTGTCACAAAAGTTTAACATGGCTACAAGGATGCTAGAAAATCCTTTCCCCCTTCTGGTCTCTGTCTTCATATCACTATTAAAAATCCAACTGAACCCCAACCTATTTAACCAAAGGGCAAGACAAACAATAATGATAAAAATCTAAACCAACCCAAAACATAAAAAAAATTAACAAACAAAACACTCCCACCATGTCTACAGTTTTTACCCCAAAAGGGAAAAGTGGCAAAAGAGATTTAGTTACTACTAGTGATATGAGTAGTACCTCATATCAAACCTGCTCAAACACTATTTCAGCTTCATGCAGCTCCAAAAGAGGGAATGATCTACTGAATGAGATGTTAAATAATACACATTAATTAAAATCTGAAACCAGCTTCACACAGACATGCAGTCTGACAAGAAGGCCCATTTACGCAAGCAAAAATGTAGGGAAAAAATATCAAAAGATCTGCTGCATATTTTTTCCAGTTTATTTTTCCCCTTTTTTTTTTTTTCTCTCTGCACTAATAATTTTTAAGAGGCCAAAGATATTCAAAGTGAAATGTCACCATTCTTACAAGCTTAAATAAACTATTTATTAGCAGTAGACTAAGTACTCTGAAGAAATTTATTTGCCCTGGCAATAATATTTATAAATGACCTATGAAATATTATGACACTGTACCAGTAGCATTGCAGTTTGCCTGTGAGGATTTAGTTCCAATCAGCAAGTGCACTTGGAGGGGGGAAATATTTCTGCACAGGGCCAGTGGAGTGCACAGGCAACACTTGGGAGAGGATGAAAGGGCTGTAAGTACAATCTCTTCTTTGACACTGGCAATAAATAAATAGAGAAGCAATAAATAAATAAATCATTCAGCTCCAGTAGACATGCAGCCATTTTATGGTCCCCATCAACTGAGTCTCTGCTGCTTGTCATGGAGAGGTCTAAATGCAGAGTGGCTCAAACAGGGAGCTGAGATCCTCAGCCACAGGACGGCGAGGGCTGTGAGGCTCCCAGAGGGGGAACACAGGTCCCCATTGAACACAGGGACACACGGGCTGCTCTTTACACTGATTTTTTTTGACCAAATACCGAGGCAGGAACAACAACAGAAACCCGGCAATTAGGTATTCCAAACAGAACTGCTATTTTAAGAACAACAAACTTCATTAATGGTTTGGAGGTGGAGGGTGGGGAGGGGTTAGAAGTAAAAAGCATAAATACACACAAAGGTGTAAAAATCAGACTACTTAAATGCTAATAAATACTATACTTGAACACACATTCCCCCAAATGACATAGAAGTCAGAATCTATTTGGCTGTATGCTACAAAGATGTTTCAAAAAGCAGCTCATGTTGGTGTTATTTGTCCTCCACCACAGGACAGATAAAAACTTTGGGAAAAAAAAAAAGAGAAATAAACCAGATGATTAATTCTAAAACTGTATATTACTTCCTCAGGCCCTGATGGTAGTTTTGAGCAGGGAGGGAAATATCAATAAAGGACTTAAGAGTTAGAACTCTTCTGCATTTTCAATTAAAGTTTTACTTCATTTGTCAGGATGTAAATGAGTCAACACACACACACCAAAAGATCATTTTTCCCCACAGTATCAGGTATATCACTGGAAAAAAATCAATAAAATACGCAGATATCAGAAAACATCTTATATTTCCATCTTTATTCCCACTGAAGAAAAAGTTAAGAGGACTAACAGTGCCACAAACAGAAATATCTCCTTGGGGTTTCAGCACAGAAGCCATCATTTGTAAGATCAACAGATGTCATGTGGAACACAGCATCTACCTAAAACACTGTATCTAAAGAAACCTGGATAAGAAAGAAAGTACCTCCAAAGTAGTTGCTCAATCCTATTCTCTCCCTCTCATACCATGTTTGCTTTATTCCCACTCCATTGTGAAAATGCTGCAGAGGCATAAGACTGATACAGTGACACAAAAAGCCCCCAAATCCCAGACCCTTTGGTGCTCCTATCACAGGTTCTTAGACCAATGCAGTAGACTTCCATGCATGTTTTCAAGTTTCCTAAATGTCCTTAATTTTCTACCTGGATTTTTTTTCCCCCTAACTGACCCCTAGTTCTTTTCACACCAAATTTTAACACACCTAAACAAGGAAGCCCTGCTGAGATGTGGCCAGGAGCAGGTCCCAACAATGTGCAAGGCACAGGGTGTGTCACGATTTTCATCTTGACAAGAACATCGAGCCTTAGCTCATCTAGGGAGTGGCCCTGGACATGAACCTCTACAAACTTGGCCCAGGTTTCCTGTTTATAACTGAATAAGGTGTCTTTTGCCTAGTTTGAAAAACTACCACTGCTAATCTTTAAAGTCTGCTTCCAAGACACACTTCTCAGAGTGCACAGCTATCTGTTCTTCTGAGGTTATTTGTCAAGCTCATGGTAGTGTAAGGAGGTAGGTACACAAGGATTTTTCTGCTGCCCAGAAATAATGACCCAGGAAAATGTAGAAAGCATATCTCAAAGTAGGACACCATAGTGCCTACGGCAGCAAAACAGACATTCAGAATCATGGGACTGCCTGCAAAATTTAATTGGGATTCTTCTTATTTGTCTCCTCGCCTTTAAGCACTTGTGCTGCACCCCTGCAAGTGTTCAGGTTTTTTCTCTGTGTAAGGTCCAGATGCTGTCACATAACCACACAACTATGGGACATCCCTCTGAGCTGGGCTTGGAGGAAAGCCCCTGTTTCAGAGATGTGCAATGAACCAGTAAACTATCCTGCTCCTTGTACCTGCAGCCTCAGAGCAGAAGACTTTGCAGCAAAGCCACCACCTGCCCACACCCAACACTCATTGACACCAGCTGCCTGTTTTTTGAACACCAGCATCATCCATATTGCAGAGCTGCTGCTGCTGAGCTCTGACTACCTGCAGATGCCTCCTGGCAGGTGAGACCTGAATGCCAAGCTGTGTGCTGGGGTTGAAATGGGGAGCAGATATGACACAGGGAGAAAAGTGCTGCCCAGTCTGGCTCCACACAGCAGCATTCCTGCACCTGTAGTGCAGGACAAGGGCCTTTCTCCTGTGCTTGTTGTGAAACACAGATGTCAGTGGTCCATGATTTAGAGACCAGACTCAACAAAATCCTAGAAATGAACAAGACTCGGGCCAGGTTAGGCCTGAACATGAGATGAGGTTTCAAGAATCCAGCTCAACATGTGTGAGACTTGAGAGGTCTCTCCTTAGTCCAGACTGAGGGACAGTCAAAAAGGTGAAAAAGTCTATTTGCTCTGGAAAACAACAGGCTTTTTTTGGCTAAATAAATTTCAAAAGATCAATCATATCCCCTTCCCAACTTTTTCTTCAAGAGATTAAATTGCATCCATCATTTTCCTTTCTTTCATCTTACTCTTCCCTCCCCCCCCCCCCTTAATCTTACCTTGCTGCCTAATCTTTGTGAGGGGCTGTGTGCATCTTGGGGGTGCACCTATGCCATTACAACAGAGAGATGTAAAAAAATCATAACCGGAGGCTGATACATTAAATACAAGATATATTTTGTTCATTGCTGAATCCAACTTGGTCCACTCTGCCTGCTTATTCTAGCTAAATGCACATGTCAACATATAAAAAGTTATTTCAGACTGCAGCATTTCATTACCCGAGCCAAGCCAAATGAACACAGGAATAGCAACAGTACACATGCCAAGGAAAATGAACTTTTTTTTCCTCCTACTGTGACATTTTTGAAGGCAGCCAATTATACATTAAAAACATCATGAATGAGCAGTGTAATTTTGGAGCCATAACTTAAAGTGAAGTATTCCTTTAAGTATGAAATTAATATAATCATGACATTTTAACAGTTTTTCATGGTCCTGCATTCTTCTACAAGGACTCATTCTAAGTAAACCTATATGCTGTATAAAAAGACCACAATAATCTTTTCCCACTAGTAAAATTGCTACTCTTATGAGTGTTACATATATAGGACTTTTTACATACATAAACACAGTGTGGTCACTTGTGGGATCTATAGATTACATTGGGGACATATTAAGAGAGTAATGCATGTGCCAAATTTGTTGGCATGTTTTACAGTGTCTAGATTTTTCTATCCTGTGCTATTTTGTACATTTCCTGCCCTGCCATAAATGACCTCATTAACAAGAAATTCTAATAAGTGTACAGATTTTTTTTTTTATTTCAAAATCTGAACTTTGTTGGCTACAGCTTACTTCTATTTTGTGACCTCCTTCTGTATGTATACTGTTGGAGGAGAAGGAAAGAGAAGGAAAAAAATAATAGTATGAAAAAAAATTGTGCTCACAGAAGGGAGTTTTCTGCTGAATGACATAACCTGTACTCTGAGCTATGGTCAGCCTGCCCAACCAGCTAGCAAAGTTAAGTAAATGCAGAGAAGATATTTTGGGGATTTAAAATTATCTTCCAAATACAAGGAGTTCATTTTTGCCTTCCAAGCCAAAGAAGGAAATCACACAGCAGCATATGGAGTACTCTATTCCCTACATATTAAAGTTGTGTTGGCTTTACAGCAGTTCCTGTCGCCATTCAGTATCTTACCCCCCAAGCAGATATGTTTTACCACAGGATCAGGAGACTATTTTTGCAACCTCCAGTCAGGGTAAAACTCATAGGGATTCCAGGATCTGACCTACTTGCAGTGATCCCTACAGTAACAGCTACCCTGTAGCTGGGGCTGGAAATAAAGGCTGTTCTCAGCATCAGAAACAATGTTTTGTTTTGGATTTTTTTATTCCTCTGGATAGTGAGTTTAGAATGTGCTGCAGAAGGAGAGCTTAGGGTACCTAGCAAAAGCTCCACTCAGAAGTAATAGCAATATTCAGTACTCACATAGCACTGTAAACTCTTTTTAGACTTTAAAAAGTGGAGGATGAAATGCATAAAATATAAAAGATAGCCAGGAAAAAAAAAAAAGAAAAAAAATATGTAGATGCAAAAATTACGAAATATAAGTCAGAGTTCTATATGTTTACACATCCATGCAACCGCATGTTCAGCTAACATATATTAAAAAACTTTTGACTAAGGTACAGCCATGCAAGGCTGCAGAGCCAGGCTCAAATAAAACCTGGCCTGAAGCGTGACTCTCAGGTCAGGCTCCAAAATTCTCTAAGAAAATCTAATTTGTTTGCAGCTCCTACATCCAGGAAGAGCAACTTCGTGTTCCACCTCCATCCTTCTCCTCTGCCAAACTACCATTTCCCAACCTCATGTTCCTGCCCCGACCTCCTTCCAGCCATCTCCCTGGCCTCACAGCTGCTTTCCCCCCACGCTGCACAAATGCTCTTACCCTGGGGCAGCTGCCCACTAATTTAATGATAAGGGTGAATGGAGAGGTCAGAGCTGAGGGGGGCACAGAAATGCATATCCTGAGGGCACTACTGTGGTATTGCCTACCTAGCCATTCATTTCTGAAGCTGGATATCCCATTTATATGGTAATCATAAAGTTACCTTTGTGGTGAGAATACTCTTTGGGTATAGTCCTCCTGCCCTGCAAAAAGTGATTTCTAACTAACTTGCCTAGACTGATTTCAGATATGTGTGGTGATGCTGGGGAAAGACTGCTGCTTCAGTTTCTGGGTACTCATCAAGGACCATCCTCTTTTGATGGTACCACAGAATTTTGAAATACGAGTGGAGGAAGCAGCTATTTCTTCTGTTTGAATGCAAATGCTGAGGCAAGCTGAACACTGCACAAAGATGCTAATGCTCTCTGCATGGCACCCACTCAGTCTGGTTATGGGTTCTAGGTCCGGCCTTTCACAGGCAAGGAGACTTGCTGCTTGTGGCTCGAGAAACTCTCCAGATACACACAGCGACAAGTTGTGCAAAGCTGCTGAGCCCCTTGGAAGCCAGTAGCAAAACTAACATTAATAGGCAGCTCATGGTAAGGCAGAGGAGGAAATTTAAAGACGGTTGATGTGTTTTGGGTTGTTGTGAAGGAACGTGGGCTTCTGCTGCCTCCTAGGGTATGTCCTGATGGCAGTGCCTGCTGCTGCTTGGGAGATACCTGAACTCCTGTTAAACTTCCTAAGTGCAGTGCAGCTGGCAGTGTACTTAAGGTGGCAGAGAGGCCAGGGTGCTCTAGTTTTGAGCATTTACATGGCCTTTCAGCTGCTTTTTCTGCCTCCCCTGGACAGTGAAAGTCTCTGACCTTGGGAGTGTGCCTGCCAGAGAGTCTCAGGAATGGTCAGGCAGGGAAGTTTCCTTAACATCACATAAACTGCATGCTTCCAAATACAGAAACCTTAGGAAATACTCAGGGTAATAGTAGACTTGTGATACTATCACAGAGCCAATAGTCTGCAATCTCTGCTCCTGAAGGGGGCAAGGAAGCTGTGTGAGCCAGATCCTGAATCCAGATGCGAGATCTGGTCAGACATTTAACCTGACCTGGCAGCAACAGCATGGCCCTGTAGCAGCCCACATTTTAAATGACACTGTTTTGGTCATGTTCCATACCTGCTAAAGTTGCTTTATGTGCCTGGCTGTATCCTGCATGTCTCAAAAAACAGTCCTTTTTGTGTCAGTTATAGCCTCCTATTTTTGTTAGCATTTTTCAGAAGAGAAAATATGACTGAATTTTCAGTACTTCTAGTTGTCAGGTTTTGAAAACAACAAGACCCAAGACACACATGCCATTTAACAGTGGGCTGCAGGTCTCAGAAAGGAACACAGACCTGCCAATATGGTCCTTAATGATGCCTCAAACAGGAGCAAGCACAGGAGACCTTATTGCTCTCTATAACTCCCTGAAAGCAAGGTGGAGCCAGGTGAGTGTCGGCCTCTTCTCCCAGGTAACAGGTGACAGAACAAGTTGCAAGCTGAGTCAGGGGAGGTTCAGGCTGCACATCAGGAGAAATTTCTTCACAGAAGGGGTTATCAGGCATTGGAACAGGCTGCTCAGGGAGGTAGTGGAGTCACCATCCCTGGAGGTGTTCAAGAAGCTGGATGTGGCACTCAGTGCTCTGGTCTAGTTGATAAGGTCAAGGGATGGACTAGATGATCTCAGAGATCTTTTCCAACCTAAATGATTCTGGGGTTCTGTGAAAGCCTGTCAGCACATTTCTAGTGTTTATTTGCTCATCTACATTCATACACAATATTATTGGAGGAGGATGATAGACCCACAGTAGAGATCGTGGGGTTGCTACAATGACTGAAGTCTCCTGCAAGCCTGTGTTCCCAGCCTATCTTATGGCATCACAACTATAGAGTTGAGAATGCTGGCTATGGCCTGGTGTGACAGAAGGTAGTTTACTTCACAGGCATTTAAACCTGTGAAAAACACTTGCTCATAATGAAAAAAGCACAGTTCTTCAATAACAAGACCACGAATAAATCCTTAGATTACCATTCAGTGACTTGGTAATATTTAATTATATTCTGATATTGCACAAAAATACACTGGAGGATCAAACTTGTAATAAACTAAGGACTGTACCTACATGATCAGAAGAGATATGAGGTACCCTATTACCACTTCTCCTCCTCAGACTCAGAACCCTCAGACTCTTTTCCTAGTCTCAAAGGATCATATGTTCTATTGAAACACCCCAGAACAACCAAACTTCTAAACAGGAGAAATAGGAGTATAATTTATCAACATTATTTAATAGGAGGAAAAGTGTCTATGCTGTAGAAGTAAGTATGTATTACTGACCTGCTCGCTTTTTTTCTGCTACATAAAATTCAAAGCTAAGCAAAGAAAATTACAAACTGGTGGTAAATGTAGAGGGAAAGATTTTTTTTTCATTTTTTTTCAGGTTGCCACAGTACTCCAGTGTGTCTTGGTGAGTTTTTTCAGTTGTTTTGTTTTTCTTTTGCAGAGTGCTGTCATCCTGTAACTTGCCTTGTACAGTACTATTCTTACTGCTTGTTACATACAATCCATTGCAAACACCCAGAGATTAGTTATAGCAAATTAGACTCAATTTCTCTTCTAGTCCATCCATCAGCATCCAATGCTGGCCACCAGCAGCAACAAAATAGCTCCAGGATTAAACAGATCTTTCCTCTGACTCAGCATCACAGTTCTTGCATGAAACGTAAATCCAACTGTTATTCTAGGAACCATTTGAATAATATAAATCTGGGTTTTTCCAGTGTACTTTCCTTGATCAAGAGGAATTAGAGGTGAGTATTGCATGGCATTCAAATAACATTAAAACTGCCCTATACCTTACTGATCTGAAAAATGTGGTAGGTGAAATAATTACAGTAACTTTGAAGTAAGGAGTACTGGAGGAAAATCAATCTTTTCCTCTAGGAAAATTTATCTGTGTTCTCCATGAATTCTTCACTATGCTGGAATGCCTTTCACTCAAAGCCAGAATGAAATATTAATTTCACACAAATGAATTAGAAATAAACCTGTCCAACTCAAATGCTCAGAAAATTAGAGTATTTCACCCCAATTCTCATTTTCAGAAAGTAGCTCTGAAGTGTAAAAACTGGAGACACTTTCTTTCAGTATAAAATTTAAAACACAGTTCCATAGAATGTGACATTTGCTCTAAAAATGTTGCATCGGAAACATATTGTAATTTTCAGCTGGAGAAACATTCCAAAGAAAAATTCTCAACTTGTCTGTAGGGAGGGCAGCACTTGCAGTGTTCAGCCACAGCCAACTAAGAACAGCTACAAAATCTAATTTTGAAAATAGCTTTCTAAATTAAATTGTTTAACATGTGCAACAATGGGAGGTTGCAAAAACTGCCCAAATGACTTTTTTTTCCATCAGAAAATTACAATTTTTAAAACACTGCTCCTATGAAAAGACAGGTGTAATGAATTTATAAATTTTAATATTTTTTTATATGAACAGGATAGAAGGATTCTTGAAATATTCCATTTTCCACAATACTAAATAAAGGCATTTCGTTTTGAGGCCCAGGACCATTCAGAACTTTATGTTTATTTATAATAACCTATTAAAAGTTACAAAACCCAGAAGTAAAATACTTGTAGCTGATCTAATTTCTGTTACTCTTTGGACATTCAGGTCAAAGCTCTTCATGGGAGGATTTGACATTTTATAAAAAAAAAAAAAAAGGTCAAAATCTCCAAAATACTCTTAAAGTAAAAATACTTTTTTTCACTCAGCAATAGTAAATAAATTACTTCATTGCATCATAAGCAGCAGAACTACCAGAGCTTTGATTCCTACACATTCGTGGCCGGACTCTCTGGCCCCTGAGAAGAGCCACGCTCACACTCTTTCTTCTGAGAGCAGGGGGATTAACAGTCCTCTACCCAGGCACTTATTTTTCTCTAAAACTTACAGGAAATCAACGTCCCTAAGCTCATGATCCTTTCCTCAATTTTGGTTAAACCCACTTGTGCTGCTGGGAAGGTTTTGGTGGAGAACATGAAGAGATGGACAGGCTCCCTCAAGCACAGCCTTTTTGGTCAACACTGCTGTTTCCAGGACCTTTTCCCTGCAGGTTTAACAGCTGGGGTGCATCAATATGGATTAGATTTCCAACGTTTTAATAGACCACGAAAGACTCCCTTCCCAAAAGTTCTGTTATTTCCCAGCAGCCCTAAGTCCCTTTGCTGTTCCTGCCTTCCTTGGTGTTCGCAGTTAATCCGTGGGCCCTTCTCCAGGAGCACTAGTGCAGAGCAGTACATCTTCTGCAAGTGATGTTCTTTCTTGCTAAAGGTAAGGCTTGAACCCAGCTGATTTCAGGCTACTCTGCAGCATATGGCTGTGAGCCCCTGCCTGCCCCAACTCCAGCGTGCTCCAGGGTGTCATGGGCAGCATCTGCTGGATGAGTTTGCCCCCATCAGAGGAGCTTCAGCCAAGAGAGCAGAAACTCAACTAGATTGTACCAACTGCCTAATCAGAGCAATCCTTGAGTCTGCTATAAATGAGATCAAACTACTCAAGCTGGAACCTAATCAGCAGTCAGTGCAATCACTGGGGAGCAGACACTGCCATCTGCATGCTTATTTCTTGGGCTTTGGAATTATTTAACATTTGATTTATGGTGGTGAGTTGCATCCTGGCAAATGTTCACTATATGAAATTCTCTGTTCCCTCACTCATTAAAAATCAGGGCTTGATCCATGTGAAAGCTTCCTGCTGAGTTCACTACTTTTTGGATCCGGCCTCTGGGTCTCAAGACTGGCAGATAATATTCCATTTCTGTCCAATTTTCTTTCTCAAATTTAGAAGCTCAAGTGTTTTCCATCAACATTTTTATGTTTACTTTTGGGAGAATCTTCACAGTGGGTCAGGTTACTGTGATATAGAAAGGATGACCCACACTGACATATAAATTTTCCAAAGGATCTCAGCCTGAGGCAGACATCTGCCTCAGAGAATTTCAGCCCAGATGGCTGAAGCTTGGCAAAGATGTAAGGAACTGAAAATAGAGCTTTATAATGGAAAGTGGTGTAGAACCTCAATTATAAGAGGGTGCTACCAAGTACCACATACTATAAAGCTCCACAACAGAAAACATAAGGGAAGAATTGAGGGAGGATTCTTTCCATTATACTTCAGAATATATGATCTGTCTCTTCTTTTACTTGAAAGGCTATCAGAGTTAGCTCTTTTTTTTTTGCCTGATCCTCCTGAAATTACCATCACAACCAGGCAGCTCAAAAACAGCCTTTTGTTCTCATCTGTATTAAACAAGGTTTGTTTGAGAAGCATACAACTGTCTCAGATAGTCAAAAGGAGTCAGGGCTGAGATAGTTCCTCTCTGCATTGAGAAGTCAGCTAGCAAACTAGAAAAGCCATGTGGCTGAGATCTAAGCAGTTAAATCATCATTACTTGGTTTTCAGATTAAAAGCCTGTCTTGATGTTTCAGTACAGGAACACATGGACAATTTCAGTTCTACAACACTTTAAATCCCCAGCAAAACACAAAGATTCACTTAGTCATAACAGATGAAAACCACAATTTCACTCATATTAATTCTGAAATTTTTGAGTTCCCATTTTTGCTTTCACCTCATCTCAGTAAATTCACTCCTAATGAGCAGGATGTGAAGACATGAGCTGGAAACTTGTTTAAAGCCATGTAATAAATTTGCTACAATTTACACCTACATAAGTCCTGGGTAACTTCACTGGCATAAATGGAAACACAATTTGGCTTGAAGCATCAGGGCTTTTATTTTTTTGTTTGTTTGTTTTGTTTGTTTGTTTTGTTTTGTTTTAATTTGGCAACAGATTGAAAATAAAAATCCAGTGACGTCATGCTTATGGTGCAGAATCCATGTGTTTATGCTGTACTGCTCCAGAGTAAATGAGATAAGGCTTTGACCTAAGTGGCTAAGAAAATGCACACAACACCCATTTGCAAAAAGCCTTCTGAAAAACTTTATTATATGGAATGACTCAATCTTTAGAAATCTGGGGGCAAACAATGCACAAACTCCTTAGTGCCAAAACATGTTTGTTTTTGTTAACAAATGTGTTTATTTCAGACGTATTCATGAAATCTTATAGATGTAGCATGGTCTTTTTACAACTGTCTCATCATGCACCAATATTCACCTTTTGTTTGTTTGTTTGGGGTTTTTGTTTTGTTTATGGTTTGTTTGCTGTTTTTTAATGCATTTCAGTGATCCCCATCATCCCACCCACAAACTGGGTGTTTATAATGGAAATTCTGACCAGGCCTTCACTATGGTGGTGCTTGCAGGCACTGTCATGATAAATAATTTACTGTTTAATGGCTCTTGATGTAATCACAGCAGGAATGAGATTCACTACCATCCATCTCTCCATTGTTACCCAGGAGGAACAAGATGGTAGGGAAATACCACTCTTCTCTGAGCCCATCTTTTTAGCTCCCAACTCTAAAATGAGTGTTTAAATTGGTAAAGAGAGAGTTTACCACCACAATCCAACCTCTACATTTGTTTATGTTGGACAACACTTTTGTTCTGGCTTGTATTACTCAGATGGATAAAACTCAGAAGGGTTCTGCTTTACTGCCCTGCTTTCTCTTAGTGTTTTTGCATTTTTTAAATGCTACCAAATGGCTGCTTTTGGCTCACAGCATTATCACATGTTGTCTATAAGTATGGAAACAGTTATGGTAATATGGACGTAAATCATAACTGCAAATACCACATAAAGAAGACTGCCATATAATTATAAAAATACCTAATAGATTTCTTTTTCAAAGACAACACAGCTGTCCTTTCTAACCTTTCATTTGCAGATTCTTTTCTCTCCTGTTTTTATTTATAGGTTGCCGTGCAGTATGACACAGCACACCATGATTTTTGTTTCTAATTTTGAAAAGAAAAGGAAAAGAAAGAATACTCATTTCATCATAAAGAAGCATTAGTTTACAATTTTGAAAAGAAACTAACTCCAGCTCTAGAACATCGTCTTGGAACCAATCTCCCTCTTAATACATTTCAAAAGAATCTGTCAATGGCTACATACCACAATATAAAATTAAACCCTGCCATCAAACTAAAGAAGGGGTCGGCCAAGTGGCACACATCACGTGTTGGGAAAGAAGCCTCATTCTTTCTCTAAACATTTCAGTGTTTTTGTGAAAAGAACCACACTAAGTTATTATGCTGACCACAACAAAATAAGATTTTCATACCCTACTCATGGAAAAACAGGTTGAAAAGTGTTACAGGTATACTTACACTATGCAACATTCTATGTCACTGAAAGGAGTAAAGCCTTACACAGCACTGATGTTGCCAAAAAGGGGTTTACATATTGCCTGAAAACTGTCACCATGCATTTTACCCCTTTCCAGTCAGCTTTGCAGTGCTTGAAGGCAAAGTAAATTTCAACTCTGCTTTATGCTGGACCCGCATGGTGCTTCATCCTACACAGACTTGTTCTGTTCCCTCTCCCCTGTTCCCTCAAAGTTACATAAGGAGCTGGATGGTCACAAAACAGAGGCTGCAGGCAATATTGCTCATGCCACATGAATGGAAGGCTGCTATCTTTGAATCTTTGCCTCAAAGCCTCTACCTATCACTAAGCAACCGCTTCAGAGATCTGCGCCTATGCCTTTCTGTACAGCAAACCCCACATTTTAACTGAAACAACAGCAAGCCTCTCCAGGGAATGAAGTTCATCTTAACCACCAGAAATGTGCAACTTTCTCTCCCTCAATTTACAAAAAAGAGTAATTATCACTTTACGTTGAAAAACGCACAGCTCTGAGTGGGTATAGTACATTCTGACTCCCTTTCAGAGAAACAACTAAAACAAATGAACTGCAAAATGCTGGTGGGAAGGATCAGTCTGGACCAGAGGTGTAGTATTCACTTATTGATACAGTTTATTAAAGCAGATGAAATGCTCAAATCCACACTGCATTTTTATCAGTCTACACTAACTGGCCTTTGTCCAAAAATGTATCATTTTATCAGATGTGTCACTCTGTTGGGAGGCTGCCATGACTATACTGGGTGACTGAATGTTAAAATAATTTCTCCAGGGGGAAGAGGCTGATCCCAAAGGTTTCCTAGTTCCAAGGGGGAGATCATTTTTCACCACCAGCTGGAGCCTGATGTCAGACATGCCCTTGCTTCATTTATTCTCCTCAGAGGTTGAAACTCAGCTCGTCCTTCTTGACTCCAATATTGTTTCACATTTGGGCACATAGCAGCTACTACACAGTGAACTATTAGAACAGGAGAGCCCATGAAACATGGGAAAATAGTTTAGGGGAAGCAGTTTGACAGCAGGGTGCAGTAGTTTCTATTGTCCCATTAGAACAGAGATAGGTAGGAACCTTCACTTTGTATTCATTAAGTAAACATACGCATTTTAGCCTAATGTGCCAAAGAGATGCAAATACAAAAAAAACCCCCAAACAAACCAAAACCTATGCCACCGAAATCCCCCCAAAACCAACACAACAAATGTCTGTGCTTTTTCTGCACCATGTATATTTTCCTGGTAGGAGTATGAGAATGAAGCCCTGTACCCCTGAAAGAAGGTTAATGTGTACTGAAAAAACAAATAACCTGGATTACCTTGGAGTCTGGCATTTTATTTTACATTTGTAGTTTGGTCTGAGAACAAAAAGGAAGCTGCAATGATTGAGTCATCTCATGAAAACATCTCAACAGATTTTTATTCCTTTCTATGCATTTTTTGCAGAACAATAAGCAGAGAGAGAGAGAGAATTCACCAGTTTCCATACAATACTTAAAGAACTAAGTTGAACTCTTCAAACAAAATAGCAGCTAGGTCTTGCCCACACTAATGGTTTGAGCTTGCACTATATTTAGATCATGTCTAAATGAAGTTGAGATGGCTACACCACTGTTTTTTGTTTTTTGTTTTTTTTTTTTTAATTTGCATGACTGTTGTTCTGAAAATATTGCTGTGAGTCCACGCTACAGACTTGTTACCACAAGCTTTCAATAGATATTTAACATGAGAAGGTGAAACCATGTGGCTTCATCATCTCTAAACATTTACATCAAGGCAGTATTGATGAAAATGATCTCTTTGAATCAGCTAGAGTTCAGTTTTCTGGCAGGTTTAAGCTGTAAAGGCAGAACACAAGCAGGTCTATGCAGAGATCAGTCACTGCAGCACTCATGGCATACACCAGTATCTCCTGTAACATTCCTCTTCTTATACCAAGATCCCTCTGAAGTACTCCAAGTAAGGCTTTGAAATAAGGTTTACCAAATCCAGAGCAGATTGTGCTAAAGCTGGACCAGTGCCAGACACACTAAAAACTTTCTCACCTCTCTTCTTCATAAATATGGAGCAGTCAGGAGACCATGAAAAACTGCTTCCAGAGGTATTTACAATACTAGCAGTATTTCTCACTCAAAGCACTCTAACTGATACCACATATACTTTTATTGCTAAATTTTCAAATTTGTATTGTGGGTTTCTCTAAATATGCATATTCAAGAAATCTGAACGAACTAGTGGTATGAATTTACAGGATATACAGAGGCTAGACAGCAATTTATCTCTTTTGAAGTGAATTAAGGCAATCTGAATGAAAACCATTTTCACTTTAAACGACTCTGTCCACACAAGGGACCAATCCACTTCAAAAGTTAACTCAGGTGATTTGTCCTTATCTGTGAAGGTGATTCTCTGGCACTGTCCAAGAAGGCTAAAAATTAAAGAAAATATGTTCTTTGACACGCAGTGTTACATATTTCCAATGTTGTCCTAGCAAAGATCATTAAAAATTAGGCAAGGGATTGTATTAGTTTAATTTCAATTTCTGCTTTTTGGCAAGATGCACAGTTCTTAAGAATTATGAGAATTTTCCTTCCTCTTTCCTTCTCACCTCACTTCCCCAGAAAGAAGTGAAAGGAAAATTTGCATGAGAAATTTGAGTGAGACAAGGATACAAATAAGCAGTGGATAGGGTAAATTCAAATGGACTTTTGTCTCAGCTGCTACATCATACCACACACCAAAGCTACTGTGTTGCTACTGTCCACAGAAATCACCCTGTTCCAGGGGTAGGTAGCTTTTAGAGGTAGGTAAGAGAGCTGACCAAAACACTATTAGAGAAATAGAGCCTTAATTTTAAGCAAACTTCTTTTTTTTGTTATCACTTGAGTAGGAAAAGCTTTTGAGGAAGTTTATATTAGGTCTAAAACAATAGAGCCTCACTGAGCTTTGGCCTCCAGGCATACTTCTAAGTAACTCTAATAATGAGAAATATGAACATATTCTTGGAGAGAAGACAGTGAGGGAGGGGCAGAATTGATGCAAAGCTAATTGCACAGGGAAAAAAATGCAGTAAACATTAAAGAATCTCAAGATCCTTAACTGAGATATCAACTGCTGCTATTTACAAAGAACCTGATATTGGCCTTTCTGTTTAAGTCACTAATACTTGCCTGGCAAATACCTTGTTAGTTCACAGTACTTATATACAAAACGTGTGATTTGGCTTCAATATGCAAGCAGTTCCTTTTATACTCGAGAACCAAATCTGCATGGCAGGTAAATGGTTAATGCTGAACAACATGCACATGATACTTCATCAACTCCCTTACAAAAATTATATTATTCTTTATTATGGTGCCCTGTAATTCTAAAGTAAATCATGCCAAGATACTATCTTGCACGTCTGTAGATCAGATATCATGACTCAGGAAAAAAAAAAAGCAAGCTTTCATGCACTTACCTTATCCTCTAGCCGGATCAGTCTGGCTCCTATACTATAGTATCCTTTGTCTACCCCTTTTTCTAAATAAAGAAGAATAAAAATGGGACATCCATTAGGTGGAGAATAAATTCAGACCAAGAATTATATCTATGATATTTAAAGCAAAACAAGAAGCTGGTAATAGTAGGGTAGCATAAAAAAGAACACAACAAGAAAGAATTTCTGATGGTGAATGGAAGTGAAAGAGAGTGGTTGGAGAGAAGGGAAATAGTTTGTCTAACTGGCAAGATTAGGTTAGTCTAAAGGGCAATCTGGACATTGATAGAGGTAGTCTATGATCATGAATGATTAGAGATAGTGCCTGTGGTAACTTGTTTTCTTGTTTAATTATGTCAGCTAATTGCATGTAGTTAGATGGAATAGGCCTAGTACTGGGCACACCTCCTGTTTTGGGTATCATTGGCATGAGCAAGGTACACTTGCTATACATAAAGAAACCAGAATAGTTTTAAACTGAGGTTGCAGCTGTGGAAGACAGCACTATCCCGGGGTTCTATCTTTCTGTCTGTCTGTCTATCTATCTATCTATCTATTTATCTATCCATCTCCTCTTTGCAAATGAGTGACACTGGGAAAAGCCCTTGTATCTCCAACCTCATTTTCCCTCCTGCTCCTTATGAAACCTAATTATTAAAGCCAAGTTATACATTTTGTTTCACTCTTGTGCTGCAAATGGTGGGATTGGGAGCCAAGATTAAAAACTGTGTAAAGTGGGGTCTATCCTTTCTGTTCTCATGGCCTACTGCAAAGGAATGCCATAGTTTGGGGGTGTTATTTCACAAGGAATGAAACAAAAACCCACATATATCCTGAGTTGGGAGAAAATATTGACAAGAAAAAACCCATGCCCCAATACTAAAGTAACTTAGCCTATGTCAATGGAATTTGGATACATTTTTCTCTACTAAACTATACCTCCAGTAACGGCTAGGAGTAACTGATAGTTTCATAAATTACTTCATTTTTACGAGTCATTGAGCTTTGGCTTTTAAAGCTATTTAATTCAATTTTGTTTAGGGCGTGAGCACAATGTGAAGGGCTTGCTGGAAGACAGGCTGAGATACGAATTTACAGTGCATCAGTGCCCACCATAACTGCCTGTATGTGTGCTCACTCTGCACAGAACTCCCATTCTGGCATTTCTCAGTGAATGGTACTTGCTTTACCATTGCCATTAGCAGTGCATATGTTTGCTGGTGTGACATGTTTAGCCATGTATTTGCACAAAAGTTCATTTCAAGGTGACTTGTATTCTATGCACCCCAAACTTAGCAATGCTGGCAAGAGTACTTTTTGTGCTTTCCTTCTCCTCTACAGACCACCTAAAATATTTAAAAGGTCATGGACCCTTGGCAGCTCTGTGCAAGATTAGAAAAGAGAAGTGTTTCATCAGAGAACCTACAGGAACAAACACAATAAGGAGAGAAAATTCAAAGATTTTTCAAGGACACTGTGAGGGGACAGACAATAAATGACACAGCTTGGCTTATATATGTGTGCTATTCATCATTCACAACCTCAGAAATCTCTTAAAATATAAGTGGCTGAGGTTCAAGTTTATCTGCATTCATCTCTGCCTAAAATGAAATAACTGATTCTGCAGTCTACTTTCTAGTTAGTAAATCCATAGACAAATCTTCCAAAGTAGATATCAGAAAAAACCATGCCTTCAAGGATTTCTAAACTGGGATGCGATTTGAACAGCAGTGGGTAGGTAGTGTTTTTGTTTGGGTCTAAACCCAAAAAGTCCCCCAAACATGAAGAAATATTTCAAAAAGCATGGTGGTTTGTTTTTTTTTATATATAATAATAAAATAAAATAATAATTTCCTCACCAGCACTAATTACATCCATCAGGTAATCCCTAAGACATCACAAACCAAGCAAACCAAGTTAATAATGTTTCCTATTTTAGTTATTCTCAAATGTTGTGTGGAACAGAAAACAAGAAAATAGGAAGCAGATAAGCAGTTAGAAGCTGTTTTGTGGCATGTGGCACTCCCATCAGATGAAGTGAAAAGAATGATACACATGCATGTATAGCTGTATCTCGTCCACCCCTTTATTGGCATGCAGATTGTATAAATCACAAAATGCTGTGGTCTTTCCCAACTTCTTATTAGCCTCCACACAAAACAGCATTCAGCTCTAATTTACAAGCATTTTCTTCTAATAAAGACCATCCTTTAAAGTAAGTGTGGTGTGTGCACAATGTGCTCAAGGTTGTCGTTGGAAGGGTGAACAGAAGTTCAGATAATGTTGCTCCAGTACATTTGATTTCTATCTCATGTTTAGGTTTTCTCTCTTGAGTCTTTTCAAGACATATAATTTTCAAGATATATAATTTTAGACTTCCTATATTAGATTATTTGCTTTTACACAGCTGAAAAAATTGCAGGGCTAACTATAAATCTGAAATATCCCAATTTCTACAGTCTTTGCTTGGCAAATGAAAATAACTTTCTTTTAGTATTGACTTTTGTTTGTTCTTCTTGGTGGGCTTCAGAAAACAGATAGATCAGCTAAGCAATCCAGTAATACATATGGGAAAGGCACAAAACACAAGACTACATTTGCATGATTTTAGTGGAAGGAAGCACAATTATTTACAACTTGATGAAAATACATATGGACAAGTTTTAGCTCAGAAATAAAAAAGAAATATCTTCCAACAAGCTCATGTAACATAGTTGGTATGATACTAACCCATCATTTTATATACTTTGTTTTGAATCAGAGAAAACACAGGTATATAAGCACTAGGCTTTATAGTTCGGGAGACTGAATACTTGTTGGGTCATTTAGTCCATTTCTCATCTTTATTAACATAGAAATTTCTTCCCTGAAAGCCTTTGCCTTCCTGAATACACACGCTATTCTACTTTCAAAACAACACAAACCTGTATTCATTTTCTAATATTTTCATAAATCTGGCCCATCTCCTTTCCTAGTGAAGAACAAGAGAAGCCTCTTGTAAAAAAAAAAAAAAGAAAAAGTTAAAAATTTTAGGTATGCTCCATGGCAGTTCAGCAGGTGGGGACTCTTTCCCCAAATGGAACCATGTGATATAAATAACATGTAATTATATAAGTAGGAGGAAGAAAGCAAATAAAATGAGGGACCGCACCATATTCTTAATTTTTAACACAATTAGTGTCCTCCATCTCATCAGACTATACAAAAAAAAAAACCAACACACTTTAAATAAAACAAATTTTTTTCCTTTGGTTAGAAAAAATAATTACAGGGAGCATTAGGACAGTGGATGAATTGCAGACAGATGGTCTGAAAATTATTAAAGCTGGAAATGACTGCTTGGACAGAATAAGAGTCCTTCCTTGATTTTTACTTTCACGGTGTACACAGATAGAAGGGAGCTAACTGAAAAATATTACAATTTATTTGAAAACAGTTGATTGCTTTTAAGTAGAAAATGAGGAATATGAGCATTGTGACACCAAGGATATTCCAGACTGCTAAAGATATGTCAAAACCTTGTAAATTCTATTTTAGAAAGCAGGACAGCCCAAGAGACACCATGACTTCTTTTGGCTAACAATGCAAATACAGCTTTCTGGATCTGTTTTTCCAGTTCTGCAAAAGTTCCACGCAGGGATAACTGTGATGAGCTTATGGTAAGTTCCAGGTTCTTAGGCTTGTAAACTGAGAGTGCTTCTGAAAATGGAAGTCAGGACTGTTCTTTTAAGCCACAGATCCATAAAAAAGCAAATAACAAAGTTGCCATAGGCATCATGACTTTTGGTTTGAGTCTCTTTTCTTGTCAGCCAGAGCCTTTCAGAACTGATCAGTAGAAGAAATTGAAAAAAGGTAAAACATAGTCCTGCATCAGGCACTTGTGTTTTCCTTTGGACAGCCTAAAAAGTAAACTACCAAACACAGAAACTACTGCAATACGGAAACTTTGCCATAGAGTTAACTGCTCCATGATGAAGGTTAAACAGTATACACTGGGAGCAGAAATTTCTAGCTTTTTCAAGTAGCAAAAACCTAGCTGCAGTGACTACTTTGCCTGGTTAAAGACATGCAACCACCTCTCAACAAATAAGACAGCCCTTAACAAAAAGGTCTGTCAGTCTACCTGCTCCACTTATCCAGCCTCTGAGATGACACAATTTGCTTAAGTGACTCACAAGGAACAATAAAATCAACTTATTAGAGACAAGCTTTGCTCACTGCATTTGTTAAAGAACTATATCACACTTCTGCCCTTCTTCCTGAAGATGCTGATGGCAGGATTTAGACACACTATCATTACACTATGTATAAAACAATTAATACACCAATTTAAAAATTAAATACAAGCTTCTTTATTAAGTCTTTATTAAGAATGCAGTTCAAGACTGTTCAGAGGACCTAAATATGCAGTAAATTAGCTGCAAATTCTGAACCCTCAGAATAGGATGTAAGTGATATTTCTGCTGGCTCTTTGTATTGAGGTAGATCAACTCCAGCAATGAAATGAACTTCCAGAAACAAGACTGTGAACACCTGACAGCTACAGCAAATATCCTATGTGGTTTCTGGTTTTGACCAAGTTCCCATTGATTTTGTCTCCAGGAGGAGTGGAATAAATCAGTTCTTGCAGAAATATGAGTATCTCTTATTTCAAATATTAATTGACTCAAAAAGATAAAAATTAAACCAAGCATATTTATTATGTTTTAAAAGATACTATGACCCAATTTCTTCTTAACAGATGGGAAGGAAAAACTATCAGAAAGCTTAGGTGGCATTTCATGGAAAAAAAAGCAAACAATGGAACTGTCAAAATTTTACAAGGAAGCTCTTTCCTCCAGGGATTCCCACCGGTGTTATGCAGACCCAAGAGGTTCAGATGAACTGCAGATAAATATCAGCTTTTTGTGTACTTTTCTGAATCCAAACACTGGACCTTTTGTTTTACCTTGGCATTATTCTTCACCTTTGCCCCTGAAAAGCTATAGTAAGTCTCAAAAATTGCAATCAGAAGCAGTTAACTCCATTATGTGTAGTGAAGGTCAAGTATTACACTCTTTTTATTTGTATCATTATATGTGTCTACTTTGTTAATTCAATAATTTTATTAATATGTGCTTTGCCTCTATATCAACACTTTCAAATTATTAACATGTATATTATTACAAGAATGTGTGTCATCTTACAATATTGTGTCACCTGGGAACACTGGGACAGGCTTTCCATGAAAATAAGACACAGTCTTCTGGGTATGCCCATAACAAAGGGATTCAGGTCTTTGGAAAATTTTTCCATTATCTTAACGTTTTTAAATCCACTCCTGACAGTAGGAGTTTCAAAGAAAACTAGTAGGTACCAGGAGCAAAACAAGCAAAAAAGGTAGAATTTCTCACCATACATGTATGTAAAACTTAAATAATTTTTTTGTAATCATTTTATAAAAATTCTTTTTACAAAATATCTCAGATGTTAAACGTTTATAGGGGTCTCTAGGAAAGTGTGTTGAGAACACACTATTTTGTACTACTGTATGCACTGAAACCATGTCAGGAAGTCTCTGATCTGCAAATGGTTGAAAGCTTACAGGAAACTTAGAGGCTTATGCATAGCTTTTTTTACACATTTCCCAAAGAACCTTGCTTTTGGCTCCATTAGAGTCAGGACTGGTCTGACCCAGCATGGCTTTTATTCTGTTCTTGTATCCTTATCTTGTTTTAACACAGCTTTTAGTGCTTTTTATCTTTAAGAAACTAACTTGAAAAATAACAATAATTGCTTCCAGTGAATTCAGATTCTGGATCTTTTATGACATCATTCACTTTTGAAAGGTAATAATACTATAGACACACTGCAATTACTTTATATTATCAAAGTTGACAACAGGGTTTCAACAACAGCCTGATCCAAAACCCACTGAGGTCACTGGAAAGACTCCCATTTATTTCAACGGGCTTGGAATCAGACCTTAAGATTCTTTGAATGGGAGCATAATAAAACAGGGGGAAAAAAAAGAGCTCAAAAGGAAAATTCTTCTCATGTTTTTCTCCTTGGCAGTTTAATTTTGTTTGCATTGTCATTTCTCTTTTGCTTGCCATCAATACAAAAATAACACATTCTGGCGGAAACATCTATAATTGTTACAAATGAGGTTTTTAGCAATGCCTGGAAAAGTGTAAGTATCATATTGAAAATACATCTTCAGTGCAGAATTAGCCATGAATTCTGAAGAAAACTCAGGAAGAACTCCTTTGCCAGAGGAGAAGGGCAATGCAAGAGGTCTGTTTTCACCCCAAACAGAGAAATACTGTAACCACTCATCACTGTTCATCACTTGGATAATACTGGCAGTAGGGGCAGGTTGGATAACACTGGGAGTAATTGTAAACTAACTCCAGATTTAGTTCTGCAGACCATTTATCTGGAACCACTTATCTTATTTTTGTATTTGTGGAGGCTCTAGATAAAATAACTACTACATCAATTAACTTTTGGTTTTGGTCTTGCAAACCCATAACTGAGCTTAACAGCTTTTGCATCCCTTACAGCCATTTTACCTTTCCCAGTCAGCATTTATTCAGCCCATTTAAGGCATGCTGTGGAGGCAGACATCATTCGTAGCAGGGCCACCATGCTTGTGCATCTAAGAGAGCTGTCTCAAAGGAGCTATTCAACAGTAATGCTGCAAGAAAAGACTTAACAAGGGAAAGTAGTTGTATGAACACGGATGCCATAATCTCCTTCAGAGCACAGATTATGGCTTTCCCAAATAACTCAGAAGTCTTGTGATACTTCCCACAGTAAGGCTTCCCATCATGAATTCTGAAGATGAGCCTAGCTCAACATTTTTCTCATAGTAAATCAAAGGAAGAGTTTTCAATAAAAAGTTATAATGAACCATAAAAAATGTGTGACAGATTTTGACTTTAATCATCTGGGGCTGTATTTACAGGCTATCTCTGCAGGAAGCTGCTGTGTAACTTCAGGCCTACAGGTGGATCATGCACGAATCAATCATGGACACAACCCCATGGCTCTTCCTCGGTACTTTAGACTCTTTTCAACACTTGAACACTTGTTCAAATCCACAGACCTACCTAAGACCCTCCCAGTGGTTACCACGACCATTCTGACTCAAGATTTGGTGACAGTAAACTTCCTGAACATCTTCAGCTTCTTAAACCTCTCAGAACATTATTTTACAATTAGCTTCTTTGCAGCCAACACTTCTAATTCTTCCTCTCCTCTGAAACAAGACACTGTTTCATAAAAAGTGTTTCTAACAGTAGTCTTTTTGAGAACAAATTGCAGTTCTAATTTGGTAATGCTACCTTTGAAATCAAATAATACATTCTTGGAGGTAAGGGAAGTTTTTCCATAATTTTAGCTTGAACATTGCAGAATGAATTCCCAAGTATAAATATTTATAGAAGTATTCGAGCTGACAGATTATTTTCCTGTGGTCCAAAACCAGCACAGCTACAGGGAAAGAAGATCATACTACTGAGTCTTCTGCCACAATCAGGTGTTGAAAAGGTGTTTTGAGAGATATTCCTTGTTCTGGTAATATTAACCACTGATAATATGTAATTTTTTAAAGACTCTGAAATAACTTTGCCACCCTCAATTACACTTATGGCTGTGAGTGCTGAAAGTCACTTGGGGATATGGGGCTTCAGTTCCTAAGCCACTTTTGAGCTTTTTGGGACAGAGAACGAGACAGGGCCCCTGAAATTTGAAGTCAACTTCTTTTGGAAAAAAAATAAACACTTCTTTCAGTTTTCCCCATCAAGCACTCAGGTTTCTGATCTCCACGATTCCCACCACAAGATTTTCCCAGAATATCACTGCTGTTCATGGCCATTACATTCAGTTGCATTTGCCTACAATTAATTAGCAAACCAGGCCTTTCTTTTTCTTAGACATGCCAAACTGTTCACCAACATGATCATGTATGAGATTTTTTTTATTGGTTTCCCTGTGCCTGACCTTGCCTTTTTTATGACGAATTTCATACCACTTCTATCACTCTAGCTTTCGAATTTACCCCAGTTCTTCCTGAGTGAGACCCACGATCTTCCTTTGAGCTTTCCAGAACTGAAATCTATAGGTCATTCAAAAAGGAAAAAAACCTTTTTAAGTGGAATCAACATATATTTTAATCCCAGCATGAAAGATTTAGAAAGTATATTTTTGTGGAAGAATTTCCTGTGATATATTTCCAACTCATCGTGCACTGATAAACTTTCTAACATTTATTCTTACTTTCCATTTGCTCCACTACCACCTAAATGCAACATATTTATCTTTACACAGGCATTCCAAAGCTTATTAACAGAATTATATTAATGCATAATTAGCTGGATTATAAATCTGAAGCCAATGGTATTTTCACAAAGTTATGAAGCTAATAATTTTACATAAAATGCAGTCACTATACCTGGGAGGAAAAGACCTGGCTTTCCCAAGGATTGGTCCAACCTGAAAAGCAAACAGAGAATTACCAGCAGTGCAATTACCAAGCAACTTAAACTCTGTTGCTAGAAAAAGCATGGGAGCATAATTTACATGAGAATTTACAGTAGCTTTAAACCTAAACCAAAACAAGTAAAAACACGAGACTAGCATGACTTTCTGTATATACAGTCAGCAGTTTAGTTCTTTAGAGTTTTTCTCCAAAATCAAACCATATTATTACTGTTATTTTCTTGAGTACTAATATTTCTTAGACTTTCAAGTTGTAACTAAAACATAGTTCTCTTGTGTCTTACATAATCTAATAACAAAGACTATACAAACAGAATAGCTTCTTAATAACATTTGCAACTATTCCTTGAATCTCATACAGGCAGATTTAACATCTATATATGTTGACACAGTAGATTCCTTTCAACAGGATTTTTTTTTTTCTTTCATTTAATTTAAGGGTCAGAGAAGTTCATTCTGGTGTCCCAGTCCACAGCGTTAATTTGTAAAGAGAAAAACACTTTGTGCTGAAACAGAAGGGAATAGTTTTGTGGCAAAATATTTCAGCTGCAAATCCGAAACTCAGAGAAAGCATGTGCATGGAGGAATGTAGGAAGGGAAAAGTTCCAGATAGAGGGGGAAACACAAGTGAACCAGATTTCTCTCAATTGTGGAGAACCAGAGAGTGGGAACAGAAAGACAAATCATTATTTGAAGAGTTTTCCTTTTCTAAGGAGAGGACAGAAAAACTTGCTTCATACTATAAACTTCACAGCATGCACCTTCATTTCTTTTAATTTCACTTGGAGACAGAGGAGAGGAGAATAAAGGACAATTGTAAGCCTGGTCATAAAAAGGGTTAAAAATGACTCCAAGCTAAATCCTCTAGATATTGTGCTCCCCGTTGCGCTTGCAATTTCAGACAATTACTGTTCATTAAGTACGCATCTCTCCTAAAGCCAGCTGGCACTAGAGAAATCAAATATTTCATGAGGTAGACAGGGACTACCTTCTTTGAAGTTCTTTTATCCGAACCATCATATTGAGGTGTCCTTGTGAGTACTGTTCGATCACGTCGCGGACGTCGTAAGGTTTCCGAGCTTGCTGTGAAAAGAGTCAAGAGATTGAAAGGTAAGTATTGTTTAAACTTGATTTTTATTTCAGATGGGCCTTCATTCTATTTTTTTTTTTATCTTCCAGAGGTTATTTGCTTGCCATTTTGCAACAGTTGTTGTAATGAATAAAAAATATGTAGCTGTTGTAGGAGTGCATATTTACTGTGGAGATGGAGCCAAATGATTCCCATTACTGTCAGTTAGAGTCATGTCTTCATGTTACTTCATACTGAGCAAAATATTAGACCTTCACAGTGTATTTGAAAAACACAAACCCAAGATATATAATTTATCTAAGACTATCATGTGCGGTATCTCTTGGCTCATTCCAAAACCATATGATAATCATAATGTCAGAGGACTGAACCACAGGAACAGGCCCAATTCATAACACTTGGACCCAGAATCACATGTCTCTAGAGACTAAAGATGTCTGGTGACAGAAATATTGCTGTTTAAGGAACTGGGAAGACAGATGCTTTGCATAAGTCAGAAGACTGCTGCATGTGGATTTTGTTTGCGCTTCTTTGTCTTTCATGATACCTACGAAGTCAGAAAAAAAAGTGCAATTCAAATAAAAAAGGACAGATAAAAAATGCAAGAGAGTG
The DNA here is from genome assembly GCF_001715985.3 of Manacus vitellinus. NCBI lineage: Eukaryota > Metazoa > Chordata > Aves > Passeriformes > Pipridae > Manacus > Manacus vitellinus. The sequence goes on from NW_021940861.1 coordinate 937,430, forward strand.
AAAAAACTGCCATCTGCCCAGCTTTATTCCCATTCGAATGAGAATCCAGATGCTTCTGCCAAGCTTTGGTTTCTTGCTGCAACTACTGTGGCAGAATTTTGAAACAAGTCTAGAGAATTTGCATAAAGTGATGTGATTATAAAAAGTGCAGCACGCTAAAATTTTAGCAAGTAAAATCAATGTGTGTGTGGTGGAATAAACACAAATTTTGTCTTTTTGAAAATTTTGGCATTTTGAGAGCCATACCAACCCCTATGGGAAATGTGGGGCAAGATGTCTTCCCTTTGGCTCTGACTCAAGAAAAGAAAAAAAAAAAAAAAGCAAAGGTAAACTGCAAATCTAGTAATTGGAAATTACTGAAAACAGCTCATTAGTCATCTTGTTGTCTGTTTCCACTCTGTCACAGCTTCAGCCAGAGCCATTAGCATGCACCACTGCACACATGCATTGAACACCTACAGTATGTGCTGGAGTCATGCTTGGAAGGCAGCCACAGGATCCTAGAAATTTCAAATGAAAGCATGGAACTGGAATGGAAACAAATCCCGTGAAATGAATGAAGAAGGAAAAGCTCTTCGTGACAAAATGCCTTCCTTGCACTCAGCACTTACCTGCATTATTACTTTCAGAGGAGTTCGTGGCTTTGGTAGTGTGTGTGTGCACATTTGTGTGCATTTGTGAGAGGAGATACTTTGCGGGGGGAGGGAGGTTTCAGCTTTCAGTTTATCGCCTTTTTTTTTTTTCGCTTCCCCAGCTTCACATTTTGCAGACGCTGACACATCACTATTTCTGGCCAGAAAAGCAGCCTATTGTCTTCACCCCGAGAAACAGTGCCAGTATCACTCTTTGGATTGACTAGTGGAGGTGCTTTGAGAGCCTTTTGGCTAAATTCTCCGTCCTTTCCTTTGGACACTCTCTATTTAAACACGATGCATGGCACAGAGCCTAGATGTGCTGGGGATTTTTGCACTCCCCTCTCCCCCATGGGTTACTATGAGCATAATTAATTCTACTCAATTGTAATGAAATTTCTCCCCCAAAAGAAGTCCTCTATCTGTTATCCCTTTTACCAAATCATCAGCTCTGAATTATACAGTTGCAAAGTACTGTACACTGCAATCTGTCTGAGTCCTCTCTAAAGCTTTGTAAAAATATCCTTCCAGCTTTCACCATTTGTATCTCCTCTTTTCCTATAAAGCTTTAGATCTGAGCATCTAAGGTCCTGCCAAACTTTGGCCCAATCTCTTGTTATGTTTTTATTAGAAAATGCTAGTACAATACAACTTAAGCCAGGAGGCAATTGCCTTCCAGGGAAGTGTGGTAAATGCAGAACTTGAGCAACTCCTTTAACTTCCATTCTGCCCATAATCCCAAATCCTGGCCATTTGAGCTCAGTAGTCCACATTCAGTGTGCTTAAAGCTCCTAATGCAAAACTCTAAATAATATTACCCAGCTTTGAACTTCCAAAATCTAATTAGCATAGGGAGTCCTATAAACTGTATTTCATGGCCCCAAGAAAGAAACAGAAGATCATTCCTTCATCTTCTTTATCCCTGTCACTAAAACCAACTCACAGAATTCTCTCCATAGACTGATCAAGTTCATTTTGTGAAGTCTGGCAGGACCGCTGTTGGCTGACAGCCCCAGAACATTAGGTCTCTGGTGGTTTGAAATATACTAATTTTTAATCTAAATAATTTATAAACTGATTTTATTTTCGAGAAATGGTGTCTTTAATTTTTTTATTATTTATTTATTTTTAATTTCCCATACTGTTTATGTCTCCGGTATATTTACAATATAATCCTGTTCTCCTGGGTTTTTTCCGAGTTAAATAAACTGATTTCCCCTAGTCTTCTTTCAAAAGGTAGGGTCATCTGAAGATACGTCTGCATGAGCTTGGGAAATGTATATGCTATTCTGTCTGCCATAATTCAGAGTCTTCTGAGTGCTGTGAGCTTATCTCAGACTTTTATCCCTTGCAATTAAGTGCTCAGCTCTAGTCAAACTTCCCTGAAATGTAGGTTCTTGATTTATGCTTTTAAAACCTCTTCAAAAGGATTATGAAAGTTCATTAACTTGCAGTGGATCCTCTCAGACAAAAAAAGCAAGAATCTTAAATGGAAACAACAGGGGCTTTGAAAATCAGTCCAGAAGTTAATTTTTCATTTCCATGGCATTTCCAGCCCATGGGTGGTGAGAACGATGATATCAGAATCCCAGTCCAAAAGAGTTTTATCACAAGAAGCCTCAGTAAACAGGCAAAATATAACAGTATTTCCAATGCAGTACATTTAGTCTGAGAACACTGTAACCCGAATGAGAAAATTAACTTAACCCTCCATAAAGACAGCAAATTCCCAGAGGGCCAATGCTGCCCAGTTTTACAAAATACGGCCTATGATGTCCTTTTCTGGGAAACCAATTTGGAAATGTGGGTCACAAATGTGAAAGCAACTTTACACAGCATGGTACTCATCAGTGAGGCCTATTGATCTGTCAGCCATCCACAGCACACAACTGAGCATCCTCTAACCAGTCATTATGATCATGTGCACAGTAACAGTGTTCTTGCAGACACTCCAGCAGAGTGTTTTTTTCACTTCTAGTAGAAGGGTAAGTATTGGTCAGTGTAGTAAAACGAATAGAAGCCCAAAAAACAAATGCAGCACGAAAAGAGAAGTGAAAAATAACCACACTGACTCCACAAATGCAGGTTTTTGTATCATGCTATACCCATGGATAGTTGACAGTTTTGCCCACACCATGAAAAAATCCACGTAAGGTAAGTATGAGGCCAAGAACCTAAAGAATGCCTTTGACTTATTAGTGCTGCATGCACAAAGACTTTGAGAGCACTCTGAGAGCACTTTCTATGTCATATACTTAAGCTTACAGCAATTGTACTTATGATTAATCATGCTGCTTACCTGAAATTTTCTTCTGGCTACAAAATACTGCATTCTCCTGATGACTTTTACAGCTGTTCGATGTGCTTCAGTTAATCTGCCAAGAAAGACAAACACAGACATACATCAGTTGGTGTGGGGGGAGGAAGCAGGAAAAATGGAAGTAGTCTTAATGGAAGATGTTGACTCTAAGCACCAAAATCTACAAATATGTTTTATGTCTATAATGCAAAGCTGTAGCATAGCACACTGTGTGTGCATATATACTTTGTTCTGCTGCTTTGCCTTCTTGTGTATTGTGGTTCTAAGTGTTAAGAACTGATAAGTGAGACAATGAAAGCAGGTGTACAAAGATAATACATGTGGAAGGGATTAGACAGGATTACTGTCAATGAGTACAACTGGCATCAGTTTGAAGAATGTGAAATGTATTTAGAGCCATGACTGCGTTCCTCATTTTGCATTTAGTGTTTGCCCACGAGCTCTACTGCGCAGAAATTAGGTCCTTTAAAAAGGACTTCGACCTCTCTAGGAAGGAAAGAAAAACTGAAGTGTCACATCTCAAAAAAATAAAATGAACACAACACACTCTCTTGGCACACGTGTGTGTCTGTGCACGTGGCTGTCTGCACTGGTATTCAAACACCGAACCGGACATAATATAACTTAGCTGTAGCACTTCACCCAGAGGATACTGCACTTGCAGAACATTAATTGAGACACTTGGCTGGTAATTAATTACTACAACCTCTTATTTATGGTGAATTTTGAAAGGGTAGAGAGAAAGCAGGAATGTGGTAACTGTAAGTAGAAGTATTTTCTTAAAGTACTGATTCCTTCCTCGTGGACTTCTTTATTCACACCAAGTGAGTAAACTAAGGAAAAAATTTTCTTTCCAAGGATGCTGCATCGTTAGGAAATCTACACTCTGTATGGACATCATCTTTGACATGTGATGATAACCCAAGGAAAGCTATCCATCAAATTTCTTGAGTCTCCTGAAGGCACAGTCTGCTGCCTCTTCCCAGTCTACCTGGCTGGGGAAAAGGAAGTATTAGCTAGGCCACCTACTTGGGTGCCACAGTTTAGAGATAAAGTTTTTAAGAAGTAGAAAGATTACAGTGTATTATTTCAAAGTGAAGCAAATAAAAGCTAAACAAGCAGGGATTATATTTAAGAATTAGCATAGTTTTTCATTTTATAATTATTCTTTGGTAAAATTAGTGCATCTGACTGGGTGAGATACCAGAGCCTCAGGAACATTTTTTTAAATAAGCTTTCAGGGGCTTTTTCTGACTCTTTCTATGTCAACCCCAGATTAATATTGGATGCATGCACAAATAGGTGTGGAACTCAGGTGTCTGTACTACATTTATCCTCACATTTCATTTATCTGTGTATATTCATGCACATATCCGTATAAATACACTCACACATGCAAACACACAGAAGACAGTGCAGGGTGAGCATGACTAAAGACCTACCTTTGTTGTATATCATCAACAGCATTGCAAAGAACAAATCTTTGCTTTCGTGTAAACCTATCAAAGGGATTGGAGTTTACCCTACAAGACCTTCATTATGGTGAAAAAAAGCTCTCAGCTTGGCATTCAGGGCCCCAGCTGAGCTCCTGTGGCCAGTGACTAAAATGGAGATGACGTTTTACTTGCAAATGGCAAGTAAATGGCACATTCTTAATATCAGAGAAATCTTTGTCAGCCTCTACAATTATTATTATTTTTTTTAATAACTAGAAAATAATCACAACTTAAGGTTTGGGGTTTAGCCTACCTCCCCTGTGTATGAGTTAAGATAAAAGCTTCAAATTATCCCCTAGCAATAAATCATTTCTTTATAAATTATGTGAAACTTCATATATATACTTGAGAGGGTTTTTTTATTAGGCTTATCCATATGAGGTGGTTCATGCACTGTTTAAACAGACTTAAATAGAAAAGCTTAAAGAAGTCAGAGATGGAAACAAACCAAGGAAGTAATTTCCTCCTAATTACACTCCTTCAGCAGAAATCAGGGCTACAGAACTTTTGCCACTGTGTTATCAAATTTAAGTGTTCAAAACCATGAGACTAAGTCTTGGAACTTGATGCACAGTTGAAAAAGCTGCATTTTTAGAGAGAAAAGCTATTCATTTGTGAAATACAGCTAAGGTCACTCAAATATAATTCAAAAGCACTTGATATTGGCATGTTCCAAGTGGCAAAATTCACACTAATCTCACTGGGAGCAAATTCTGAAAAAGAAGTGACTGTTGAGATTTGATGGTCACTAGTATTACACAGAGAGACAGAAATACCTGAAATCTGGCTTTAATAGAAAAATAGCATGAAAAGGTACAAATCCATAGACTGAGAGTGGCTGTGTTATCTTAATTGCCTCAATAAATCCACAAGGAGCATAGCAGCTCTAGGGGACAGGGAGGAGCTCTAGATGAGGTAAGCACCCTGCTCTGTATAGCAAGCAGAACTATCCTCCTTACAGGGGGTTGGGGCAGCATTTTTTGAGATTTTAGCTGATTTTCACAGGTTTCCTGTCACTGATGTCCATAGTGGACAGTTACAACTATTACTGACTAGGTTGCATTATCCCTGCATTTAGCCCAATGCATTTACCCTGCTAAACCTTTTATTTTATCCCAAAACACCGGATTAGGCAAAACCCTTTCAGCCTTAAGGGTGTCAGTCTGTTACATGCTAGAAGCACAAAACTGGAGAGAACAAAAGGGCAGAGATGCTTTAGGTCATGCTTTAGTAATGCTCATTAGGATCACAACACCACTTGCAGTGAATCTCCCAGATATTTTGAGATGTGCAACTCCTGAAACGACAACACAAGGGGGTGAGCCCCATGCTTGCACGCTCTTTCCATGTGGCATTTTCTACCAACACAAGACAGAAAGGGACAGATCTTTACGGGGATTATGTTTCCTAACTCCCACGGGGGTGAAGATTTAACTACTTTCACAGCTCTAGCTCCCCCATGAAGTCAGTAGGGGCCTGAGCACTTGCACTAATTAGGAATATGGGCGGGTGGGTGCCCACACCTCAGTCCCTACGGAGCAGCCAAGCTCTCCTGCCGCTGTGCACCAGAGGGCAGTGACACACACACACACACTAGGACATGCTCTCCAGTACATTAAAAATTATTTAAATTGTTTTAAAAAAGCTTTACTCATAAACCCAGGCATAAACACTAGACCTTATAAGGATGGGGTCCATGCTGAGGTGGGATGTCACTGTTGAGTGGTAACTATTCGGTGGGTTGTTTTTTTGGTATGTTTTGCTCAAAAGAGTATAATTAGAGTTTTATTGACAGACAGTGGCATGCTTTCCCATCTTTTAACCTAAACAACAGGTAAGAAGGTTTTGTCAAAACCCTCCCCTGAAACACTTTGTAAAGGACAACAAAATTACCTTTGAACAGAAGTGATCTGGGTTTGGGAAAGTTATGAGCACACAAAAAAATTAATAATGGAAGCTTGTAACATCTGTAACTATAATGGATACCAGGAAATCTGTATTAAAATAATATATACTTGGATTCATAAATGATACTGACATCATCTATAACTATGTCTTCAAGTAGGACCCCAGCCTTGGATCCGTTTGCAAAGCAGCACGTGTTCCTTACCTCCCTGCTAAATGATTTCTTAGCAGCATGTTCCATTTTAAAAGCAGTCAAACCTATCTTTATTTAAAATGAGTTATTCCTAGTTTGGCTTATGGGCTCCTGGGCTGTCATATCATTGTGGTAGAGGAAGAGGAAAGAGGAGCAGGTGGTGGTCCTGGAACACCGATGTTAACATGCAGTCCCCACCCTGATGGGATGTTGATAAACACTCTGGCAACTATTCTAGAAGGTTGACTCAGCCTTCCCCTCTGCAGGTTTTGGGTATGCCTGTGTGGACGAAGAGGTTGGAGGGACAGCTGTATGCCAAGGTGGCACCACAGCCCTGATTTGCTGCTCTGCTCAGGGTTCAGAGAGCACTTGAAGGCCTTACTTTTAGCTAAAGCACTTGAATGTATTTACGACTTCTTTTCTTTTTTTAGCTGCAGAAAGGCAGTAGCTTAAGCCAAAGAAGCCAAACACTTTTTTCAGTTAAAAATAATTAAACCAGAGGAGGAAATAGAGATGATGAAATCCAAAGCAACTCTAGAAACTATCCACAGAATTTTTTTTTTAAATTTTATTTTTATGTACCATTCTGTTTGTTAAAAGCTTGTGTTGGCCAGTTCAGATGTACTCTTTTTCTTCTTTTGTGTGGTATCTGATAACTTCCAGCTTAATGTGCTTTGGAACAGCCAGGGAATATTTTAAGTGAAAAAGAGATACATAAATGGACCCTAAACCCAGGCAGAATTACAGCTATTCCAGACCATGCTGAGGCACAGCTCGAGTTTACAAACAAGCCTGTTATCAGTGTGATGGACTTTTCAGTCCAGAAGCACTTTTTGATCATTAGAGTGGACTTCAGTGTAGGGATAGGGGGATGGACTTTACTCAAGCTGTGCTGCAGGATGGCTGCAGATAGTGGAACGTGCATTCCAGGCTGGTTTTCCTGACATTTATTCAGGTGTCGTGAATTAGAAGAGTTATTCAGTGTAACGTAACTACTTTGATCATGAACTGGTGAAAATAAAGGCCACTTCAGTAAGGTCAATTATAGCTCTCTGTCCCAATTTGCAAAACTGGTTTGAGGATACACACTTACAGTACTTGGATTACTGCTGAGCTTCATTCACTTGTTACGTTTTGATTGCTTAGCAGGAAAATATATATAAAGTCATACTAACTCTATTTTAATACTGATCACTGGATAATGTTATAACTCCTTTCCAGAGTAACATACAGCATCATCAGTTCTGGAGTTGCTCATTTGACACTAGTTTCTAAGCCAGCACAAACAGGGACTAGATTAGTGATGGCAACTGAAATGTAAACAAGTTATCTGAGAAGCTCAGCTCTCCACCTGCCTTTTTGTTTTCCCACCACCTCTGATTAAGAGTATTCGGTTTCCACTTCTGATTCTGGGAAGAACATTGATTCCCAGTCCTAACTTTATTTTTTTAATGTGTACAATTATATCAAATGATATTGTATTAGGTAATATATAAAGCCAATCTCATTTGCACTGAAAGCATTACCAGAATCAATACAAAATGTGAAATGATGGCATCCTAGGGTACCTTTTTTCTGCAGGTGCATGTAGCACAGACCACTCACTTCCAGAGCTGAGATTTCCCCTTGAACCTGCAGATTCCCACAACTACTGGAGGGCAATATTTAGCAGAGATGAATATCATCTTTATTCAAATATATACACACAGCTATACCATGTAATTATCCTGTCATATGTATAGCATGCACCAATAATTTGTTGGAGGATAAGAAGGGTGGGAAAAGATAAATCTTGCAGGAGATAAAATTACAGACTTTATCACAGAAGGATACAGCAGTTAGTCCATATGCAGTAAAACACACTATGTTGACCTTCTATTGAGGGAGAATAGAGGTGGAAGAGTGATGGTTCTCATCACAAAGAAAAGCAGCTTATATAATGTGTTTTTAAAACTGAGGGAAGCTACAGTGTCCAAATGAAAAAAAATACATCTTCCTCCCAATAAATGAAAATAAAATTATTATTGCCTTCGGCTAAGCAAAGCCAGACAAAATGCCTTGAGCATTTTAAACCATGAGTTAAGACAAGGTTGCAGGTTGAATTTGACATGCAAACACCAAGAAATGTCAGGCAATGATTCTGATTCCAGAGCTTACCCCAAGCCAGCAGTAGCAGAGAAGTACAACATAAATATAACAAAAGAGGTTTCCAGTCTTGTAATGTTTCATCAAAGACTTGTAAAGAACAGCTAGTTCTGGAGACTTTCCATCACTTACGTGATGGAAATTATATAAGATGCTATTTGCACAGAAACCTGAGGGAACATTTCAGAAAATGTTGGCACAACTTTATTTTTCCCTTTATTCTTAATCACAACCCCACCTTAAACCTACCTCATCTCTGTTTTAACCATATCCTTATCTGAACCTTTTCAAGCCCATGTTTGGATCAAAACTATAAATAAATTAGGATTGGCTTCTCTCAGACTGAGCAGCCTGGAGGCCTTTTTGGCTTCATCAAGGTCTGCTGACAGCCTCAATTTATGAAGGAATGCTGAATGCTGCAGATTCTGAAAATCCCTCCTCAGCAGGTACAGTCTCAGGCAAAGTAGGAAACAGTACAGAAGTGACATGTTTGGGGGGGGGACTGCTTTCTGGCATCTGGTTATTTTGCTGAAGATTTTGTGGCAATTGCTATCTCCACCCATTCCCCACCATGTACACTGCTGCCTCTGAAACTGTTCCAGAATGCAACTGCCTCTGCTTCTATTTGCCTCTCTGACCTGGCCTTCCCTGAAGTGAATGAGAAAGAAAGCAGATTTCCTACAGCAGTGCCCCTAGGGATTAGGGCAAGGAAGATATTACAGGGATGGAGCAACAGCTTTGAGGAGAACCTGCAAGAAGAGGAAGAACTAGGACACCATTTAAAGGGAGCAACTGCCAAGAAAATATATTGGCAAAGGAGACACCACTGGGAGAAGCAGCAGCCAGGGTTATTTCTTGATGCTGTCCATGAACAGAATAAAGTAAGTAGAAAGCTCCTGAAAATAATCAGAGGTAGATGCAACCTGATCACTGAATGTGATTTAACAAAGAAGAAAAGCCCTTGAACTTTAGGTTGTTTTTCTCAACCACAGACAGTTGGAGTTTTCAGTTACAAGTTTCTTCTGTAATATTACAAAGTGGGTTCATTGAGAAAGTGGGAGAAAAGCTCTGTGTTAGTCCCTTGCTAATTAAAATGCATAATTAAAATGAGTAATTAAGCTTACTACAGAATGCTCTTGTGTCTGGGAGCCCAACTGTCCTTGAAAAACAATTCATCTGCTGAACTGTCTCTGAGAACTAAAGTAACCATTGGATATTTTGGTTACATCTTTCCTCTATTTTTTATTGGCAGCAAAAAAAAGAGACCAGGGTCTCTTTTCTGCCATTTTATTTCTTCCATTCTTGCTGCAATGTCAGAACAAACAAGATGATGTCACAGGGATGTCTTTTCAGTGTGGAAATACAAATACAGAAAGATTTTCTTTTTTTTTTTCCTCTGAGCAAACATCTAGAAATTGCCACAATAACTTCCTAACTTCCTGTATTAGTGCTGTACCATCACTACTTCTAGTCCCAGGACAGGTGAAGTGCTCCTGTGCCCATGCCAGTTCTCATTTGCTTAGAAAACTCTGGCCACAAACCCCTTCTTGGAAGTTGGACAGATGCTGGCAGATAATGGCTTGTGTTTACCCCATACATTACAACATTCACTGATCCTAGCAGCTAAAGGTATTGTTTTTTTACTTCTCTCTCCTTAAGACTCAGTCTTCATCAATTTGCCTTTTGAAAAATGTCTCCAGAACGTCCAGCTGGTGAAAGGCACTGCAGAGACAGTCATCACCAAGCTCAAACAACCTCCCAGATGAGGAGATGCCTTTCTGGAATCAGAATAGCCTTCATATCTGTGCAGTACAGACCAGTACCTTATTCCATAGGTTCTGGTTTGCTCACTTTAAAAAATACCTCAACCCAAATTAATGAACTTTAAGACTTCATTCTCCTCTTCACTGTATTCAGCATTTATGGGAACAACGTGGTGTTGTTAATATACACCAATGACTGAGCACTGTATTTATGCCTCAATGATTTTCTGTCATGAGAATATAATGCCTGGCAAAGACTGATTCTCTGAAATACCAGTTTGTTTGGGGTCATTAATCTTAATTCCTATCTTGCCTGAATAGGAACTGGATAACAGTCAAGTCAGGGAATAGTCCTGAGAATTAAAACTTCAATGGCTTTTGGGCTGCCCAAGGCTTTACATTTCTTTCTAAAAATACATAATTAATTAATTTGCACCAAGTACTAGGAAGAAACCCTGTGGAATTGAGGAAAATGCTTCTTGTGGTTTTAAAAAACACAAAACAGTGGCTTTTGGCAGGATCTTTCCCTAGTAGTTCTTGTGATTTAGTGGATACAGCAGGGGCTATGGAAACACAACTCCTGGGTTCTTGAACTGATTGATTTAACTGATCTCTGTCTTTTTGGGTGATCTAGTTCAAATTCCTTTACCTTGCTACACTCTAATTGATATGTCCATAAAGTAAGTGCAAAACCTGCCTAAGTCATGGAGGTGTCATGGAGATTTTAAGGCAATTAGCAGTCCCAAATGAAGTTGTATTTTATTCACAGAATGGCTCAGCAGAAAAGGAAAGGGTAGTGACAATATGTTTTTTCCTTAATGATGAAAAGAAACAAGGGATACTGAACTGCAGGCTTGGGACAAATTGCCATGTCACTGACCCCTGAGCAAAAGCTATTTTCCAAAGCATTCTTCCTTCTCCACCTTTACAGCCTCTGCTCCTCCTCTCCCGAGCACCTGAGCAATCTGGGAATTAATTCCCATTCACCAGATACTCAGCAATAAAAGACATCCACAGCATCTGAAGCCAAACAGGACCATTAGATCATAAATGTGACCTGCTCAACAGTGCAGGGGATTGCATTTCACATAGCTGCCCTTGCCCTGAGCAAAAACCTTGTGTAGGACTAAAGTAACTTACCAGAAAGGCATCTGGCCTTGCTATAAAGACCTTTATATACTGTTAAAAAGTGCCTTATTTTTTATTTAAATTTGTCAGTATTCAGTTTCCAGGCTCCTGTCTCCAACTGGAGTAACAGCAATTTTAGCCTTTTCCAGCCCTGTCTTTCTTCCAGGGACCTTCAGGGGTGCCAGAGGCACTGCCTATGGCCTGGCAGGGAGATCAAGCTCTGGTATAGGGAAGAGAGAGTACAGTACTGCTCTCTGTGGAATTTCCAGGAGAGACTGAAATTCTAAAACATTTTTTTTCATTATTTTTTTGCCTGTGGTTTAAATCATGCCACCAGTATTTATAGAGATTCATAATGGAAATGCTTAGACTGGCAGGAATGGAGAACGAATGGGAAGGTCTGCATGTGGAAGTGTCAGAAAGGGAAAAAAGAGCACAAAAAGCCCAGTGAGGATGGCAGGTGCTAGACATGTTTATGAACAGCTTTTGAAGGTTCAGGAACACAAAGGAACACGTTCAGTCAGGAACTGCCTCCACCTGGAACTGAAAAAGGACTTCAGACACTAAGAGGTGATGGTAGGGAAATACAGAACAAGGTTGGACTCTTAAAACACCCTAGTAAGGAGACAGAGAAGAGGAAATAAATCCTAATGATTCCCAGAGGTGGGAGAGCACAGAGAAATAAAAGATCCTGGTAACTGCCAGCTCCCAAAGGTCAAAAGGGTTCAGTGCCACCTGGCTGCCATCCTGAGGAGATCCCAGCAGAAACACTCATGGAGCACTACATGGCCCTCCACGCAATGGCAGGGAAGGAATCCTGAGCAACCCACCTGGATGTGTGCAGCTGGGATACAGACACAGTGGGCAGACTGCTTGGGTACACACTTTATTGCACGTGTGAGTACCTGAGTATGACAGTGAATCACTGAAACTTGCCATTTTAAAATAAAATGACCTTGCCCTCCACTAATGCTTTGTATCAAGGTTTGGTACACAACAACCAGTTTATACCAGCAGAAAGACCCTGGTAGAAGTTAGTTCTAAAATAGATTTCCTATTTGATGACCTTCAAATTTGTCTTTCAAAGGCCTTGTTGGAAACACATATATTCTCACAACATCCTTGCAAACTTCAGTCACAGAGTTACAGCCCATTTTGAGCTCCAACACCAGTTTCTACAAACCCACGTGCCAAGAAAGAATATCACTTTGCCACTAGAGAAACTGGCATTTCAAAACCAGAAAAAAACATGTACCTTTTTTTTGAAATTTTAGTGTGCATGAACTATTTTGCAGACAACAGTGATCATACTCATAGAACCTCACAGGAAACTTTATGTGGCCACAGACACGTAGTATTTTTCCACCCTATATTTCATAGCATGCATAAAAATCTTACAGGTCTCACTTTCCTAATACTGAAAATATGTAGTGCTTATCAATAGTTTACTACTGTGAAATAAGTATCTTGCTAAGAGTTGCAGCATCATTTGTGAAAACAATCACTGAAAACAGAAGTTTTGCTGCTCTCTTATTTCGAGAGATTTCACTTGCTCATTGAGAAACTACTTTCTTTTCAAGGATTGTGCATTTTTTCTTTAATTTCAGGAAAAGATGCTATCTCTTGGCCTTTTTATTTTTCTGGCAGACCTTTAGCTCAGTCAGTGGATGAACAGAAGGAAAGTGTTCATATGCCAATTACTTTTGACTCACTATTAAAGAACAGGAAAAATTCTGTTTTCAAAGTAAGTGAGGAAATCTGTGTCTTCATGCTCTGGAGAATTCTGATTTTCCTGTCTTTGTTTCCATCCTAACTCACAGGAAAAATGTTTTAAAAGTCATTATGAAACAAGATTTTGAATGCTTTTGAGCCTGAAATGATAATATGTTTCATTTCTTCCCCTGCCCTCCCCCCCATTTTAATACACTTTTGTTTCCAGAAAGGAAATATTTTATCCTCTTATAAAATTAATGCATTTTATCTGGTTTATGCCCTTTCTCCTCGCTGTAACTGGGACTGTACCCTGAAGACATATACCCAACACTGCATCATAGGGTGCAGAATGAAGACTGTATATCTTAGAGAAGATGTAAACTGGTTTACAGGATATTATTAAAGAATGGCACATCCATGCTATGAATCCTGTGAAACTGCAGATTGTGCTGGACAGATTCAGTTCAGATACTGCTGTGGACTTGGACAATTTTCCACTATTCATAGTGTCCTGAACTGTGCCAGCATCAAATCAGTTTTGTTTCCACTCCTCTGTTAAAAAATTAAATTAATAAAAATCCCTTTTCCCCTCAAAGTTTCCTCATGTAAGAACTCAATTTTAAAGTGTTTCCCCCCCACACTTGAAAGATCATCAGTTCTGTGTTCACTGAAAGTTATTAGCAAGTGAATACCTGATAGAAGCAAAAGACAGCCATATTATATTGAGTACGTATGAGGTGATCTAATTAACAGGATAATAGGTATTAGTGCTTCAAAGACTCAATATTTTGGGTTTTGATTTTTTTTTTGTGTGGTTTTTTTGGCTTTTTAATTGGGCCTTGAGGATGCCAGTACTGCAATCAAAAGTGTTTCTAAATAATTATGCAGTCATTTAGGTGGCTAACCACCTGAATTGCTGTAATTAGAACACTTGATACAAGCAATTAATTATGTTAGCAATGCTGAAGGCTGTTTTTAAGATCTAGATACAGAAATATATTCAAACAAACAAAAACAAACCAAAAAGCAAGGGGATCTTCATTTCATTTGACACATTTCCACTGATTGTTCTCTGACAACAATCTGGGAGCTTCTCTTGGAAGCTCTTCGTAATAATGAAATAAAAACTGGGAATGATGCTATCAAGACTCCCACTGAAATTAATTTCTTTTTGTCCAAGGAACAGATATATAGACATTACCTCAAATCAGCTTTATCTTCTCCTTGAGCAACTGGCTTTATTCTGGATCTGAAGAAACTTACTGCAGAGATGAGGCAGCAGCTCAAATGTTCACGTACTCAAGCCCAAAATTTCAGTACTCAAAAAAGTGAAATAGGTCATGATCATCTGTCAGCTTGGAGCTGAAATAAGAACATGCTGTTTCTCTTCCAATATAATTCTGTTACACAGAAATTTCCAAGTATTCTCCTATCCTCCATTTCCTAAAAATTCACAAACCTATAAACTTCAGCTTCATTCCGAAGGAGCTTGACACAATTTATCTTTTTGCTTGGAAATTATGCAAAAAGAAATTATGCAAAATCTCAGGTTTGGCATAGATTCGAAACAAAACCACTTGAAACACTGCAATTTAAAGTGAATTTTCTTTGACAATTTCAGTTTGCCCAAACCTGAAACTCAAAGCAAACCTCAGGGCAGAAGTGTAAACCAGAACAGATAGAAATCAACAGACGTTTACACAACACTCCATGAATCAAAGACACTTAACTTCACATGACATGAAGCAGAGGCTGACAAACCAGGAATCAGACAAGAACATTTTTTGAAGACGATTTACTTTGCTTTTAACAAAACAATAATTAATCTTTTCTATTACCAGTCTGCTCAACTACGAAGTCTCATAATCTCAAGTTTTAAGCTCTTCTCCCAATCTTAAAGTTTCTATTATCATTACTTCAATCTCTCTCAAATTTTCAAGCCTCATGTCATGAGAGCTACAGGGAAAACAAAGCCAAAACCCGTCTTTAAATGTGGTCTCTGGAGAATAATCACATGTGTCTGGTGAACTGGTAAACCAGCTGAGTCTGAGTGACAGCTGATAATTTCCCTGAATTATATAGTGTCACAAGTAATAATCAACTTAACCTGATACTATCACTTATCTGAAGCACAATATCTTTCTTCTATCCAGGCAAATAGTTCATAAATATCAGGGTGGTTTTTTTACTTCTCGGTTGCTTTTTTTTTTTTTATGTGGCACTTTTTGGTCAAAGAGATGAACAGTTTCAAGCACAAAGTCTTAAAAGCAGCTCATTCTCTGCTACAAACAGAGAGCATGGCCGTGGCCCCAGAACACCAGGGAAATGTTCCCTTTCATCCACAGCACCACACAGTCCACTGCACTCCTGGCTACCCAAACTGGCCTTGTCCACCTCAACACCACACCCACCTCAGGATTCCTCACTGGTACAGACTATGCAGAGCGTGAAGGACAGAACAAAGGAATAGTTTTTAGTATTCTCAAAGATTAATGGAAAATAAGAAAACAGCTCTTCGAAAGCAAGAGCCATACATATTTATACATTAAGTTGTGGCTATGCTACATACAGCTCCTATGCATTCTTGCTCTAAATGAGCAATATTCTGCTCAGGACATCTATTAGAACTGAATTACATATTTTCCATGCATCATGAGTTTTTTAAAATAACATGGGGGAGCACACAGTTGCAAATTCAGAATGTCAGGAACCGAAAAATAGCGGGTAAAAGATTCATCGAACCGTGAAAGATGATTTTTATCTAACAAACCAGCATGTGAAATACCCATCCATCTAGGATTTGTTTAACGTCCCTCTTTGGATCTCTTATTTCTGCCACCTTCCTTTTTCTCTTCTCTCCTCTTATAGGGAAGAGAGCCTTGGCACCTGAAGCTCTGCCATTCTCCTCTCAGCTTGGCTTGCCACACTTCGCATGGAATAAATAAATATTCACCAAGCCAAAGAATGTAAGCAACTCTCCAGCCTTGTGGTTCAGGCATTCACTGGCTGATGGAAGTAAACTGTTCAAGTCCCTGTCTCTTTGTGGGTATCTTTTCAGAGTGGAAAAGCGTGAATGAGACTTCGGTGATCTGGGTATGGTGCATGGTTCTGGGGAACAACATACTTGGATCTTGTGAAACTGCAGAAAGAATTGAACCTAAGCCTCTCACAGTGTGGATCCATCATCATATTAAATTATAGAAGGACACCTTCTTTTCTAGGAGCTTCACAGTCCTAATCCTCTGCAGGAGAGAACCATTTCTTTTTGAGTCAAACAAAAAAGTGAATACCACCAGAAACATATTTTTATTTTTGTGGAAAAAAAAAATAATGGAAAAATGTTTATCTTTATTCAAACCAACAGAATAATTTTTTCAAATATTTGGATCAGAAACTACAATGGAAAAACAAAATCAAATTTCATTTTCATATTGGCTTTAAACTGAAAGAGAGTAGGTTTAGATTAGATATAAGAAAGGAATTCTTTCCTGTGAGGGTGGTGAGGCCCTGGCAGAGGTTGCCCAGAGAAGCTGTGGCTGCCCCATCCCTGAAAGTGTTCCAAGCCAGGTTGGATGGAGCTCTGAGCAACCCGGTCTAGGGGAAGGTGCCCCTGCCCATGGCAGGGGGGTCAGAACTGGATGATTTTTAAGGGCCCTTCCAACCCAAGGCATTCTGTGATTCTGTGACCACCACAACCAGTTTCTACTAAGCAAACGCAAACTTGCCACTAATTAAATTATGGGATAAGTTGTCTGTGACAGTCTTTAAATCAAGACTGCAGAATCCTGTTGAAGACTGTGTTCCTGCCTGACCAGAGTGCAACTCCTGTCTATGTTATGTCAAGACCTAAGAAGGTCTTAAAATATAAGGTGCATCCAAACATTGAGCTTATGAACATGCTTCCTTCAGGCTTAGGGACTCTGAAGGAATTCATGACTCCTTACATGACATAAGTTTTCATCAATGGAAGTTTTCAGAAAGCTGCAGTGAAGATGTTATTTCTGTTCAGAGCAACTTTTATCAATTTGTTTTTCTATTTTACACAGCTCTTATAGACTATGGACACTCTTAAAAAACACAGGGGAAGTTTTAAAAAATACATTATCTCTGCATATTGGTTTTCAGATATCTCAAGTCACATTCTGGAACTGCAGTTTCTATTCCTGGCAGCCACAGCATTAAACCCCGAAAGTGTTTACACACCCACGCACCTCTCCTACACCTTCAAAAATAGCATTTTAATGGAAGTACCTAGAAAATGAGGAAGTAGCTAACTTTCCAAATGACTGAGAAGAAACACCTGAATAGACTAAGATTTGTTCAGAATTAATGAAGGGTTTGATTCTGTGAAGTAGTTGAGTACATGAGTTATTTCGCTGACCACATGGGCTGAGGACAGGTATCAAGCTGCATGCAAAATTTAAGTTTACAAAATTAACAATTATGCAACTAAAATTATGCAATTAAAAGTGGTGTTGATAGCAAGTTCTTCAGTTATTTATCCTCACTATTTATGCCTGTCTGCAAAGTGGGACAAATATTGTCAACAATGTATGTTGTCAGCAACGTGCTCTGTTGTGCCTCAGCTACTGAACACAGACAGACCTGGTCCTGTACCCCGGTGAGGACTGCAGAATCTCTCAAGCACTAGTAGGCAGCTGGCATCATCCTACAGGATTCTTACTGTATCAGCTATAAATTGCTGGTTTTATTACATATATTCATATTATTTACAAGAAAACTGGACATTTTGGAGACACACAGATATATGTATAAACCCCCACATCTAATACACTTTCATGGGTTAAGCTCTTTGCTAACTTTCGGAAAATAATTAAATATGCATTAAAGTATATGCATACTTCTAGGTTGTGAGCGTAAATACAGAAAAATACAAACCTGATTTATAAACTCGAAAAAATCTCAAGAGTGATCTAGCTATAGTTTTAATAGCATGAAAATGACTAATTTAAGGTCAAGAGTAATTTAGTTTTGACTGGCTTTGCAATCCTTTGTTCTCTGGGTCATGTAAGTGTTGAGTAAATTATAAACCTGTAATTCTATCCTGAGGTCAAGGGACTTCAGAATTGATTTGATATATTGGTCTCCTGGAAAGTTCTTCCAAGGCCAGTACCCCCAAAACTGTGTTTATGAGTTGACTGCATTAATAACTAACAGAGTCATATAATATTAGCAGAGGTGAAATTAAACCCTTTCGAAGTTGAGTATGTTCAGATGTGAGGTTTTTAAATGAGGGACAGGAAAGTCAGATATTCTCTGTGAGAAGTCAAGTTTCCACAGAGTATTGGAAAAAAATTACATGATTGTAAAAAGGTATAGATATTCGACTTTAAGAGCAAAATCAGACTGCATCATGAACATCATTTTGGATAATCCTGGATTTATGAAGCAAAACCTATATCTTACATGGGACAAAAATAAACAAGGCAGCAACTGCTCTGACAGACTATGTAAGAAGCATAAATACATTTAAAAAAATCAGCAACTGCTCATTTAATGCAGGCTATGCTGTGTCCCATGACACTTGCCATTGAAAATCTGCGATGGAATATGAAGTGAGATGTTTTCCATACAAGAATTAAATGTGCCTTATAAGAGCACTTTTTAATTTTTAACCTTTTAATGTTTCCAAATGAAACTCATCACGCTGCTAAAAAAAACCCACACTGTAAAGCCCAGACAAACTGGCCTGGACTATTCTTTCATCATCAGGCAAACATTAAAGTTAATGGTCCTCAAAGTGTTTAGGGTTATTTCTTTTGCCCAACGTCACATTCCTGAACTCATTAGTAAGAGGTGTATTCAGATTACTCTGTTCAGTTGTGATTTAAAAGAAACTCAACAGTAATCACAATCTGAAATCTTGAAATAAATAGGAATAACCTGGTGTTACCCTTGAACAGTCCTGTAAAAAAAAAGAAATAGATTCCCCCCTCTCCAACACTGTAGATTTCATGTGAATATGAATATCTGGTATCTATGGAGTACCAGGAGATGTTTCTCCTGGACAGTCCTTGGCCATCTCCTTCCACTGCTTTAAAATTCCTAGCAAGAGCACTAACTTTGCTTTTACATTTACAATAATTCCTGTATAAAATTCCAACAGTTGGTTAGACTAATGATCAATAAACACACACCAAGGTTAAAGAAATATCAGCATCAGAATTGAAACTGCAAAGGCTCTCACCACAATGGATGACAGTATTTGACCTGGTCACACAGTAGGAACCAATTTGCAAAAAAGGAATCATACTGCTGCTTGGCAAATAACACAGGATCATACCCAAAGGCCATTGAATGTCACACAGTATGTTTAAGTAGCATTTCTTTTGCAACTTCAAGGGACCTCTGAACAGGTTTTTAATGGATATTAAAAACACAAGCCAAAATTCAGGTGGCTGCTTCACAATCAGCTGAGGCTGAGCTTTGACCACACCTCCTGAGAGGAAGCAGCCTTACTCCCTGTGTCATCAGCAGATCTCACTGCCTGCTCGCATCCAAGACCTCACAGCTGCACGCTGACTTAGGTCAGGCCAGCAGTTTGTCAGAAGAATAACCCTAAAGGGGAGGAAAATAGAGCATTTTCCATTGGGTAAGTACCCTGAGCAAAACCACCATTGCAGAGCAGGCGACAGCAGCAGATGGTGAGGAACAGAAAGGTGGTTTGTAGTAGCTCAGATGTAGCCTGGTTCATGTTACCCGTTTTGTGATGAAGTTTTAGGGTGCAAATGTACATATCAAGACTGGGTAATTAAATAAAGAGAATGCTAGCACATAGCAAAACCCAACTAACTGACTGACCAGCCCTCTGCTCTGCACCACTGTATGAAGGCCATCACTGTTTCAGGGCTTTGAGGTCACTAATAGGCTTTAGTGGCCCTGATCAGCCTCCCCTGGGCCTCCCTTTACCCCTGCTCATGGGCTCTGGAGCCTGTTTCAGCCCATACTCTGCTAGAGAAATGTAGGTGACCCTGTTTCTTTTGGGTCCTGGATCTGTCTCTTTCCTTGATTATGGTTGTCAATGGACCCATCATTAGTCCACACATCTGCCCACTGTTTGGACCCCAGGGGTCTACACCCTGTCAGTGAGGGCACTGCTTGTGCTGGAGTCACCTGTGGATCCCAGCTCCCCTTCCCTTAGGGAGTGGCCAGACCTTGCTTGCTCAGTGACACACTAAGTGACCTAATTGGGTCGTAAGACAGAAGGACAGCACATTTTTATGCTTGGTTTTGTCAACACTTTGTTCTCACTGTTTGCCTGTATCCATGGTCCTGCTCATTCTCAGTCACTGACTAGTTATGTACCAGAATTATGTTAGAACTACCAGCATTTTTTTTTTACTTTTGAGAAAGGCAGCTGCCTCTCCCATCCCCAGGCTCATTAAGCCAGTTCACTGCACTGACTTGGCAGAAACAGTTCACAGGTTTTGTCAGACTGCTCTTAGAATCACAGAGTCATTGAATATGCTGAGTTGGAAGAGACCCATCAGCATCATGAAGTCCAATTCCGTGGCC
Source organism: Manacus vitellinus (assembly GCF_001715985.3). Taxonomy (NCBI): domain Eukaryota; kingdom Metazoa; phylum Chordata; class Aves; order Passeriformes; family Pipridae; genus Manacus; species Manacus vitellinus. The sequence continues at coordinate 958,261 of NW_021940861.1, forward strand.
TGCACAGAGCACCCTAAGGATGACACCATGTGCCTGAAAGCATTGTTCAAGAGCTTCTTGAGCTCTGTCAATGCTGTGACCACTTCCCCGGCGAGCCTGTTCCAGTGCCTGACCACTTTCTGGGTGGAAAACATTTTCCTGATATCTAACCATCTAACCTCCCCTGACTCAGCCTCATACCATTCCCTTGGGTCCGGTCACTGGTAAAGAGAATGAAAAGATCAGTGCCTGCCCTTGCACTGCCCTTTGTGAGGAAGCTGCAGACAGTTGTGAGGTCTGACCTCAGACTTCTCTTCTCCAGGCTGAAAAAAACAAGTGATCTCATCTGCTCTTCATATGGCTTCCCCTCCAGATCCTTTACCATCCTTGTGTCTCTCCTGTGGACAATCTCTAATGGCTTAATGTCTTTTTTATATTCTTCCACCCAAAACTTCCCACAAGGTGAGGTTGCGCCAGTGCAGAGTAGAGTGGGACAATCATTCCCTTTGACCAGCTGGCGATGCTGTGCCTGATGCCCCCAGGACATGGTTGGCCCCCCTGGCTGCCAGGGCACTGCTGACTCATACTCAACTTGCCTTCAGCCAGGACCCCCAGGTCCCTTTCTCTGGCATCTTTCCAGCGTCTCATTCCCCAGTCTGTCTGTACATCCAGGGTTGCCCCATCCCAGGTGCAGAGTCTGGCACTTGCCCTTATTGAACTTCATATGGTTGGTGATTGCCCCGCCCTCTGATTTGTTGAGGTCTCTCTGCAGAGCCCTCTGCCCTCAAGGCGGTCAACAGCTCCTCGCAACTTCGTGTCATTTGCAAACTTAGTATTACTTCAAGTCCCACATCCAAGTCACTTACGAAGATGTTGAAGAGAACTGGGCTGAGGATGGAGCCCTGTGGAAGCCCACTAATGAGAGCTCACCAGTCAGATGTCACCCCATTCACTATAACCCTTTGTGCCCAACCCCCGAGCCAGTGGCTCACCCACTGCGTAACACGGTCAGTGAGTTGTGGGCTGAATCTCTAGAAGGATCCGGGAGAAACCGTATCAAAATCGTTGCTGGCATCCAAAGAGATTGCACCTACTGGCTTTCCTGGATCAGCAAGGTGGGTTAGCCTGTCATAGAAGGAAATCAGGTTTGATAAGCAGGCCTTTCCTCTCGTGAAGCCGTGCTGGCTCTGACCAATAACTGCACTGCCCTCCAGGTGTTTTTCGATACGTCCCAGAATAATCTTTTCCATGATTTTACTGGGTACTGAAGTGAGACTGATGCAGCTCTCTAAATTGGCTCAGAACTATATCACACAATGATCTGCAGAGGAGGGAGGAAAGGGGTGTGCAGCTGGAGCAGGACCTGCCCCTGTCAGTAGCAGTGAGCTGTTATGTTGGCTCAGCCTCAGACTGACTTATGACTTCAACTCGGTGACTCTGCGTGCTACAACAGGCATTTGACAGCTTGTGAAGAAACAGGCAAAGCTTGGCAGGTTTGAGAACTAAGTGTTGTCTTGTAACTGCATCTGGCAGGGAAGGAGGGCAAATTAGCAGTGAAAACAGCCTGCACTGATTTCAGAACGAGAGTACTTGAATTGGCTGTCTGTGAGCTCACTTATCTAAGTATTATTTACATTATATGCAAGGTAGAACTCATTTTATGCTGAACTCAGGGCTGCTAGCAAGTTTCCAGTTGAGGGTCAGAGGAACTTTAAGTCAGGTTTAGGTTTTAACAACATCAGCAGGAGCAGGGCGAGGGCTTGAATCAAGCACTCTGAGTTGGGTTTAAGCAGCATTGCAAACCTCTCCTGTAAGTAGCAGCCCATGACTGTTCACTGTGAAAAACATAGGTTTGAATGCATTTTGTGTGTGGACAAAAGGTTTAGAGGCTAAGGACTAAGAGAGTTCCTACAGCTGAAGTCACTGTTGTGTGACTTCAAACGTCCATCAAAAGCATCTTCTTAGTACTATATTTGGATTTCTTTGTGTATCGGTACTACAAAATAAAATTTCTGTTTGCTGACATTTATCAGCTGCATTTTAAATGGAAGCTATTTGCTTGGAGATACTGAAAGAAACTTCTCTCCCATTTTAGATAATATATACTGTATGGAGAGTATATGCTGTATTGTATATTTTCTATAAAAACATTACATTTTTAACTTCCCTGGGACCATGTATATAAATATTTGTACATGAAATTATACGATAGGCTTTGATATTTATGCCATACATTTCTGTTAATGTTCTAAAAATATTTGCTCAGGCAAATGAAATTTCTGTAAAATATTTTACTACAGATCAGTCAAAGGTTCTCAAAACTTTATCTTCCTAAAAAACAATATTTCAAGCTATAAAACAGAGTTCCATTTCAGATATCTAAAAGGCAAATTTAGCCAGCTTGATTTAATTAATATGAAGCAGTTTAACATTTTTTAAAACACTGAGGTTTTAAGGTGAAATAAAGTCAAGATGTAAGCATGTTCTCTTATTGCTTATATGATTTAATTTTGTTTTCTAAAAACTTACAATGTTAGAGGCAAATTGCCTAGGCAGTAGGTGGGGGGTTATGTTGCATATTTCCTATTGCAATTAACAGTAATGAGAGCGGGATGTGTTGCCCAGCACACAAAGTTTCAAGTATGCAAATTGTTAATAAATCTGACTCCTCACAAACCAGAAGATTAATGCTGTATTCAGAATGATGTGTGGTCCATGATATATTTTCGAACAAACTCCTTCGGTGTCCCAACACCTTAATCACAAGCTCAGCAGCCATCTGGCGACTCCCAGTGCCTTACCACCCACCGTGGAAGCCTCCTGGGTAGCTGAGTAAGAGCCCTGTTCTGCACCACCATTTATACTCACAAAAAAGTCCCTTTAATGTCAATAATTTTCCCTCAGGAAGGTTCCAAACAGCCCCCAAATCATAGGCACAATATCAACAGTTTTCCTAGGCAGTGCACAGGGGGGGAGCCTGTGCGTCTTCACGAAAAGCTGTTTCCCCGCTCCTCTTCCTTCCCTAAATCTCCATCAAAACACCTATGGTCGGGTGAGCTTGAATCACTACCAGCTCACACTTAGTTTTCCCACAAGCTCAGCCTGCCTGCAGACACCTCCTCAGCAAACCTCACACCTCACTCACAGCACTTTGTTCCGCTTGGCCAGATCCAAGCTCCCGTGAGAGAAGGCTCCTCACTGCACCTCTGCAGCCCCTGCTCCCTACCCTGCTCACACTGGAGGGCCTTGACCTCCTCCAAATGCCATTGCCAAAGCTTGTTCCCTCATCTCTCCTTTGCTGAAATCCCACATGCTCATCTCCCTTCAAAGGTGTCAGTGCTGCAGAAGCTCAGTAGCTGCCCTGAGGCGAGGGGATGTTTCAGATAATGGGTGCCAGGGGAACAGCACAGACAAATTCATGGTCTGTGGGCATAGATTCAAGTCTAGGAATTTACACCAGCAATTTACTAATCCAAATCAATCTTTTAGATGTGCCCAAATACTTCTTCCCCTCACAGCATTAGCATGTTGCCCAGAAGATGGAAATATTTTTTCTTCCTCTCACTGACACATCAGCAGCAAGCAACTACTCCTTAGGCTTGTGTCAATTTTACAATTTTTTTTGGGGGGGAGAGGACATATTTTTGTTCTTTTCATATTTAACACTATTTTCTTGTAGTTCATGTGTCACCTCTAAGCACAGCACTCGTAGGGTCATCTCAGGTGTTGTTCAAAAAAAAGAATCAGGAGCACCAGCAATCACACTTGTCCAATTTAGAGACAGATCTCTACATAAAGTTTTCTGTTTTCCATTGCAATGGATCTTGGTGAGCCAGGAAAGAGAAAAGACTATGATGTACTCAGCAACAAATGCTTATCCACTTCTGATTTGGGCTTTATGAAGCCTATCTTTTTCCTGCACACATCCCCCAGAAGATGTTTGGGGATTTGATTTGTTCGTTCGTTTTGTTATTTTTATGCCTCTAGGTAATACAGAGAGGGAACGTGTCCATGTCAGAAATCTGTGCAGGCATAAAGAGCAAGATGTAGGGTCAGGAAGGAGGGGCTAGAACCATCTGACAAACTAGACCAAGTTTGAGGTAGAGAAGATAGACTGGGATGAGGAAATAGAAATGGGGAAGATGCAAAAAATATTTGCAGAAAATCCAGGGACAGAAGCTGTGGAATGGGATAGAAAATAGCTTTTAGCAAAGTTTGTTATATAGTGTGTCTGCATCTCCTTTGGTGTTAGCCCACAAAATGATTTTAAAATTAAAGTCTTAAATGAAGGATAGGATGCCAGTGTGTCATTACTGTGAAGCTGTTTTTTTTTTGTTTAATGAACAAGAGCAAACACATTTCTGAAATAAAAATGATTGATAAAATTAAAAAAAAAATAATAGCAGGGTAGTAGCATCAATTAAGAAAGATCAGGGAATACTGTATGTCAGGTACCTTCACAAACGCAGTTTAAGCCTCTATGCATACACATACTATTAGGATTGCTTGAGTCTTCAAAATGAGTGAAAATATATTCAGATATTATCTACTGTGATATATTCAGCTGAGAATGGAGAAAGTTCACGTTACAACGTATTCACAGTCTCCTTTACCTGATTTAGCTTGCTTTTTGCAATAAAGTTCAGGTGACTGCAATTTTTATGGTTTGTTGTTGTTGTTGTTGTTTTTTGTTTGTTTGTTTTTTATGTACAGAAAATACAGTGCAGTAAAATAGCATTGCAGTAGGAAAACTTCAGTTTTTGTATTCATTTAAAATCTGGGTCACTGAACAAACATTAAAATAATCCCAAACCAAAGAGACAGCCCATTCTTACAACTGAAGAAAGGTGATGGAGAAGTTAACTGCCTGGGTTGAGCTAACGAAGGTGGGAGACTTGAAGATGGACCATTCACACAATTCAGACCAACTTCAACTTCTATTTTACTCTGAAGGAACAACTGAAACAAAGAAAGGTGTGCCTTTCCTCACACATGATAGTACATTGCAGTGTCAGATCAATGAAGATTGAAAGTGCACATGACAAATTAAATGTAAGAGTAAACTTTGTACCAAACTGACAGTTCAGCTAGCCCTTTAAATATAGGTCTGTGCAACTTTCCCAACAATCTTGACTCCTTTAGGTTTCCCCTTCCTCAAAGGCCTCACTGTTGTTCAAGAAGCTGATTGCAAACTAAATGCAGAAGAAAAGAAGTTGCAATGAACAGATGACATAATGTCCCACTACATAAAAAACCGAAAGCAATGAAGAAGAAACTTAGTACAAAAGCTTTCTGTTCGTGCAACATAACTGCAGATAGTATTTAGATCTGGAAGAGTCAGAAAACTCAAATCAGCATTCACAGAGAAACTTAACTTTGGGGGTTTTTATTACACGCTTGTGCTCATCTGTGAAGTTAAGCCATGGTGCCTAACAGTGATGGTTTTGTGTCAGAAATTTAGAACAGAAACTTTGTCAGACATTAAGGGTCAGATCCACAGGAGCAAACATGGATGGGAGACAGAGACCTGAAACTTCTAAAAGTTTCAAGAAAAATGCAACGAGACAGCCAAGTTTAGAGCTGCTGTGGAATCCTACTGCTGAAACTGCTGACTTTTGTGCCTTTGACTTCACGATCATAAGGTTTCACTAAAAGAGTGTTTGCATTGAATGTATTTTCTTTGCATTCTTTTTGCAGATGGATTTGCATGAGAATAGTATCTTTGTTTCCCCGGGATTCCATCTGGTCCCACTGCTTGCTGCTCACCTGAAGCCATAACCCTCTGTGTGAGCCTTCACAAATGGCTACTGCAGACAGAGTTAAGGGCTTCAGAGGGAGATGAACTCACAAGATAAAAAGGTCTTCTTTACATGCAAACTTCCTTGATAATAAGAATGAGAGAGAAGGGGAAAAAAGAGAACAGAATGCATAGCAGTGACATTTCCTAAAGAAAATGTTCTTCTTTTTCTTCAGAAAATGTCCTGTTTACATGGGAAGCTGCCATGTCAACAACATGTTATAAGTGAGTGAATGCGGAGGATTGCAATGGGTAGGCAGCACTCCCTTCTCCCTCTGTGAGGGGTTATAAATCTGCTAACATTGCCCATGCCCCTGAAGACAAGGTGAGGAATGCTGGTGAGCTACTAGAACTCAGAAATGTGAGCAGCATCAGTGCTTTCCCTAAATTGCCAAAGAGAAAAAAGGTAGGGATCTACCCAGCTAGGGAAACTGGGGGCCTTTCTTCAAGTTTGCAGCTCTCTCTCAGGCATTTACAGACTAAAGGGGCAAAGTAAAAACATGGGTTAAATTGCTCGTAGATGCTGGGTTGACAGAATGGGTAACATCAAACTCTCAGAATTAGATGATGTTCTGCCAGAGCTATAAAAAATGTGTGAGAATGAAGTGACTTGGTCACCACTAAAAACAGAATCGCACACTCATCCAGATTGAAAGTACAGTTCACTCCCTTGTTAGTACAGGCCTAATGTCAGAGTTAGGTCAGGTTGCTCAAGTTTTTGAAAATCTTTGGTACAGAATCTCCAGTTAGGTAATAATAATCCCAGAGGTCCATCAGGCTGGCAAACTGTATTCCAATATCACATAAATGAGCTGAGATCAGCTTCACGGCAAGCAAGTCACCAGCACACTACACAGAAATACAAGTAAGGACAACACTACAGCTGTAAATGTTCAAGAAAATTTCAATCACCAGAGAAGTGTATGTAAGAGATTTTGGAAGGGCAGCAGAAAGACCAGCTTCTTTCCCAAAACCTACTAATGAACTGTTGTATGACCTCAGGCGAAATCACTTCAGTGCTCCCTGCTCTGCTTCCTTTCCTACTGGGTCTATTTAGACTAGGAGTGCTTTAGGGATAGGGACTGTCTCTCACTTTCTATTTACACAGTGTCTAGCACAGCGAGCCTCTGATCTTGCATGAGATCTATAGATGATATTGCATTACAAAAAAATAACAATAGTAACAATGAAGATGTAACCAAATTAGGCAAATATGAGAGGGATTAGATTTACTTGTGAGAAGCTTTACTGGATTTTTTGTTAAGGAGTTTTTTTATGACAGTCCATTTTAATGCACAGTTAACAAAGCATGCAAAACCAGCAGTGAAAATGTGTGTAGGTGAAAAATTACACAAACTGAAGTTAAGATCAACTTTGTTGATCTGTTAAAGGAACATATAGTTAGTCTGTTATAACTGATTTTTGTTACATGTGATATAACATATTTTTTTTACTCATTTTCAGAATGAAAAGATTGTTTAAATGATTCTAGAGGCAGAAAACAGCTAACAGTGATTGTGTTTGTGAAATTTCACCCAGTTGTCCCTCACAATGACACCAATAACATATTCTGTATTAACTTTTGTCTTCAAGGGAATCCTCTTTATTTTCCAAGTTTAGTGAAATATGTGTAATGACTTTTCAGTATTATCCTGTATTTCTTTTCATTTCATTTTCAATCCTGTATGAACTACTCATCTGCTGAAGTCCATGAGAATTTTAATGTACACACCAGTAGAATTTTTAGCTCCTTTCAAGAGATAGTTCTAAGAAGAACGAAGAATATACTGATGTCTGATTGATGTTTCATTCACTTTTTTCATGTCAAGGAAAAAAGCAGTCTTGGAAAGAGGTAGAAGATAGTAAGCAAACAAATTAAGTAGTTTTGCTGGAAATATTTATACTTTCTTCCCAAAATATATTTTGGATGATATGAGTTAGTATACAAACTAATATCACTTGAAATGAGAGTTAAAGAATGATATTTTTGGTATTTCTCTACGGGGAACAGTTTTGGAGACATCTTATACCTGAGGCAGTCTACTGCATTTCAAAGGAAAGCATTTGCTCTTTAGAAGTAACCTCTGCTAATGGATGCAAACCTAGCAAGGCAGCAAAATCACTTTGATCTCCCCTTCAAAATGTTTTTGGAATTTACCCATTGCCATGGAATGAATTTCTTCTCCTGGAAAGGACTGAACCCGTCGTATTGATTATAACTCTTGATCAACAAAGTTAAATTGTAACACTTGAGACTTACAATATGATTTGTATCAATGCACTCCCCAAATACGCCTTCGCTCTCTAAATAGTCCAAAGATTTTCTAGGTCCTTTTCTATTCTGTTTAAATTAAGACAGTTATCAGCAGAAGTACTTCAGTCCCAAAAATTTGTCACTTCTATCTCAAGGTAAGTTTTATAAGCAAGAAATTGTGCAGAAATGGCACAATGAACAGGGCATAAAATTTAAAAAAAAACAACATACTGTACACAGTGGCAAAAGTTTCCAAGATTTTTTTTGTTGTTTTTGTACAATAAAGTGTATGTGAGTGGATATTTGAAATGCTGGATATCCGTAGCTTTTAATACTATTAGATAATTTACCCATGGACAAAGTCCTCCATAATCAAATTAAAACTAACTAGAACACAGAAGAGTTGAAGTCTGAAATACTTTGGACTTTTAATACAGCTTGATGAGGAAGTTTATATTCCTTGCTATATGGAATTTTTAAATCTTAGGGAAACAAACTAAAACGTACCCCACTACTTGGAATTTGTTTGCTTTATATTTTTTCATTGGAACCAATTATTTTTCTAGTACTGCTGTTTTGTTTCAGCCAGAACTGAAGAGCTATATTCAATGAGATTTTTATCTTCGTATGATCTCTTGGTATAAATATTCTTCCCACAGATGCAATCTAGTGTGCTGAATTTTTTATGGATTTAATAAAAGAACAAAAGCAATAGGGAACAATGCAAATTTCAAAGGCAATTGACAGCCTTTGCCCTAAAACTTGTACTTAAACAATTGCTTCATATTCATTGAAGAGCCAGTGAAAATCAGAACGCATTAGAAAAACTACCTCCCACAAGGCAGATGTTCGAATATGAACCCTACTCTGGTCTTCCAGTTTTATATACTTTATAAAGGTTAAACTGAGCCCAACAGGCAAGTGCACAAAATGAAGCATCGGACTAGCAGTTTAAAAGGTGAGAATTCAGTTATATTTTATCTTTGTTTTGCTTTCTAGTCTTAAAACTGTTATTAGCTTGTAAGCCATGTATAAAAACAAATAGTCATCCAAGGGAAATATTAATAATAATAAATACAGGATTACACAATAATTTGATTAGCCCAATAAATTAACAAACTATAACAATTCCGTGCACTGTATATAATTACTTAAAAAGAAAGTAGAGTAATTAAATTATGTATTTTAAACACTACCGGATATATGACCAAGTCACACAATATAAATCAAGATGAATATCTGACTTTTCATGTTCTTCATTCAGATTTTGACAATAAAATTATGCAAAATCTGACTTCAGAATGTTGCTGAAGAGAGCAGATACTGAGTCCTGACTGAAGCTCATTTTGAAATATTGCACAGATTGAACTTTCTATCCTTTATGAATGATTTGGCTGATATTTAAGACATTTTATTATTTGATCTAGACAGATGAAATCACATTTACTCGACCCGGAGTGAAGGAAACTAATGGGTCTTCTCAAAAATGCAATGTCACCCAAGCACTGGCCAGAAGACTGACTGGTAGAAGCAAATTGGCCCATGGCTTAATTTTGTATGAACACATACCTTTGAGCTAGACACCATATTGACCATGCTTGCTGATCAGGAAGGTAAATTCTAAGAAACACCCACATGAATAACTGGGCACCATCAGACATGAATGTTTAAGGAATTTGTGTTTGGGGAAAAAAATGGTGAAGTGAGCTTTTAATGTTAGGACTGTAAAAGGGAAAGAATATGAATAAAACAATCCTTTCTTACTGTTTTGGAAGGAAAGAGGAAGTAGAAAAGAATTTAAAATGCAATATTTGCATTTTTTAAGTGAATAGAGCTGACATTTCTCGGAGAGTGGCTGAGCATCTCCTTCAAAATAACCAACTTCAGGAAAAGAAAGAAAGAAATCCCACAGCTTCTGTAGCTAATGTTGCACAAAGGCCCTGTCATCAAAACTTCCCCCCCCATCCCCAGTGGGCAGGAAGAGGGGCTACTGCTGGAGCTGCTGTTGCTGCCTGTGCACGACGCCGTGTCCCCATGTGTGCCAGGGGAAACTCCCTCGTGCTAATCCGGGGCAGGAGCGCTCGTGCTGCGCGCACAGAGTCTCCCAGCGCCGACACATGTTGACTCCAGCGGCAGAACGCCTTTCCACGACACTGTAGAGACACTTGACTTCCTACTGGGGAAGTGCAGCTTTCTTTCCTAACAATGGGCCAACTGGTTTTCATAACGGAGATAAACGCTCCCTGCTGTGAATTGTAATAGAAAAACATGTCAAACAACCAACAATAAAAAGCAGCGTGGCCAAAGGACCCGCTTTTCCTGTTTTTATGTGCAGCGCAGAGGAAACTAAGCACGTGAACTGCACTTGGCTCCTTACAAGTCAAAATATCGCTTCTTTTAAATGAGAAGAGGAAAAATGCGACCCATTTCTGACCTTTTTCCTCACTCTGAAGTGCAGACATGAAAACTGAACCCATTAGCACTTAGTTGCCAGAGGTTATAATGAAACCTCCGAATGTGAAAGTCAGATGCTTTATTAAAAAAAAAAAAGGAATGGTTATTCAGTTAGGATTTTTCCATCCTTTTAAAAGCTGTTACAGTATAAGTGATAAGGACATCCAGCTGCCATTCTGATGATCCTGTGATATTTTTTAGTTTTATAATCTCTGCTTTTGCTGACAAAAGTTCACTTGCTTAAACCTCCCTTCTCTTTCATCCCTCCATCTGTTCACTTTCTCCTGCCCTGCATGCTGCTCTTATTTATCATCTTACTTTTTCTCCCAACTACTTTTTACAGCCCACTAGCTTTATTTCGACATTTCTAATTAATTAGTTCTGTGAAATTCCCTTTCTTGCTGTCCTTCTCATCTGCTTAACGTGGATGATGCCAGAAATGAGGTCCTTTTAGTGAGCATGGATGACTCTGCAAATTATTGGTTAATATTGGATCTTCTTGCTTTGGGTTAAACTGTGCTGAAGGTGGTCAAAGAGATCAAATGCACACATTACCAAAGCTGAAGACAACCCAAGTTTACAGTACCCTCTGATAATGGTTGATGACCAGGTATCAAAAGTGACATCTGTAGTCTGAACAGCTGCCTACAGTGCCAAGAATCATTTCGACAACAGTGAATTTTTGATAGCCCTGCTTTGACAGGAGTGAACATGGCTGTTTGTTATTACTTTTGTTCTTTCCTCAAGCAGAGGTATCTTCTGTTGCCTTTTTCTGTTTCTCTTGTTTGTTATCTGTACTAGGCTCCTTGAAAGAAATACTGGTGCACGTGCCAGGCACACTGAGCCGAAGACCTGCAGTATTTAATTTGTAAGTTTTTCAAGGAACACCAGCCCCATACAGGAAACCAGATACCTCCAGGTCTCAAAAGACTTAATTGCTCATGCCTAGGCTAACTACACAACATGTGTGCTTGGATGCATCTGACTCACTGCACCTACAGAATGAATATTTGCCTGAGATCTGAGGAACTTCTCTAAGTGGCAGGTGCTGGGAAGGTGCTGGAATTATCCCTGGGTGCCTCTTCTCCCATTTTTCCTAAAGTATCCACATCACTGGCAGGTGACTAAGCTGGACAGACTTGTTCAATATGTTGTTAGGCCTTCAGCAGTCCTGTTGGTGTGAATCATGCTCGTGAGAGATGGTGATGGAAGGGCTAAATCTTCTTAGGTGCCTCTGATGTCCAGCAGTCTCTGTCGTAGTTTTTGTTAGCTGTGATTCTACTACACTGAGACTAATTGCTGCTTGATTTTAAACAAAGCACTTCAAAAGGGCAAAAATAACAGTGACTTCATCTAATGTTGCTGTTTGTGTACTACATTTTTACACTCCCTTGCTCCCAATATAAAGCCAGCACCTCACACCTGGAAGTTACAGTTATCTTAATCATGAATCCTAAATCTCCTAGAGCCTAAGAGGATTCCTCAATCACTCTCATGGTGGATGCCTGTGCTTTGGGAACAGAAGGCGCTGGACTCTGTCTCTGTTTATAAATGTGACATTCTAGACAAGCACAAACTGTGAGATTAAAAACAATAGATTAGAGAATGCAAGATGTTTGTTACTGTAATAGGGATGATTAGCCTGTGGCTGGGCTGTGAGGGGAATGGGAGAGGTCACAGAAAAAGCAAGCAAGAAGAATCACAATGAGAGGTCTCAAATGTGTGGTTATCAGGAATGCTGCTTACACCCTGCTCTGGTTTCTGTTAATAAGACCACAGCTTGGAACCTCTCTGAGGACGCTGAAATATAAATGCATTAAGGTACATTAGCTACTACAGCTATAAAGAACCTCAGAGCCATGACATTATCAGATATGCAGGACAAAGAACAGATTCTCAGAGCAGTCAGAGAAAGCAAACAATTAATTACAAGAATAGCCTTGTCCACATGTTGTTCTTCCCAGACCCAAACCCAATACAAAAAAATTCAAAAGGAATAAATTAGATTTTAAGATGCTCCTAACCAAGGGAGATGTCAAAACTTGCTCTCATTTGATGCAGAATTAAGTATTCTACAAAGGATAGTCATATACCATTTGTGTAGGATGTGAAAAAAAGAGAAATATTACACTTGAGAGCATAATGATAATCAGAATCTCTGTGGCATTGGAGATGATCCAGGAAAAGAACTGGATGCTGGAGTATCTCTTGAGTCAATATACTTGGATTGGCGTAGGAAAGAGTAGAAAAAGGGGAAAGTATAAAGCAAAATTAAATTAAATTGAAGTACACTTGCTGAAATTTTCTCTTTCCTAAAGTAAAAACTGTCAAATATTCCATATGGCATCTTAGAAGTAATGTAGGACAACAATTTTGCAATATTAGGTCAAATGTTAAAGACTGCTAATATTCTGAGTAGGCCTTCATACTCTCATGTCGTCTATACCATAAAATTTAGGTTGCAATTTTTAAATTCCATGAATAAATGTAAATAAACATTCCTCTGTAAAAGAGTGGAAAGAAGCAGTTGGCTGTGCTACATTATAATTGAGAATAGGAATGGAAATTCAGTGAGAATAAAGAAAAGGAGAACTGGCTAATTTGAGTTGTCATTTCTGCTATGCCAACAAAGAGAAAAACTGACACTAGAGAATTTTTCAAAGTATATCAAACTTTTAAAAATTTAAGAACCTGCTTAGGACTTTATCATTAAGAAATCTTAAAGCTGAAGTAGTAGAGGTGTTTTACTAATTCAGGTTGCCCATGAGTCCCTTTCTGCCAGAACTTGCAGCAATGGACATGTCAGAGTTGAACTATTATGCACAACACTGGTGTGGCCTGCACAGGGTTATCTTCCACAAGGCATGAGAAAGAAGAGACATTTCATTGCTGTGAAACTGGCCCGTGCAAGTCATGACAAGCTCTGGCTACTGAAGTATAGCACTGAGGCTCTTGGTAGCAATTAAGCTTTGATTCCCATCTGCAGAGATTCTTCTTTCCCATCCCATGTTTGAACTGCTTCCCTGAACTTCTGCATAGTGTAAAAATGTACCTACAAAGAGAAAAGGGAAGGACACAGCTCCTAGAGACAAATGTATCCTGTGGAGTCACTTATTCAGGCCCAGATATGCTCTTCCAGTTTCATGCACGTGAATAACTTTATTGCCTTCAATGGCACTTCTTGCAAACCTAGACTGATGTTTGATGGATAAAGGTCTAAACCTTGCAACTGTAAATTCCCTACTCATATGCATTAAAGCCTTCTGAGGTAAAATAAATAAGTAATTAAACAAAATTAAAAGGATCCTGTCCACTCATAAAGATTTTCCTCATTTTTTAGACATTCTTTTTCTACATGAATATTTTAAGTGTGGAATAGCTCTGATGATTAACACTGTGCTGAGACGCATAATTCCAATGGGTATAACTAGTTCTGTTATGAAAGATGCTCATCAAATGTTGAAAAGTATATAAAATATTTACAAGAAATTTTATAACTTTTTTCAAAAGCCATGTACAACATGTGGCCTTACTGTACTGCATATCTACTCTATTTTTATTACTGCTTATTTAAAGTCTCAATCTGTCATAGCTGTGGTTCTATAGCAGTCTGACAACTGTGTAGTAACACTGTCTGTATTTTGTTTCTTTTCACAGTAGAACCACAGAGTGTTTATAATTGACCGTACGGTGACACACAGTTTTTGTGACCCACATCTTTGTTTTATTTCGCATGAGTTGTCTGCACTCTACTATTTCCTGTTATATGTATGCTTGCATTCTGCTTTCTTGTCAGATCTGCTAAAAATGGGCAAAATCTGTTGATACCTGTGCTGCAGGGACTACCTACAGACCAGGAATACAGTCTGTAGTTCAGCAAAGCACTTAAGGACACAAATAACCTCTTTGTTACTCAGTAAAGCAATTTATTTAAGTATGGAGTTGAGTGTTACGCTAATAATGGATGGAATGATTGTTGCTTGGTGCTAAAGCTGTGCTGAATTGTATTTCTAGGCAATCAAGGAATTAAAGGATGACCCCGTTGCTTTAGCTATAGTGAAAAATGTTGGGGAAAAATTACAAAGGAAACAGAGTAGTTTTCTCAGCCCTATTTTCCTCTGAATAGTGAGCACAACAAACTGTGCTATGATGGCAGACACAAACAATTGAAGGAAAACATGACTATAACCCAGTACACCATTCTGTGTGTTCAAAAGCAGACATGCTTGATGTTTCATCTGTGTTTACGAACTGGCATTTTACAGCATTAGTAATGAACCTGGTGACTGTAAATGCATATTTAGCTTATTTAAACCAGTCTCTCATGAGCAATATATATTAAAAAACAAAACCCTCGTATTTAATTTCACATCCCAGCAAAAATACATTAGAACTGTGCTGATGTTCCTCTTTCAGTATTGCTAAAATTTGGTTCCGCCACTGACTGCCCCTCTTTTTGCTCTTACGGTCTTCTGAACACAGGTGAAACAAAGTCCTTTTTCCATTACTTTCCATTTTCACTGTTCCTTCTGTCACATGGTTGGTTTTGCCACCCTACACGTCAACCCAGGCACTTGCTCTTCGGGATGTACAAGAAACTTCCAATCCCACAGTTGACCCACACTTGTACTCCGTGAGGGATTCCACAGAGTTTAACTGGGGTCCAATCTCACCTACTGTGTGCAGTCTTAGGTCATGATTGTTTAAGAGAGATCAGTCAAGTGATGCATAAGCATTCCTAGTGTGTTTACAGGATTGGGCATGGGCAAAAGACAGAGTCCCGTGTAAAGACAGAGCTCAAATACCAAATTCCCTCCAAGATAAATCTGTAGGATTCATGCTTCTTTGGATTAGATCCAGTAATCAGTAAAAGGGATATGACATTTTGATTGCTGTGAGTTGTCACCAGAGGGATTCTGAGAAGCAAACATACCTGGATGGATGTAAGCGAAGAGAGGAGGTTCCATCCAACCTGGCAAGAAACAGATGATGTAAGAAAGAGCTGGTTTTGTAAAGAGAAGTAAGCAAGGCATGAAAAGCCAGAAGAGTTGTTATTTGGGTGTTTTCCTCTTGAAGGTGAAGGAATTTGCACTGAAGTGTGCAGGAAAGTAGAAGTAAGAATGTGAAGCATTTACCACATGTTTCAAGCCATGATAGATGAGGGGACTGTAAGCAATTTAATGAGCAAGGAGCAACATGAATGACAAAGAATATGTCACAATATTAGACTACAGCAATGGTAGGTAGTACTTCTAAAACAAGTAGTCTACTTTTGACATCTAGCTATGCCTAAAAAAAGTGTCCTACTACAGCTCCTCACATTTCTACATGGAAAGGATTGTTTGGAGTGTGTCAAGGACTACAAGACTACCACATTTCTTCAGTTACCACCTTAATCAAATATTTGGTGGGATCCCATATATTGTTATATTGAATTGTTACAGGACCTGGTGCCCTCAATCACAAAATGGGGACCCTGTGTAAAGGTCCAGCAACTCATTTCAGCCAGTGGACAGGAGGAATTTGTGTTCTCCAGCAAGGCATTTACACACACACACTGACATTTGCAGTGCAAGGGTTTATTGTTGTTGAGTAGGAGAGAAAGGGAGGGAAACAACTCTGTGCACAACGCAAACAAGAAAATGTACGGAATGAAAACTCAGATACATCCCTGAAACATGACAGAAGATCAGATTAATCCAGTCTTTTCTCTGCATCTTCTATTTCTTTTAGTTTAAATTTGGGGAAATAATTTATTCCTTGGGCTACGGACAGTAACTTTATAACTTGAGATAAAATACTGCATTTTAGACTTACCCATAGCTGGGCAGAGAATATTTTATACTACCTATGTCAGCAGAGAAATAATCAAACGTATCTTCTCACTGCTCTAATTATGCTGTTACTATTTTACAGTTATGCTATTATTTTTATAGTAAATTGCTCACAAAATATTTAATATGCCTATTGGTCATTAAACACAGATTTCAGTATTTTAAATATGGCAGGATACAACAGCATTCCTTTATCCTCTCGACGGATAAGTAAATACCTAATATGTAGTAAAACACGCAGTTTTCAGTAAACTTATACTAACTGTAAAGTTGCAGTTCTTTTTCCTCTTTATTCCTTATTATTCACCTGAAACTAAATGTTCCTGGTGGTTAATGTTTGCTACTGAGCAAAGATCGAGTCAATCCAATCTAGGATAGTTTACTATAAAAATCAAGTTTTTCCCAAACTATTTTTCTCAGGGGAAGTTGGGAAAAGGAAGAAGGAAAAAAAGGGGGAAAAGGATTTAACTAGCTCTAGACCTAGTTATATGTTTCTTAACTTCATTTCTTTTTAATTACGTTCTCCCCCAAAGCAAATTTCTCCTTTTGTTTTGATGAGCAGCTCAAACAACTATTCACAAAGTCCTGGTATTGTTAGCAGAAAATGCACCTACGAGAAGTAAACTTCATACTCTCTATAACATATATTATTGGAAAGTACAATGACCTCATTTATGTACACATGGGTTACCTCATAAATAGAGCAAGCCCATTATTGTAAGAGAGAGCAGACTACAGCCTGATACCCAAGACCTCAGTCTGTTTATGAGCAACTCTCTGAGCCCAAAGGGAATCCACACAGCGACTTCTTCTGTCTGCAGACTTTGTGGAGTCTCTGTAGCCTGAGAGTTTGGTAAACCCAGAACTCTCCAAATCCTTTGAAAACTCCGTTTTGCTTTGTTTTTAAATCACTAATTATGCAACAACACAAAATGTGATCACTGTTGTAGTTTGTGATATCACTTCTCTCCCATACCTAAAATGCCTTTTGAAGACTGTACAGAAGCAGGTTTCAGAAGGAATTATTTCCTGGTTTTAGGGGTGTAGAGAACACTCATTAAGGAGTAGAAGCAATAGCATTTCAGTTAAAGCAAGGCAGGCTCTTCTGTACAGCTTTCTCCCACGCATCCCTGCCAATGCCAATGACCTGCTTCACCCCCTGTTATTGCAGACCTGGGCCCCTGTGTAGCTCTGCCAAAACACCTCAGTCCTGACCTGTAACACCCCCTTTGCTATTCCAGTCCTGGGGCTCCTAAAAGGTTCTGCTGAGACCTCCTTTCTGACCTGCAACGAGCTCCCCACTTTTCCTCTCCCCGAGCCGCCGCGCAGCTTTGTGCCAGTGCCCCACAGTACCTCCTGCTCTCCTTGCAGTCTTGGGCCCCTCTGGGCTCTGTAAATAAGCCTCAGTCCTGACCTGCAGCAACCCTGCTATTAGGATCCAGAGGTCTCTTCTGAGCAGAGCCTGTCTGTCATTCCAGACCACTGCCTCGGGGGGCTGGGGGGATTTTTCTTCCTTTTTTTGGTGTGTGTGGGTGGAGGTGGGGAGGGAGAGGGAAAGGGCTGTTTTTAAAGCTTAAAAGAATCAATGAAGAATTTAAAGAATATAGTTTAACGTGTTATGAAAACAAAGGCTTTGCAGAGGTTCACTGCAGCAAAATCACATGAAATGACACTTTTCTACTTGTGGGAACACGACGTGGACTGAAATAGAAGGAAAGAGCACACAGGAAAGGATTAGTCAGAAGTAATCAAAGATTCTGATAGACAAAAGGAAAACATAAATTTCTTTGTGTGTAATTGGAGGTACAGCTCTGCACAGCTTATACTTGCTTACTTGTAGCATTCCCTACTGATTTCCCATATTCAGCATTTTTGCTCTCTCCCATATTTTCACATCCTTGCTCACGTGAGCTGTGACCCACCAAAGGCAGATGCACGCTGAGTCTCACTGAGTTCAAGGGGACTGGTTCACATACGTAAAATTACTCATGAGTGAAAGGACAGGAAAAAATTTGAGGATTCAAATCACGACGTGTTTGAGACAGAGGTCTTTTAACTTTTGCCTGTAGAGTTTTTTACAAAAAAATTCATCTACAGTAATACTGTCTTGAGTCATATTAATGTATAAGACATCAAACTTAAAATGCAAAAATCTACTTTCAGGAATGACATAACTTATTACTCCATTGTTTAGAATGCAGATGTGGCTTCCCCCCCCCCCTTTCTTCTAAGGCTTTTGTAAATGATTGCCCTACAATCTTAAAAACCTTAGCCTTCTCGGTCTGGAATTTTTTCCCCTCCAATCAATATCAACATGCATAATATTTATTTTGTGTTAATTTCTCACAGCTGTAGCATCTTCTTTTCTTGTTTCTGAAACAATGTAGGTTGAGCACACCCTCAAGCTTCTCTCCCCTCCCTATGTGCTCCAGGCTTTTGGTTTCTTCACATCACCAGGAATATTTGGTTTTTTTAATCTTTAACTGTGTACATTTAGGAAGAGAAAGGAAAGCAGCAATTTTCTTTGAATTATTTCAGAATTCATTGAATGTTTGTACTTCCCAGATTTGTGTCAAGACTGTAGGTTGAAAAGTACATTGATACATTTGCTGATTGTTCTGTTTGATGACTTGCTGGAAGCATCATCTCACAGTTCAGATAAAAGCTACCAATCATTAGAGACAAAAATATTTCTTCATAAATTTCAAGGGTTCTTAGGATAGCTCTAGAGTCTGCAACATGATGCACTGTGTGGAAAGTAATTTTAGACATGTATGAATATTGCTAGCCTGAGCCAAAAAAAAGGCAAAATGTTTCATGTCTGTGAAATTATTTTTAAAAATAAAATGTACATATATTTCTAAATAGGAACCTGTTCAAAATATAAGTCAAGATGTTAGTACTAGATGTTATCATGTTAGAACTAATAAAATTAATTAATAAAAAACTTCATTTGGATTTAATTTGGCCAAAAGACTTCTCTAAGCAGCTTGCATTGGAAGCTGCATTTTCATAAGGAAAACAGAACTGACACAAAAGGATTATTTTTAAAATGTATTCATGGTAGGGGAAAATACACTCATTACAAGAAATAGAATTCTTCATCACATAAAGCCCTAAAAAAATTAAACACAGAAACAAGCATGACATATATGTGATCATGCATCATAAATGAATTCCACTAAAAAGGACTAGTTAAATGAAATATACTTACCACATCTTAAATAGTATTTAGAAATGGAAAGATGGCAAGAGAGATGGCAGATCTCAGACTAGATAGGAGATATTTATGGCATATATTCTGAAATACAATCCTTCAAATTCCAAGGTTTAGATTTTATTTTTACAACCAGAGGCCCAAGCAGGACAGGGTAACAAGGATCTAAGCTACAGCTGGAGAGGAACTCTAGCACAGCCAGCTAACACACCTCCAGGAGGAGCAGGTGCTGTCCCTCACCACAACACACCCAGCAAGTCCAGGCACAGTTAATCAGTGTTGTGAGACCGTTTCTCACACTCCCTTCTCCCTTCCTGCTGTACCGTCACTTTGCAAACCAAAGAAAATGAATAAAGCTTAACCCTGCTCTTATTCAGTTGGTTTTCATGAGGGTTTTATTTGCTAAAAAACTCCTCCTCTGTGCCCCAGTTTTCCTTCAGCACTGTAACAACCTTCTCATGGTGGTCTTATGGGCCTGACGCTGACTATTGATCTGCACACGATGTGAAGCAGCTCCACCTCACTCCTTGCAGGAATAGTAACAAATCCACAGGTCATAGCAGGGACTGGAGAGGGGCACTGCCCTTTGGGAGCTGCAGTTCCTGCAGCCCGTACTCCCACACTACCAAAGACAAGACCCTAAGTAACTTAATCTAGTTTATGCAGATTTGATGCATTTCAAAGGCCCCAGAAATCCAGTGAATGTAGGGTTCCATGGGGAAAAATATGAGCTCTTCTTGAGACTTAAGTTTCCTAACATAAGTAAGAGGAAAGCAATAATGATATACTGCCATTATGGGTGCACCTGGAGAAGGAATGTTCATCACAACATCGCCTTAACAAGGTCTTCAATCTGTCTTGCGTTACCTTCCAGAAGTGCACAGTGAGAATGCAGGTACAGAAATGTGCAGGCTGGTTTTTAAACAGGCTTATGCTGTCTCTGCTTGCCTCACCAGGGTTTGTAGTGGCCGTAACATAAACCTTACTGAGCACAATCAACATGGGAGGACAGGCTGGGGGAAGGGAGGGGGAAAATCAGTAGTGCTACGGATTGTGTGACTAAAATAAGGTATTGAATTTCTGGTTTTCACAATGAAACACTCCAGGACAAATGAGGTGCTGAAGCAGGATTTATAATTCATTGAGTAATAGGATTTTGTACTGTTTAGCAGGATTAGGCATGTTAAAGAAAGACCTATTTATTTCAGTCTAACAATGGAAGAGAAAAGTGTATAGTGCTCTTCGTTGTTATTTTAAGCAATTTACAGGATTACTTAGTGGTGGAGGCCCTGTGCTCCCGCTATCTGCAATGTGTCACAGTAATGGTGATATTTGAATAATTGCAGTTTTCTCCATACAGTTTCAGAATCACAGCAGTTGAGGGATCAAAGGTACGAAGGTTGGTGCAGGGGAGGGAGGAAGGAGAGGAGGGATGTCAGGGGAGAAACAGTAGAAACCAATTAAAACATTCCCTTATTAGGCCCATGACCTCAGTGACCTCAGCCATCCAAGTCTTTGGGACAGCATGGTTTGTGACTTAATGGTTTCTTTCAGGGGTTTTATGCCAAAGTGCTGACTGTGCTTTCTCCAACGATGTCTGCCATTGACATGGGGACCAAACCTCTCTTGCGAAGTGGTTGGAGGGAGGAAGAAATTGTTTTTCACTAACACTTAGGATAGAATTTCCTATTACAGGCATTGTTTTATTCCTTCTTGCTTCTCTTTTTTTAGAAAAAGAAAAAAAAAAAAGAAAAGAAAAAGCAGTTGTACAGCTTTGTTACTTTTTTATTTTCTTAATATTCTGTGGTTTTCATGCAGTTTACTTCAGTTGGCTAATTGGAAATAAAACTATCAGCACATCCAAGCTAAGGTTTCAGAGGAAAAAGACGTGCAGAGAAAGTGGGGAAGTGGGGCTTTTCCCAGCAGTGTTCATTCTTGAGCACAGGTATGAAATGGCAGCTTGTGTTAGGAAAGTGCTCAGGTCAAAGAGAAGCTGAAAGCCAGATTATTCCTTGGGAATCTGAAATGCAGCTTAATTAAACCAGTGGTAGTCTTTCAAAACAAAGTTGTTAATCACGGCCACTTTCTTTCTGAATTTAAAGCATCTAAGGCAGTTTTAAAAAATGAAATCTTTTCTCTCCAGAAACTCAGATGACCAAGCTACACCACCAATTAATTTAACAATTCCTCTAGAAATCTGCAGAGGTTGCATAATGCACAGCTCTAGGCAGTTTTAGGTCAGAAAATAAGCCTCAGTGGCATGATCACTTTGCTCTCAAAACCCTTGAGCTCTGCTGTGAGCAACAGAAGGTCCATGTTCCTTCTGGCAACTTCATTATTGCTGAAGAAATTGGAAAACTAGGTGCCCAAATTGGTATGACTTTCTGTTGAACACTGAATTATAAACATAATATGCAGAAAATTAAAAGCCCCTTTTTATTCTTCCTAGTAGATGAAACATGAGTCTATTTACAGCAGGAAAAAACAGCTAATGGAAACAACAACAATCTTTAAAACCTTTGTCACAGACTCATTTACTGGACTGAGGTGTTCTCAACTTTTAACTACAGACACATATTCTGCTTGCAGAGCAGAGTGTCAACTGCAATGGATACCTACCTAATTTCCCTTTCTACCTAAAAGAACAGCAAAACATATTAAAATATCCTCTGGAGAACAGAGTAAATTTCATGCATGTGCCCATTTTAAGCAGCACCTGCAGAAAGTGTTTACAGTCTCTCGGTCTCCACAGAAAGAACTGAATTACCGTCAAGTCAGGAACTCACTGGTCTTATGGCAGCAATAACGAAAAACTTGCAAGTTTTGCTCTTCTCACAGTTTGAAAGCAGATATTAAATATTTGACAATGCTAATCATCATGTGGCAGAATTAATTAAAAAACAATCTCTTGAAAATTGACCATTAGTACAGGCAAAGACGAAACAGAGGGGCGTCAGTAATTTAAAGGAATGGTCATTAGCAGCAGTTCTATACTTTGATTTGACTGGTTTCTTGCTAGGATCTAAAACAGTAGGTTACCCAGCAACAAATCTTAAAAATAAGGTAATAAAAATATATTCATGCAATGTGGCAACAAACAGTAATTCAAAAGACAGGACAAATTATTTTGGACCACCGCACTGATCATCAGAATTATATTTTCTTCTCAGAAAATGTTTAGCTGAGATGTGAAACCCTTTTTCAAACTAGAATTATGCCTCAGATAATTCCTGCGAGATGAATGTGCCAGATTTTAAAAGCAGTCTGTATGCTAATCATGACACAGAGAAGTATATAAAATAATGCAGGTAAAAAGCAAATTTGGGCACTCACTCTGAACATGCCTGTTTGCAGGCGTGAGATTAGACCTTGAAGTAGGTAATGAACATGTACTCTTTCGACTTCATAAACAGTCTCATAACACTTCTTGACTTCTTAGAACCCCATGCCACTGGCAGCAAGGGTCTATGTAAGAATTAAAAAAAGTCCAGTTCCCAGGGCTCTAGAATAACTTGCGAGTATGATGCCTGAGATTCAGAACTTACCTACTGTTTCTGTGCAATGACTTCAGATTATATTTAGAATCCAAGGTGAAAAACAGCCCCGCCGTGTCATATTTCATCAAAGTTAAAATGTCAGTTTTGAACTTGCACTATGAGATTTTTAGATTTTTTATCTATATCAACATGTAGAAAACTATTACCCTATGCTTGATGTTCTGAGAAACATCCAAATGCCATACTGTTTTATATTGACTCATTCTGTCCAGTTAGTAAAAGCAGTTAAGGAGCAGACAACCAAATCCATCAAAATTATGTTTAAAAATAAGCCTAAACAATTATTCACTTTAGCCCTATTTGTGGTGTCAGTGGTTTGAGCTTAAAAGCAGACTGAGAGATCACATGTGAAATGTATTTCAATCCAGTTGTTAGAACAGCAATCATCAACAACACAGATATGTTGTCACCTACAAAATAATGTAAGAATGCTGTGAAATGTGCTTTGAGGAGGATTAAGATGATGTCACAGAAAGGACTTCATCAGAAATGAGCTGATATATATGCATGCTGGGCAACTGCACTGGAAAATTATTCAGTCATGGTCTTTCCACTCATCTTTTATATTATTATATCTGGAACTGTGTTTTAACTCACTGATTCTTTAACTTGCATTATATTATGATACTTTGCATAGCTATTTTATTTAAATGTCAGTTTGGGATACCAGCCCATGAAACTTTGTTCCTCTGCTGGTACACAAATCATCACAAATCCAAAGCCTTGCAAACCAACATTCCTATGATCACAAGATAGACACTGTTAGAGGTTTTTAAATTGGCTAGTGCCTTCTATTGTTAGGCTTGTTGAGTTGGTGCCACATTTTTCAGGACTTTTTCTTTCCCTACAGTCATTTCACCTGAAATATATTTGAAAAAACAACAAAAGCTGAAGCTACCCTGGAATTTATTAATCCCCTGTATTCCAAAGCAAAGATGCACCACAGTGCAACACAGCCTAACCTGTGGAGCCTTTTAAATCAGTAATTTTAAGCCTGTGATATGCAAATACTTCACTGTCCCTGATCTACTTCTAAAAATCTTCATAAAACAAACTACCAAGCAAACAAAACCTCCCACTGTGTGTCTGCAAAAACATTGGGAATGAAAATTACTGTGCCAGATCAGATTTGGTTCTGAAATGAAAAACTAATGCATGGCTTTACACTCTTCACCTTCCTCAAGAGACCATAAATCTAATCCATTAAGACAATTATCTTTGAAACAAATTATTTGGAGATTTTATAAGTAAATTTCCTATTTCAGAAGGGTATTATCTTCAGCTGCCCTAAGTCAAACCTCAGTCACAGAAGGAGATTATATTATTTTAGTAGCACACAGCATGTAAGTAAAGTTTGCAGGACTTGGCCAGAAAAATTCTACTATTTTTACGGAGTGTGTGAGAAGGTTTTTCAGTAGTACCTTGAAGTAAGCCGTGAACAATTCTTGAGCTCAGAGAAGCTCAGTACCAAAACCTTCTAACTATAAAACAACAATTAAGTAGGAGGCAAACAACTGAAGAATGACTGCAAATGTTTGAATTAGTTCTGCTTGGATAACGTAACATTCATACTCCTCTGAGCCACCAGTTCCCGAGGATTAGTTCTGATAGATACAACTTGCACTACTTGTTTAAAATATTTGCTAAAAAAACTAGTGTTTCTGTTCTGCAAACTCAAAACACCTGTCTATACAATCAAAGCAAATTCATTACAACCTAAAATCTACTTCAAGGCAACAGGAGATTAGAATGCTGGTTCAAAAGAAGTGTCTTTAGATTTAGGAAGTAAAGCACAACAGGCTTTTGAAAAGTACATTGAACACATTTTAGAACAAAATCAGACTATACTTTAAACTTGGATATTAGGAAGGTATTTGTTACTAAATAGTAACAAAAATTACAAATCTTCTTTCCAAAGATGCAGACTATTAACTTTCCATTGCTGTTACAAGTGATTTAAAGCCTGACAATGATCCAAAGGATGTGTATATTCTCTATCCCGCTACTGAGGCAAAGGAATGAAAATAATGACACAGCCATGGTAAAAGAGCACAGTCACGTGTGTGCAATTTGCCACGACAACACGGTAACACGTCTCACATGCCCTACAGCTGAGCCGAGAGTTCTCCGACAGAGGCATCGTTATTTTATCTTGTTCAAATACTGCCATGTTAACAAAATCTCAGTAAGAAAAGGCTCAGTTCTGTGATGCCTCAAACACCTTAATTCTATCAGAGTCCAGCCTGGATCAGCACAAGTTTGAAAGGCAATTGACGTCATAAGAGTGGGCAGCTCTGAGACTGCAATAATACACTCACGACTCAATTCCTTTGCTCTGAAACAGAGTTAATATTTACTCTCTTCTATCATTTATCAAACTTACACTCCTTGGTTTTCCATTATGTCTAACACAATGACACCTTGGTGTCCAGAAAACCAAATGATAAGCAAAATTATCCCCATTGAAGGGTATGTATTTATTATGTTATTTTTTTTCCACTGGTTACAGTGTAGAGTTTGTTTATAAGTGAACACGCCACTATCCATGCACAGCTGAAACAGCACTTATTCCAAAACCCAGTGACATATGTTTGTTCTTTCTGACCCTTGGAAACCTGAAGTAGGGTATTTTTTTCTAATGACAGATGACCCACAACTTCCAGGCATCTCTAAGATGTCATCTTTGGTACTCAACATCATTAGTCATTCTTAAAAATATTATTCCTCTTCACTGAGACACTGGTTCTACATGAATCCACCCAGGAAGAAATCTGATTCCCTGTTTAAATTAAATACACTGTGTTTCTGCAATAATGACATGGAATACCAGACCAATCTTCCTAAATGTAACAAATGCTTATCCACTTAGTAAAATGTAATGCTTTGACCTTCTTTCCCCACAGGAATCACAATTTCTTATTAGACAACAAACAGACATTTCTGTTGTATAGCATTTAAAGAAAAAGATTTGAAGAAAACTGTTGCAGTTTTGATAGGACGGAGTATTACAGCCTCTGGAAAAAGAGAGCACACCATGCATGCTGAAGAACACACAGAGTTTACAGAGATAACACTATGATCTGGATTGTAGGACAGTGTTACTTGCAACAACAGAAAAGCAGGTTTCCTGGTCTGAGACAAAGCTTTTGGCTTTGCCAAGGAGAACATTCATGGATTGTATGGACTGCACTCCCTCCAATGAGGTAATCAACATACCTGATTCAAATGCTGTAATCCCTGTTACTGCTTTCTCTTTCTCATGTTTAAATCATTGAAACTTTACAGTAGCTTTTTTTGTGTGAGTGGAAAGGAAGCAGTTCAATTTCAAGTACTACTTCGAGGAAAAATACTGTACCATTGCACTATGGTAGATGTAAGTAAGCATTTAAAATTCAATTTAAAATTCAATACCACTTGTGTAATTCTGGCCTTTACTTCTAGAGGATGAATACAAAGAGAGATTAATCCTCACTACTTTTCACAATGTAATCAATCCAGGTAAGGACCTAATGTTTTTGCTGGAATGTTTATATGCATATAAGCCTTCAAATAAGCATAACTGTACCAATGTAAAGATGCCTTGCACTATTAAAGTGGAAATTCCCTGACATGTCTATGAGTGTGCACATCTCTCTAAACCTACATGAGAACTGTTTATACTAAATTATTATATTGGCCAAGGTAAACTACTTGACTGTATGAATTGGGACCATTGTTTCCTCCAGTTTCATGGTATCAAACAAAACAGTCATGAGAACAAGCGAATTAATTCACATGTAACATCTCAGTGACTGTTCTGAGCACTACCCCTCCACCCCTCCAGATTATTTTTACATGTGTGGTACTGCACTGAATACACACCTTCCTGATACTGGGTTGCTTTTCATTTCAGACTTTATGCACTAGTGTTGCTGTATTAAATTCAATCTATAGAGCTACGGGCATGAATATTGCCAGGGCTAAAGCGTCAAGCTAAGCAACAACACGTGACAGAAGTTAATCACATTGCATAGTGCAGATATTGCAGTGAATGGGATACGAGAACTTGTGCAGAATGGAAAACTAAATTTTGTATTTTGCAATTACAGGAAAGTCCTGCTGTGGAAACAGCTATCAGGAATGCTGAATGATAGCTTCTATTTCTTTTTTTTCTTCCTCCCCCCCAACACTTCTAGACCCTTTTTCTCAGCTAACTGTTCAATAATAATTTTTAGAGCTATATTTACTATAACTGAAAATTAACATGTTGCATTCCTTTAATGCTGTTCATATATAGTAGTAATGAACTACTATTTTAAAATATTTTTAGTTTTTTGTTTTTTTCTTTTTTGGTAGCGATTTTCTGGTTTTAAGTAAAGCAGATTGAATCTTTTGCCAGTTCTATTTTTTGTGTGTGTTTGGTTTGGAATGCAGCTGTCTCTCTGAACTGAGAAACAGCTGGGGTACTACTTCAGAAACTTCAGGAGCCCAATGAACTCCTCATGTAGCACTAAGAGTTGTTCCACAGCAGCATCTATCAGTGCCTCCTTGGTGTAAAGACAAGGATGGATGCAACAGTGAAGCAAGGGATGCAGTGGGTGTATAATTCTGCTCTCCAAAACTACAAATCTATCTGACTGTCTTCCTTATTCTAAAAGATGCATTTGTGCCAAAGAGCAAACTCAAACCCGTGTATTACCCTTGGGCCATCAGCTCTACCACCTGAGCACCACCTCCTTTTGCCTTGGTTCAGCAGAACCTTTTGGCAGCTGCCCTGCACTTTAAATAGCACGGGCTCTTTGTCTCCGTAATCTGTTTCACAGTCTGGATGTCAGGTGCTGACAGACTGACCAAGTCACAGCTCCCCTGCCTGCTGACACAGCAGGGAGCTGCTTTTGTGCACTGAGCTGTGCAGATACGACCACGTTTAATGTCACTCAGAATGAATGCAGGAGAGACTTCTTTGTCACCCAAAGCCATTTAAAGCTCATCAGATACAAGTCTCCGTGCAGTCTCTTGGTTCTAAACCATTCCTTTGCTGGTGCTTACATCTCCAAAACAAAGCCAGATGAGCCGTCCTCCAAACCTGTCTTGTTACATGTGAGCACATTTTTCTGATAAGGTAAATTACAGAACAAAGGGAAATGCACTGCTTCAGCCCTTCCTCCCTCCTTTAATTATCAGTGGCTGGAGACACAATTAATTTTGAAATTAAGACTGTCTGCTTTCATAAAAACATATCCTTCCTCGTCTGGCTATGCTTTTTTTTTTTTTTTTTTTTTTTTTCCCCAAGCAATGTTTGTAATTATCTTCTGGGTCGCCTCTCAGTTGTGAATAGGCTGTCTGTGTGCCACTCTGTTTCTGCAGTGTTTATAACAACTGGCTGTTTGTGACACAATGTGGCACAGCCAGGGAGAAAAAAACCCAACAAAATGCTTCAGCAGTGCCGCAGAGGCTGATATGATGGAGTAATTAGAGATGTCATACAACCTGATAACGTCTTTTAATCACAGGGCCTCCTAATGAGCATGATAAAACTTAAAGCAATTGTTTCAAGTCTTGAATGTGGTATAATTATATAAAACAAAACCCCACCTCTGAGCTAACTAAATCCCTGACTAAAAGGCATGGATTTCATAAGCTTCAAACAAGTTTTAGAAAACACCACCACGACCCACTCTGCATGACTTCAAGGGAAGGCATTCACGAAGAAAAAGATTCAGGAACGTATGGTGACAGACACGGATAAAACTCCACATGTCAGAAAGGGCCATGATTTGCTGTTGCTAAAATGTGCTGGGTTGAGCACTTTGGAGACTGGAATTCTTCCTATAAAGTCTCTGTTCAGACTGGAAGGAAACACAACTAAGGCAGCTGGGGGTAGGATAATTTTGCCTCATGGTTGACTTGGGTCCTTAATCTCCCCTTGAGTCAGACCCAAGGCTGACTGTCACAGAAGCCTAGTCCTGAAAACAAGATCCAAAAATGAAGACTGGGACTGGAATCATAGTTGTTCAAGTAAATTAGAGATGTGTTGTAAATTGCAATGTGAGATAGACTTAGACCAGGACACTATCAATGAAGATATAATAACCCACTACCATTGGCCAGCCAATCCATTTCTCTCTTATTTTAATCTCAGAAATGCCACTGCAATATTCTAATTTTGCCTCTCTAAGTTATAGCTTTAGTGACAGTCTTTTACCTTTGGATCTGGACAAAGGGAGGAACAGTGGAAAAAAGTACAAATAAAAAGCACATCTTGCTCATGCTGGGAGCTGAAGCAATGCAGATCTCAAAATGACAATTCCACTTCTCCCAGAAAATGAACACTTGACTGGCCTAGGAATACTGCAAATTTCCAGGTCAAGGTCTGTGCTAGCCAGCACACACTCTCTTACCAGACTCTCCTATCCGAGTATCATTCCTCAGTTTCACTTTCTGATATGATGATTAAGTGCAGTTTTGTATTGCCTGCAATACAAAATTTCTAGAAATACTGGTCATTCAATGCATCTCATGATTTTATGATCCTATTTTGCATCTTTTTTGTTTATTCATATTTAAATTTCTAGCAGGCCATATAATGCTCCAGTATTATTAGCTCCACTTTAAATTGATGACTTTCTCTTTCTTTCTCTTAAATGCTTATGTGTTTGTGAATAATCCAAAGGCAAGTTAAAAAAGATAAAGGAATATCATAGTGTAAATACAGCTACTGTCCTCTCTCAGACAGCTGGCTACACTGTGGCCAACATCTTTCAAGATGATTTTCTTTTTATTTTTCCTTACAGTTACAGCTCTATTCTAATCTGCCAAAAAGACTCAGTACCATTCCATTCCCTTTAAAAAGTACACAGCTTTCAATTCTAGTTCTAGCTCACAATAATCACATTTATCTGCAGACGTTAAAGAACTTTACCAAATTGGCAAGTGTTATTATCTCAATTTTGTAGGTTAAAAAAGATGTTATAAAACTTTTCCAGGAACGGGGACAAATGTCAAAGTAAGTCATCCACATGGGATATAATCTCTTGACCATAGTAATGCTATTTTCTGAAGATACAGCAATATGTATACTATCAAGAATGTATAAAAGAGCAGTATGAGGTACCACAGCAAATTCCCATTTCTCCAAAAAAACTCATCACAGGAAGAGCCATGACTCCTGATCTATGAGATTTACCATCTTTTTAAACTTTCCCACCAAGGAATGCTTTTGCAGGCAAAGATGACTGATGATGCCATTAATACCTCTAATTACAGATCTGCTCTGTCACAAGCCAGAGTATGAAGTGGTTAAAATACTGAAAAGCAATTATATTCTACAAGAACTATTTCTGTGGATATATGCAAATAAGAAAAAAATTTACCTTTCCTCGTACAACAAATGTTAAACTAACTGCTCAAAAAAAGTTAATACATTTTAAATACTTTATTTTATTTTTTTAATAAAGCGATGGACCTAACTGTAAAAAAAACCCTGTAAAAACTGTAAAACCAGCAGGTAGGAAGAAGGACTAAATACATTATACCTGGAAGAAACACATAAAATTAGAAGGACATATGCCATACATAAGCTCTTGCATGGCCAGTCTTCGCAAACGAAGATTTGGGAAAGGTCATTCCCCTGCCAGCCTGCACAGTGGATTTTTTAGGTGAGACACAGTGTTCTTCTTGCATATGAAGGACATGCAAAAAGGTAGAATTTGATGTTTCCATCAGGAGCATTATGGAAATTTCAGGCAACCTAGAAAGTCAAGGAGTCCATTCAAAAGCTATCCAACAGGAGCACCTGAAGCAGGCTGTTTCAACCAGTAGCCTACTGAACAGGGGTCCTCTCACCAAAAGAAAGCATTCCACCTCATTCAAGCCCCAGTTTCTACAGCACTGATCTCTCCAAAATATCCAAAAACTGTGTGTCCAGGACCAATCCTTGTTAACTTTATGAGTTACCTTTTCAGTAATGTGTGGCCCTTCTGGAGCACCCAGCATAAGAAATATATGGACCCTTTTGAGTGGGTCCAATGGAGGCCAGGAAGATGACTGGGGGCTGGAGCACCTCTCCTAGGAAGGCAGGCTGAGAGAGATGGGAATGTTCAGCCTGGAAAAGGGAA
The DNA here is from genome assembly GCF_001715985.3 of Manacus vitellinus. Classification (NCBI taxonomy): domain Eukaryota; kingdom Metazoa; phylum Chordata; class Aves; order Passeriformes; family Pipridae; genus Manacus; species Manacus vitellinus. Next base: position 989,449 of record NW_021940861.1, read on the forward strand.
GGCTCTGGGGAAAACTTATTTTGCCTTCCAGTACTTAAAGGGGGCCTACAGGAAAGGTGGGGAAGGACTCTTTAACAGGGAGTGTAGTGAGAGGATGGGGGGTAATGGTGAACTAAAAGAGTGTAAATTTAGATTAGATATTGGAAAGAAAGTCTTCCCTGTGAGGATGGTGAGGCCCTGGCACAGGTTGCCCAGAGGAGCTGTGGCTGCCCCATCCCTGGAAGTGTCCAAGGCCAGGTTGGATGGGGCTCTGAGCACCCTGGTGGCCAAGCCCATGGCATGGGGGTTAGAAGGAGATGATTTCTAGGGTCCCTTCCAAGACAAAACACTTTGCATTCTATGATTTTATGATTCTTTTCTATGGCCTCTGTGGAGCCCACAGAAACTTGACAATTTACCAACAACTGGTCACTTTACCAACTATTCAAATCACAGGAAAGAAGGAATAACTTTTCAATAAAGGAGAATGCATAAATGTAAAACAAAAATGACACAGTAATAAAGTAAATAATTCAGTCTTCCTGCCACTCTAAAAACTGAACAGACATGAAAAATCTCACAAAGTTTATTTATAAGAGACATTTTTTTCTAATATTTTCACATTCCTAATTTAAGCTCAATTTTTGAGGCCAGTGAGTCAACGCTGACTTTCTGAGTTGCCATTCACCCATCATCCTCTAACCATTTCCCTGAATCCAGCTGAATACTGGGACCGTCCTTGTCATGAACTTTGAAAATCAGATTCCACTTGCTTTTTATGAAAGCACAATTATTATGTTGAACAAATGTTTGCCTTGAATCCTAACTCACACTCTCTGAAGGAAATACTCCTTGAAATACTCTCTGAAGAGAGTAGAAATGACTAGAAGACATTCCTGTCAAAAAGCTTCTTTATCAGAATTATGATGCTTAATTCCATTTTTGATTATGCACTTGCAATCAATAGTAGCCTGCTTCCCAAAAACCTATGTGCAAGAAGGCAGTGGTGACATACCAAAACTTCCTCTCCTTGGACTGTGCCTAACAAACTAAAAATAGCTGGCATGAAGTGCAAGTGTTTCTAACAATTATATATAGAAAAAAATCACTCCATATTCCAAGTATGTACACATGTGTATAATTCCAAAAGTGTTTAACATTGCAATGTAAACACTTTCCAATTGCTTTCCATGATATAGTTCTCTTGCTAATCATTCCAATCTGTAATTATTATTGTGGTGGATGATCATTTGGCTGCTGCTACTAAAACCTTCAGTTGTATCTGTAAACTACTTCCATTAACTAGAGTAGACCAACTCCCTCACAAAAACTGAGTGATGTCTTGTTTAATCAAACCTTACACTTAAATTCCAGAATAGTAAGATGTCAAATGTGCACAGTGTAGGTCAAAGAAGACAATCAAATAAAATGCAAGTGGAATTGGGCACTTTCAAAAAAAAAAGGGAGAGGAAAAGTTTTACCATGAGCAGCAATCACTGCAGCGATAAATGCCTTTATATGTGTCCAAAATACAGTACTTAAAAGTGTATGGAAATGTATTTCACAAAGAAAGTACATTTTTTAGGCATAGAGGTAGAGAGAGAAGGAAAAAAGTTACCTTCACAAATAATTTCATAAAAGTACCTGACCTTGTATCTGTAGTAAGAAGAAATCACATCTAGTTGCTGAAGTTGCTGAAATGCAAGACAACTGCTCTTTCCATATGGGCAAAATTATTTGTTCTCTGTTATTCCAGTTACATACTGATGTAACTCACTGCTATGATAGATTCTTGGAAGCAGGTTTGAAAAAATTTAATCAAGTTCAATGACAACTACCTTTTAAGAAAAGGACACTGATTTGCCTGGCTAAGTGGTGTGTAAATTCCCAGCCTACAAGAGAGGAAAATGCTCCTTCAGCATCAAGTTCCATGCAGTGAAGACCTATCCAGGCATGAGAGAGATTCTCTGTGACCAGAAGGTCTATCTACTTAAAACTGAAATACAGTTTTGGGGATTTGCAGCACTAGGAGATATCGGTGATTTAGCACTTGCACATGAAGATCAGCTCAAAGAAATGAGGGCAGGCCCAGGGAAAGAGTCCTGCTTTAGCTCCAGTGGTACAGGAAAGTATGGAAGAATGGTTGCTATGCCACATCTACAGGTCCAAGCTGGAGTATGAGCCTTGAAAACATGGAGGACAATGAGCAAAGTAACACTGTATTTTACAAAACTCAGCGAGATTACACAATTATTAAGGCTAGGAATGAATTTCAGAGCCAAATGCAATTGCACCAGAGGTGAAGGAAAATCTGCAATGAAATCATTCAAGCAGGAGCTTGTCCAGGCCATCAGGATTAGCACCTTCAGGTCCTGCAAATACATCATCGAAACTTTACGAACCACAAGTGCTCAGCACTTTGTGTTGATCTCTTGGGCAAACATCCTACTTTGTGAGTCAACAGCAGTGTTTTGAATAAATCAAGTTTACCTACAATGTCTTCTAGAAGACCAATGAAGAAGAGTTGTAGTAGTTAATCCTAGACACTACCAAAGGAGTTTCAGTTCAGTCCAATCCTTTTAATTTGCAACCTTTGGCATTCCACCAAATAGCTGTGACTTAATAGGATCTGCAAGTTAAAATTAAAATCCTGCATGCCTGTCTGCTTCAGTTCTTATCCCACACTTCCTCTTTGGGTAAAATTCTCCACTATTATTGCTGTATACTTAGCCCGTATTTTGTCTCTGATCTCCCTTAACTTGTGGCAACAACTACTTAACAAAGACCCAAACATACTAAAGTGTAGCTATTTGGAAATAGCTATATAATAAATATAGCTATATAATAGATAGCTATATAATAAATTTTAAGTCTCCAAAGTATTTTGGTTCAGAACCTTAGAAGTAAAAAAGAGACAATGCACAAGTTCAGCAAACAGAGTCTTGGAGATGCATGGAAGACACGATATAGCATATTCCTGAATACAGCAAACAGAACTTGAAAGAAAGCATAGGGCTGAAAGGTCCAATGTAAGGTATTTTTGTTTGAGACATTTCATTCCCTTACTTCAAATAACAAATGTAGGGGATTCTGATACCTGCTCAACCAAGGGATTACAAATAATGAACAACTGCTGTGTTGTACGCTATTTTTACTACATGGAAAGGAAACAATTTATGTTACGTAGCATAGGCCAGCACTGACAAAAAATACTTATATGCACTGTAACTACTGAGGACAACTCTGAAAGACATTAGTGGTAATAATTTCAATCACAGATCAACTGTGAATTTTTCCTTCACTTTTTTATTTACATTCCTTTTCCTCTTCTGGGCTTTTTCTTTCCTTCATCTTTTTTTCTGCCTCATATTTCTATTCAAACAAGTTGGCCAAACGTTTTAAACAATAAAATATGCAGCAAATTCAGTATCTGGTAGCTCCTTGCTGTTTTGCACAACAAATATACACTGTGTTTTCTACTGCAACCTCAAGGCTTTGCAAACTTGGGACTCACTCTGCTTTTGTAAACCAATAAAGATACATGTATTTTAAAAAGGATCCAGTTGCTCTCAGACGAGTTTATAACCAGAATGCTTTCCTGTTTTATACTCTCCAGTAAACAAAACAGGGATCAAGGTTACAAACTGAGAAAAGCTGAGACTGATGTTTCCAGAAATTTGCTATTGAATACTTAAGTACACAGGTAACGTTTATTATTCCCTATGAACGCTGTTTAGGGAAAAGTTCAGGAAATTTGTTAGAAATTCTTATTTTAAGATGTTTTAAGACTTCATAAACCTCTGATAACAAAACAATAGGGGTAAGATAATAAGTTTCTATCCTTGATTACTTTTCTGCTTTAGTGGAGTGCTCCCACTGTGATCTGCACAAGACATTTCACAAGACATTTATCCGCAAGAGAAAGGAACAGAAAGAAATTCAGGCTGAGTGATTAAACCTGATGTCTCCTTTCTGCAGACACGTGCACAGGCTTAATCAATCTGACGCCAGCAGTCTCCACTTTCACATTGCCTGCTGGCTTCATGCCTGACAGATTCCACCTACTGTACATCTTTGTAGGCAGAATAGAGATGTGAGATAAAGAAAGCAGAGTGAGCCAGCAGAGCAGGCTGCATAAATTGCATGCCACTAGTCTGGGCTGCGTGAGGCTCTGATCCCTGTGACTGTTGCTGTCTCAGCCACCCCGCAGTGCAAATAGAGTGTTTATGAAGAGTATATGTTTGTTCTTGAAAGGCAAAGCTCGCAAAAAGTTAGGCTTACTGTGGTTTTTTTCCAAACTGTGAATGGTAATGCTTTCAACATTAAAGAGTCTGCCTCCTTTAAGTGTTGAGTTGTCCATCTACACATACTACATTAGTCAAATAGGAAACATATTGCGGTAATGGAGGTTCTTATGAAAATTTACCAATTCATCTTAGACACACTGACCTAAGAGGATTTTTTAAAGCAACACCTATTAGGCTTGCTATATGAAAGCAATGACTGTTTCAGGACAGAATTTTCCTGAGGGGCAAAAAATAAACAAAAACCTGTAACTAAATCTCTAGTGTTCACTCTCCCCAATGAAAAACGCCAACAATGTCGCAATTTGAAATTCAGTAAGAAAAACAGTTAGCATAATAAATTGCTCTGGGCTCAACATGTCCTCGCTGATGGTAATACTGGATTCTCCCCTAAATAAAAACATCCCTTGAGGATGAAATGCTAGGACAGTAAATATTATGCTTTAAGAGGATGAGAGGCAGACCTGCCCGCTGTCTGAAATCCAGGAAAAAATCCCATTTCTTTCCCATATCCCTATATTATTTAATATTTCAAGGCCCAAATGAGGAACCATATTTGTACACAAGATGCAATGAAAGGCACTGACGAAAATGCATGGCTGTGGTAAACTTTACATAGCTCAAATAATATATTCTGGAATATATTCTGGAACACACACAAAAAAATCTAGTTTCAGATTTATAAGTTTACAAAAATTCCAAGAGTAAGAATAAGAGGTGACTAAGAAAATTACAACAGCAAGAGAAATTCCAAACATGTATCTGAAATTAAACTCCATTCCATTAAAATGATATAAATCACAGAGGTATGTTTCATTAATTCCAATAAATCTCGATATTATAACTGTACTACAAGTCTATTGGGAAAAAACATATAGGCAACCACAGATTACAGACCAAGCTATTGCAGGCCAGCCATACTCCCAGGGGTATGGGGCAGCATCCCAGAATTCTAATTTGCTACAGTTCTCTGAAAAAAATTGTATAAAATACCAAATGAGAAAAGTTCTTTTCAAACAGGTATGTCCTAAGCTGTAAGTAACTTCTGTATGGCTGGAAATTTCCTTTTCATTTCATGGGAGGGTAGGATTATGTGAATGGCATCTATTCTTGATGATAAAACATAACGACAGTCCTTTTCAGGGAAGGTAGGGTACAGAAAAAGGTTCCTGAGAATTAGAGACCTTCACAAAAAATCCAGATAAAAAAAGAGACCACTGACTCAAACACAAGGGAAGAAAGACAAGAAGAACAGGGTGTCTTTACCCCAGTGTTTTAATAGTGGTGATATGGCAAGTGGCATATGGACAATCCTGTCCTTACAAAACCAAACAAAATGTTCATTAGAATTCTCTTTGGTAAGATCTAAAAAAAAAAATAAATAAATTAAAGGACAATGTCAAGCATCCATTGAGATAAAATAATTGCTATCTTTTGAAATGTATCTTTTTTGGAGTGCTGAAGTTTTTTCTCATACTTAGAGAAACAGGCTTTCAAAACCATGCCATTTTTAATGAAATATTATCATCACCCACAGGAGTTGAGTGATGTATATTCCAGGAGGCTAAGAAAGCAGGAAGGCATAGCATTTCACCTAAAACATTTTGAATTCCAAGTGATGTTGTGTATAAACAGAAAATATAGTTAGATATACACACAGCACAAGGTCTGCCAGGTCTCTGTTGAATCTTTTTGAGATAATGCAAATTTATTAAAAAAAAAGGGGGGGGGGGAAATCATGCTTTCCCTACTTTTTTTCTTAAGTCTTGGTTGACAGCTGAGTCCTACAATTTGCAAACTTCTGTTTCTGCCTGATCCTGCCACTGAGTAACAGTCTGGATTTGAGACATTGGAATTTGTTACCCATAAAATGATATTGATCCAATTTAGAATTGCCAGAATTGGACCAGGTGGGAAAGCACAAGCACAAAAAGCAAGAGAGCTCCAAGTTTCCACTGATGTTTTTAGCAATTAGACGAACAGAAAGTGAAATCTTGAAAACCAAAGCAAACAATTTCTGTTTAAAGAATGATACTGTCACCAAGTTAATGGCCTTTCAAGAAACTAATCATGAGGCAGGTGAGATTATTTTCTTTCTAGTCAAGAACTGGGGAGTCCCCACTGCTGAGTCTGCCTAGAAGTAAATTTGTTTGTAACAGGCTCAAAAGACAGTATGGAAAAGGCAGGGGCCCTGCTCTGGATCCCTCCCTGTCTCTATGGAATCAAGTGAGTTTCCCTCAGACCTGCATCACTCCACATCAGCCAGGATTTATGTCTGGCATGTCTGAAAGCTTTTTCAGGTATGAAAGTCCTTCTTTAAAAAGAACAAACAAAAAGCAGACAGAAAGAAAGCTCACTGAGCAGTAGAAACTACCTAAGTAAAACAGGCTGAAGGCTGAGGTATGTGATTTAATTGAGGATGTATTTAGGCTAATAGGAAATGCCACTGATAAGAAGTTAAGGACTAAGTGGACAACATCAAATTCTTTGATGAGCCTTTAAGGCAGAAGTCCTCTTACAGTCTGTGCTGCAACCAGAGTTACATACAGATTTATATATGTGGAGAAAAGGCTTGATAGTTACCTGTAATAAGCCTACATTGGATAGAGACAACCTGAGGTCAGAGAAGTTCTTAGTCTGCCATGGAAAACTTGTAGCGAATACAGAAAATGATCTGTGTAACAAACCTCAAACCCACGTCCCCTTCCTTCCCAAACTGAAGCAGCACTGCCTTCATCATCCTCACTTCCTAACTGACACGCAAAAATCAAGGCTCTCCCCTTCCATAGTATCTGTAAATTTACTTCCCCTTTTCCATACAGAACACTTTAACAATCACTCTGTTAACCATGCTGTCACAGATTCATAAGTAGTCGCTGAAAACAGCTGGTTTCTGGAACACAGGAACTTTTCAGGATATCGTTGTGTTCTAAAGATGGAGATGATCTTCCTCATACACAGAAAAAAAGGACACTTGAAGGCTAAAAACAACTCTCCTCACCCAGGCAAGCAGCCAGTATGGTACCTGGCTAAGTCTTCTGGCTCAGCCAGAGGATAGGTCTTACAGTTTAAGACAGTTCCAGCTGTGACAGAGAAGTGGTAGAAAAGCCCTGTAGGCAGCAGATTTAATGCCAGCGTTCTATGTTGTCATTAACATGAGGTATCTAAGAATGAACAAATTATTTGCCCTGGGGCTCTCTAACTAAATTTGCTATACACATGTTAAATCAAGTTAAAAATCTTGTCTTTCCAAACAGTTACTTTATTGCATTTCCAAAGATGCAGCTTGATCAGCTGACTTTGATTTCACCAGAGACCAACATTAGCTCACGCCTGCCAAACCTGCACCAAAAAAAAAAAAAAAAAAGTGTTTAAGTGCCTGTTATAAAAGGGGAAAAAAAAGCTCACTCTTTCTGGCTTCAAATGTTTTATACTCTGCATGCTCTGAAGCATAACTTCTTTGCACACTGAGAGTTTTAACATACAAGCAGCACTCACAGATTGCATGTAAAGGGCTGAGAATGCACAGATCCCAGTCTGGAACCACGGGGCCTTTGTTCCATACAAACCCCAACCATGGTACCACAGGAACCGAAGCCCCAGGCTGGCCTGAGAGCACCAAGAGATTTTCTGAGACATGCTGACAAGAAAGCCACATGTTGGTTCTTATTGCAGGAGACGCACTTGACGAAGCCCCTGCGTGGATGAAAATTTTTGTCTGTGAACTTTGAACAGAGAAGTAATGGGTAGTTTTCAAGAAGGAAATTTGAACAAAAATGGTAACAAAATTTCTGGGTTTTTGACCTGATATCTTAGCTATAGATTTGGACAACTGTTTTTAAAAGGTTGCCCAGCACAGAGCACAGTACCTTCAATGGTACAGATGTAACAAAATGAATGGTATTGAATACTTTTTTGATGTACAGTATTATTTCTGTTTCCTCAATTGTGTAATTTATTGCATATCTGGTGTCATCATGAAACTCCAGTCCTTGAAACCATACAGTTACCTTAATGAAACACTAAAAAAGCCTGAAGACCAAATAATATACGTTTGTGTGAAGTGTGTGCCACACAGAGGGGATGCTCAGACCACATTGTGATTTTGGTAATGATCATGCAAAATTCCAAAGTTCCAAGGCTTAGATGACCTCAGAACACTCAGGGCAATAGAAGGAAGAATTCTTCCTCTTGCTTAAAATAAAGAGAGACTCAGGGAGGCAGACCTCTGTGCCATGCTGAACTTAAAGCTGTTTATGTTGAACATAAGTCCTGCCCTACCAGGGGAACCAGGTTCTGCTTGCATGTTCAGCACTTCAGGGGAGACCCAAGTATGATCATCATGTCTCATTCAGCCCTTTTTTTTTTTCTGTCCTGTGTCTGTCCACTAGGATTTTAATTACTGCCAACTGGAAGGACTGGTTTTGTTAGAAAGCACAAGGGAGTGGAATATGAAGCTTTCTGTTGCAGGTTCCCACTAATTGCTTTTCAGAGTTTTCCCTTCCTAAGGGTAAAGTGGTGCTACTCACTTTCTTTTTTAGTGAAGGTCACAATTTCAAATTGAGTTATGAGTGGGATAAAATATATCTTTAAATAAGCAGGTGAGTAGAAATAGCTGAAGAGTTTATGGATCAAGAGCTGGGTTTATGGATCAAAAGTTTCAGAACAGTGAGATTGCAATAATATATGCTTCCATTAGAACCATGTATGCTGAACATTAGGCAAAATATTTTCATTTCCAATACCACCAGATACTAGAAATCAACCATCCATATTAAGGTCATTAAGCTAATTGAGCACGCTTGCTAAAGACATCATTCCTAACATGAAAGAGTATTTTCTGTGACCTATAAGCCCAAGTTTTCATTTTATTGTGGCTCCCTGTTCATATAATGATGGAGAATGTCTTTTCACTTCAGAAAGTATCTAAGTCTACATAAAGTCTTCATCTGAAACTAAGAAATTATACCAAGGCTTGTACAAATCCACTTATGAACCTTCTAATTCTCATGATTTGTAGCATTTTAAATGCAGTGTGTTCTGCATTTTGGACTGTGATTTATTTTTTTTTTTTTGAGGGGGGGTGGAATTGATGCCAGTTGGATTACAAAGCACTTAGTACATTTTCAAAGATGTCAGGATTGTTTAGTGCCAGGAACCAACACCAGATTTTTACCATGCTTAACACAAGTATATAAAAATGCTGCTTCTGATTCTTTTCCTGCATCTGTATTTAAAAACTCATCTGAATACTTCCCGTGCCAGGATGCACTTGTAACTCTCAGTCACAGTACTGGAGCAAACACAGCTCAGAAGAAGGATTTTTCAACCAAAAAATCCATGCCAAGTAACAACCAGGCTTAGCCTTATTTAGGTTATGATAGCTGATTAACCACAGCCAATGACACAGTAGTAATGTTATGTAAGGAAACTCTTCCTAAGTTTTTTTGGTGCTATGACTTCCTTTCCTTTAATTTATTAATGGCTACATAAGAAAACAGGAAAGAAAAACGACAAAAAGTGTTTTACAGCTGAGTGAGAATGGAAAAGCTTAATTTCTATCATAGTGTTCTGGAAAAGTTATATACCAACAACAACAGGTGCATAATTAATGCACACTAGAGATAGTGATTACTGTTATCCTAAATCAAAAATGCTAAAAACCAGCACACCCAAAAAAGAGAATGGAATAAAAATTAGAAATTAATTTAGGGACCTTATTTGCCTTCGTGCTACCATGCTCTAATTTAACTAAAAATATAAACTCAGAGTATAGCTGGTGAGTCAAGCCTATGATCTTGCTTAAATCTTCAAGCTAATCTTGTGATTATGGTGTTTCCCTATGACTGTTCTAATTTGTGAGTTATGAAATTATAATTTTCCTATTTTAAGCTATTCTTTCAAAACATGCATTTGGATTAATGATAACATATAAACACTTGTTGAAATTTAGGAAATGTATTTGCAATTATAATCAAGCAGATAATTTTTGCAGAAATATATTTTATTATCTATATTCAAGTTCCTCATGAGAAAGAACATAAAATGATTGGTATAGAAACTGCCATACAGACAAAAAATGTATGATTAAGATTGCCTGGTATTTGTCATCACAGTATCCTATTTTTATTTCCTTGTGAATTTGCCAACTTTGCAAAAATTATACAATAGTTTCTGCGAATTTCAGGATAAAACAAGTATTTATGTTGCTGTAATAAGCAAACAATAGTTAGAAAAAGATCCCCCTGTCCAGTCAGTAACAGTGTCATTCAAAAATCTAATTGTACTCTGCTTTAAAGCAGAAAGCTAGTGCTTCACAGGAGCTTCAGAGTTCTGTCAATAATGTGCTTTTTGTTGTTCTCAAGAAATCACCCAACTCAACTATAAGTCACTGAATGACTTGAGTTTACAGTTGCTCAGCAGAGATTTCTTATAGCCTGACACCTCAATGATGCAATGATTCCCCTTTTACCAAGCAGACAGAATTTCTGCAGAGCCTTTACATGACATCCACAAAGACATAGGACATGGTTGGGATGAGGAATCCAAGTGGAAATAGAAGTTTGCTCCTTTCAGCTAATTGGAAGGGCTGTAATATTGGGAGTCAGCAATAAGAGCACAGGCTGATCTGTGGGTGCTGTTAGAAGATCCAGCCTTTACTGATGGCAAATCACACAATAATGAACAGGGAGGAACACGGGTGCAGTAAGACTGTTCTAACTACATGGACAAGCTGTGGCATAAGACAGAAATATGACTTAATTGATATTCCACACTCAAATTCTGCTACACTAATGTAGCAATTTTACATGCTACATATCTCCACGTTGCCCCCAAAATCAAGAGCGGCTACACAATCACTTTCCAAAATACGCACAACTTACTCCACAGCACCTCAGTAAGTCTGAATGGCTCCTATAAGGTAATTGCTGATTTTCTTTATTTTGTAAAAGATCACTGCTTCAGAAATCCTCAAGTGAATCACAAAATAATTAATACTTGGAAGGAATGCACAGAGGTCATCTAATCCAGGCTCCTGTTCAAAGCAGAGCCAGCTTAGACCAGGTAGCTCAGGGCTTTGTCCTATCAAGTTTTGCATATCTCTGAGGATGGAGGTTCCACACTCTTCCACCACCAGATGTCCCAGTGTCTGATCATCCTCATGATGACAAAACACTTCTCCATACCTATTCAGCATTTCCCACTGTTCATCTTGGATCTGTTGCTTCCTGTTCTGCCACTCTGTGCCTCTGAGATGAAGTCTTCTCTACACCCTCCCATCAGGTGGTTGTAGACAGCAAGAAAAGTTTCCCCTGAGCCTTCCCTTCTCAAGGCTGAACAAAGCCAGTTCTCCCAGTGCCATGTATTTGTCATGTACTCCAGTCCCCAAACTGGTGATACTCTGCCAGTTCAACAACTGAAGTCAGAGGGAACAGTTGCAGACTAAAATGCCAAGGGAAAGAATTCATCAGAATCTGGCTAAGCACAAAATGAGTAAAAGTTTCAAAGCACTAAAGAGAAGTTATTTCACAGAGGAAAAGAATGCATCATACCTCAGCGCTCTCACATCTCACAAAAGGACTTGTGTATCACAAGAGTTTCTGTGGCATGTCATAGTGGCATATCTGGATCTTAGAAATTTAGAAAATAACCTTTCCAAATTCATTGTTACACAGTAGAAAACTACAAGCTGTAATACTTAGAAGAATGAGCTCAGAAACAACATACCCTTCCTTCATTTGAGCAGGCAAATGAGGCACATGGATCATGCAGATGAATCTTCACCCAGCATGAGATCAGAGAAAACAGCATTTGTTGCAAGTGGAGAATCCATCACTAATTTAAGGGAAATATCCAAACCAGCAGGAGCTTTTCTTTTACAGTATACCACGTTTTTTTTTGATTTATCAAATACAACATAGGGATCTGTACAGATACAACTATGGATATACAGGCATCCAAGAATCACATGAGAAATGTGCAGAGAAAGCCTATGAAAACCCAACTATTTGCTATTGTTGGTACCCTTTCTCTCTCAAACCCAACCTTCACTAATGAAGCTTAACCACACACAATCACACAGTTCAATCACATTAAAGCTTCCTAAATATGCAACCCTGCAGCAGATCTCAGAATTTACAGTAGTATGAGTGGCCCAGGCAGTGTCTTCAGTCACAACAGCATATACCTATTACATTTCCATTAATAATGATCTAATTTGTTTTAGAGATATAAATTAATAGTCTAACCTTCCTACAAAATCTCATAAACAAGGAAACTTCCCTTAAATTACTCATATTTAGCAGTTGTGTTGTTGAAGACCTTAGGAGTTCCATGCATTGAGCTCTCAGTTTAACAACAAATCAACCAATTCCAAACACTGGAGAAACCATCCCTTTTTTATTCTAAAATACAAATGCAGTTCTGACATTTAAACCAGATTTCTGCTTTTGTGGAATGGAGATAAAATGGTGCTTATTAGCAGTTTGGTCACTTGTTTGATGTTATTAGCATCTCCCCAGGACATGAATAATTAACACTGGGACACTCAGAGACACTTGGATCACTTCCAAGTGTTTCTGTGCTTCAGTAATGCCTGGAGCCTTTTAGATATCAAAAATTGTCATTATCGTATTCCTCTCTTTCACCTAGGTAATTGATCTTCAGACTCTAGAAAAATGATCAGAGTTGCTTAATTAGTCTCAGATTTTAGAGTATTATACTTGATATTGATTATACAAGTATAAATACTTGATCAGTATTTATGCACTTTAATGTGCACTTGTCAGGTCACCTCCAACATGCTGTAATTTGTCAGCTGCAGCATGATAAATGCCACAGTCATGTCAGCCTTACAAGACAGACTCCATATTTGATTTGAAAATTTTCCTCTAAATATGTGTTTTAATGAAATTGTCAGAGCCATTTATTTATGAATTACCAATGATTCAGCATTACAGCTTTACAATGTTGAAGTCAAAAGACCATACATTCCTTCCTACAGAAATTCAAGTAGAATTTTTTTTTTCTCTAGCTATACAACATGGACACAAAAATACTTCCAGCAGTTACCTTTATACAAATAGTTTTGGCCATACATTTATGTAGGTCATTAGGAGCTAGCTCATATTACTGTTAATTTCCAAGCTACAGAGAAATGTTATGCACTTAAGAAGCTTAAATGTTTAATAGCTCAATCTCTGACAATTCAGCATTTTGTCAACTATTGCATGGGGTTTTAATGCCTTTAGTGATGCTCTTAATGAAATATCATTTAATCGTGTTGCACTGCAAATTCAGTTTTTCCTGATGAGGGTCATGATTCAGTTCCCTTCTTTTCTTTTTTATTTTTTTTCTCTTTTAAAGACAGTCCAGCCATACAACTCTCAATGCATCTAGTTTTCATAGACTGGAGAATTCCTAGGGAATGGAACAGGAAGCATTTGGAGGTTTCTTTTGCCTAGAAGTATGATAAGAATCTCCAGCCTCCCTGCTGGAAAGCAATGAGTTTTCTAAAAAAAGAGTATTTTGTAAACAATGTGTTACTTCCAGGGATCTGTTCCACTGTTACATACAAGGATGCACCTTCTGTTCATAGTGTGTTAAAAGTATGGTTCCAGTCCTCTGGATTAGAATCATAGAATCATAGAACAGTTTGGGTTGGAAGGGATCTTAAAGCCCACGTCACTTCACCTCCCTGCCATGGGCAGGGACACCTTCCACTAGACCAGGCTGCTCAGAGACCCATCCAACCTGGCCTTGAGCTGCATAAAACCAGACCAGGCTGGATTAGGCAACCTATACCTGCCACACAGCCCAAAAGATGGGCAAGCAGCCCCACTGAGCTGCAGTATGAAGAATCACCCTGAAGGCTGGAGGAGGAGAGACCTCTGGACCAGATTTCCCAGTCTCAAGTTGCTCAGGGCTTTGCTCACTTGAAATATGAATATCTCTAGGGATGGAGATTACACACCTCCTTCAGACACCTGTCCCAGCCCTTACTCACCCTCATATAAAGAACTTTTTCCTTCCAAATACTTGCAAATTCCCTTGGCTGCATGTTGTGTCTGCTGTGTCTTGGATTTTTGTTGTGCACCTCCAAGAAGTGTTTGGCCCTACACACACACTAATTTCTCTGAGTGTTCTGAACAACTGCTGGTCAGCAGTAAAAGTGGCCATTACATGCCTAATGCTACTTAAGTTACTACCAAGACAGTCAACACACATTATGTTATAAAATGTGATATTCGGTGATATTTGCACTATAGTCATGAAACACAGATGCTGCAACCCATGAGGTTACTCCGACACTGGATATAGATGCTGCCCAAACTGAAAGCTCATTCCCTTTAAAACAAGTTTCTCAAAAGGCTATTTTAAATATAATAATTTTGTGAAATCAGCTCAGTAAACAGTTACTTTGCTTAAATATAACTTTCTTTGACACAGGAGTATGTGGAGGTCATACAGAGATCTCTATAAGCACGTGTGTGCTCGAAGGGTGTGAACAGTAAAATACAGGAATTTCCATAACAGTTGAATACTGACATAACTATTTAATATGAACATCAACCTCATAGACATATAGAGCAACATGGCTTTGGCATGCCTCAGAAAAGGAACTGCCAGTGTACCAGGATAATCATAAAACTAAAACTTCAGAGTAGGGGATACCAGACTCACTGTCAGCTTCACTTTAGAGGATCCTCAGTCCCTTCCATTAATGTTTTCTTTTTTTTAGGGTATATGTCTTCAGATATCCTTTAGCTTTCTCACTTGACAGATGTATTTCTATCATTCCATCCATGTCTTGTTTTGTATACGTAGTAATGAGAGGTCGTGAGTGCACTATAAAACAGATCCCTTAGGTCAGGAGGCCTTGAACAAAGGCAAATATTGCTAAAGGCAACATACCCTTAACTGCTAAGTGAGGGGAACTAGAAAAACACCACGTTGTCTTCATCAGAATATTTTTGCCTCCAACAGCTGGAACTTTTCAATTGAACTATTACTGGAAGAGAGTGGTGTAGTAATGTTTTTATCAATTTACATGCATAGCTACTCTTACAAGCCACAATTAGGCTGCTGCTGTGTAGGTGTGCTGGCAAGAGGATTAGTGGAGGCAGCTGGTATTTGAGAAAAAATACACGCCTGTGGACAGCTGTTTGAGTCAAACATTTCAGTCTCTTTAGCTAGTCTATGACAGATTTGCTTCTTTTTGTTTAAGTAAACAATGGTTTCTGTCACAACATTAAAACCACCAAAATTACAGTAAACTGGACAGTTAATTTGATTAAGCAGTAAGTGGTTATGATGAATGACTAAAGCGTAGTTTATCTTCAGGAATGTTTCATTACCCTAGAGACAAAAAAGACAAGAATATTGTATTTTTTCTGATTCTATCTAAATAAGTTCTCTGGGGAATCTAGCTATCTTGCTGTCTCCTACAAAATATGCAATTTTCCTAGGGATTTAGTTTTATATTTAGTTCTGAAAACCAGATATTTTCCAGAGAATTGTAATCAGGCACCCAGTCAGCAGGAACACAAATCAAGACACATTTATATATAGGAATTGTGACCTCTGAATCACTGGAGCCACAGCATATCTCATCCTCAGAGCACAGAGCAGACAAGATTGTTGTTTCCTGATCTGCAGTGCTAATGGGGATCAAATACCTACTTGTCCCTCTATAAAGGTCCAAAAGACATTTTGCACATTTACATCATAACTCTCAGAGTTATAAGTCTACATCTCTATTCCTAAACTCTACCAAAAGTGATGTTGAAGATCCATTTTGATTATATCATGTTAAGGAGCAATCCGTTACTGCAAGTGTATTCTTATTCATCTACATGATTATGGGATGAACTTGGCAGTGGAAATTATTACATTTGACTTTATTAGTCTAGTCATGAGTGAACACCTTTCTCAAATCAGCATCGGGGACTACTCATATGTCAACACTGCAGTATTTAACTCTGTTTAAGGTACTATACTAAATTACTGCTTTATGCCATAGATGAAATCTGCTTTGATATTTTGAGAGAGAAAGACCACATCTTTGGCAGAAAAACCCTTTATGATCCACTTAAGGTGGTCTGAAACTTTTGTCTTACTGTAGTCAGAGATCAAATATCAAACCCACATATACAGCACATAAGAAGAAGGCTTGCAGTTTAATTAGGTTATGTTCTGAGATTGCTGTTAGGATGGATGTGCAATGAGACCAACATGACTGTTTCCAAAGGAAGCCATGACACTGAACTCAATGACAATCCACAGTGAGGTCAGAGCAGAAGAAAACCAGTATCTGAGTCCACTTGTTTTATTAGGCAATGCTGAATGCAGTTAACTGCAAGCATTAGGAATTTTAGCAGGACAATCCTGAGAGCCCTTGTGAAAGACAAGTCTGAACTGCTGGCCCTTGAGGAATCTCAGCACCCCAACAAGTTAGAAGATCAGCCAAAATAGCATGATATGGCAATCATAATTCAAGACTGGATCACAAAAAATAAACTTTAAACTACATTCACATCACCCTGTGTAGGTGATTAACTTAGGTATCACAGCAACTGAGATTTAGGCATTCAGTCCTAACAGAATATTTCAAAGAAATGCTCAAAACAGTCTGGAGACATTTCATCACCTTTGACAGACATTATCAGTCACTTGCCACAGGAGCTGAGCTCAGCAGCTCACTTGATAATGAACGGGACACTTTTGATTACTGTGCTTTCCTGTATGACAAATACCTTCCTCAAACACCTGCTGACTTTCACAAGTTCTTAAAATTACATAAAGCCATTTCATTCTGGTAGGAGAGCTGACGCCAGTGCTTCAGCAAGTTCTGAAGATGATCAGTACTGGTCCTTGTGCCACTAGTTCTACCAGTGTGGCTGGGAATTCCACAAGAAAGCTTTGTTCCCCTGTCAGTTCCCACAATACAAAGGACAGATTGGTGCTTAGATGTAAGTGAAGTGGACCACAACCTACCCAGCAGAGCCACTGCAGCTCATTCACTGCAGGGATACGATCCAGCAGTGCCCGAGCCCTGTTTTCTGTGAGTAATATCCGTCCATCTTGGAAGGGAAGGTTCTACCATGGAAAAACACAAAATCATGTCCAGCACAGATGTAGGATTCTTTTGGCTCTGTCATGTCTCCAGTACTGGCATATTACCTAAGCACCAAGTGGATGAAGTTCCCTCCATTGTCTCTTTGGAGCTACTCATATATGACCTGTGGGAGGTGCCATTGATTACCTGGCCCAGATCCAGCAGTGACTTAGCAGCAGCCACATCCACTGCCTTTGCAGATGTCAGACTCACCTCTTTATTTTATTTCTGGTTTACAAAGATTTGCTTATGCCTCCTCCTGTTTAGAAAAAAACCCGATACCCTTGGCATGAAAAGCACAAAAAAAACCAACAACCCAACTCTGAAACAAATATAAAAAACACTCCCCCTAAATCTGATATTCTTTTTTTCAAAACCTTTAACTACAAACACCAGCAAGTTTGTTGTGTTTCTGTGATCCTGAGAAGCAATGTCTGTGTTCCAGTATGTTTTCCCAAGCATTTGTACTGTAAAGATGTTTCCTTTGAATACACACAGAGAGATCAGAAGGCCTGATCCAGCATTCCCATGGGAAAGTTTAAACTTGTGAAATAAATGTTTTCATTGGCTGAGCTAAATTGCAGTTTGAACTTTTTTTTTTTTAAACCAAGTGCAATTTACAACCCAAATTATTACTGCTATTTTGTCAAAAATATGTGATTTCAAGAGAGTAAAAATGGAATTGGTCCTAAGGGTTTGCAGTTAATGGCTGAGAGACATACAGCAGCATTGTTATTTGTTCACAGATGGATAGTTAGAGCACTTACTCTAAATGCTAGCAGTGGTTAAATGTTTAAACAAACAACTTCTAGAAGTAATTGACTGTTCAATTGCTTTTACTTCTGGATAATATCAACTCTCTTGTTTCCAGTTTTTCTGCCTGTCTTCACAGACCCTGCTGGTACTAGATTTGTTCTTCCCCTTAGAAGTTCTGAGGCACTTATATCCATTATCATCAGTCAGACTAATAATTTTTTTATGGCTTTGATGGCAACCTATATTATCGTATTAAAGTATTATCACCATTTTATACACCATCAAGTAAATACCAGTGCTTATTCATGTTTGAAAACCCAATTTTCAGTCCTGTGTCCTAAGAAAATTAAAGTCATAGCACACTCTACATAATTTTATATCTTTGTTGGCTTTCCATCTTAGTGTGTCTGAGATGGACTCTTATAACCAATTTGGCAGAGGAGTAATGATCACAGTTATGTTTTGTTCTAGTAAACAATGAAAATAGAAGTGGCAAAGAAGATAAAAAAGGGAGCCCCCCATTAGTGGTGCCCCACAAACAGGAAAGACTGCAATATAAGCTCCTTTTTTATTAGACACTAGAGAATCAAGGCACACAAGAAGCTTTGTAAATATCCCAGTTGTGGGAAAAGCTTCAATTGGAACTTAGATTTTACTGGACATCAGAGAGTCCAACCATGAAACTCAAATGCATAGGAAACCGGGCTTCATTAGTTTCACTACTCATAGAAAATACATTAATAAATAGAGATTTATCAGAGATTTAATTATATTTTTATTCCCTCTCAAATGTACACGCAAATGTCAGTAAATACAACCAGTGCACACGCAGCCTGCAGGAGATTCTGTCTGTTTGCAAGAACAAAGCACTACAAATTAGGAAAGTTTGGCACTCTTCCTGACTCCTTCACCAGGCTTCAATGTGTGATCTCAGGAAAAAATCAAAACATTCCCATGGGTCAGGCTTCCTTTATCCATATATATTTATGTTTACACAGTGCTTTCTGATTCCCAGCTAAAAGGTGCTCTATGAAAGCAAGGAAGTTTGGGAGTGCTGCTAATACAACACTGCTCATTTTCTATCAAACACACCTGACTCTCAGATGTCTGCACTACAACATTCATTGTTATTGCTACAGTAATTTAACTTCTTCAGCTGTAGAAGTCGCCCCTCAAATAAAAAAACATAACAATAATTTCTCAACCAATCTTTCCAACTCCAGTGAGGAGACCTACCCAATTAAAATGTAATGTAGTTTAACAGACTATAAAAGTGCAATAACATATTAAAATCTACATAGACAACTTGTACTGTAAGGGTAGAAAATTATAAAAGAGCCAGTTTTTGAAAATAATTGTTGAAAAAGAAGTATTTTCAGAATTGTTTTCTTAAAGGATCTGCTGAGGCAGCTGTCCAAGAGGAATAAATTTTACATCTCAAGAATCATTTAAAGCAAAGGTTTTACCCTGCCAATCAAAGCTATGAGACTCAAACACTTTAAAATGAATGCCATCTCAAAACTCTAAAAAAGCAGGTCTTGGATTTCTTAAAACATCTCTTCGTGCTAAAGACTCATTTCTTATAGGCCAACTTTAAAATCAAACCACTAGCTTTTTTTTTTTTTTTTCAGAGAGCCAACATAAAGAAGGCAGAGGAGTAATTTGATCACAGCTATTCAACCCAGTGAGGTGGGTGTGTGTACTCAGCTCTCTCCAGCACAGTGGTGGAGCCGAGCTGCAAACCCAGCTAAGAAAGAATTGCAATAAGGGACTCTTGTGGTCACCAGGGCATGTGCAGTGCCTTTGAGAGGTCATCCCAGGATACATGGCTGAAGTCTGTGCTACTACACTGCTGAAAGAGGGATTTCTGCAGCACTGACACACGATTTTCCACGGAAAGGGTGTGGTCAAGGATAACACCACGTTTCTTAAGTTAGCTCACTGCTTCTCAGTATAACCCTTTCAAAATGTGGGAAGAAGCAGGAAGAGAAAAACATCCAACTTGTTCCTGTTTCCCTTCCTCTGTCCTTTCAAACACCACCATTCCACTATCATCATAGCACCAATTTATAACCTACAACAAACAAGAAGCCAGGAAATAGGCTTAGTGGCATGTCCACTTTGTCTGTCTCTTCTACAGGCACTGTTGATGGGAGCTCATAATTAACAGGAAGTGTTTCAGTGTTATGACTATGACAGAAAAAGCAAGGGTTTACCTAAAGTAACATTGGCAAAGCCACTATTAATACAGCACATAGTCATTTAATGAGGTAATCTCTACACCACCACAGTGCTCTTCTCTTTGCCCTGAGACTGACGTCTGACCTCAGCAGCCACCAGAGAGGAAAACAAAAAGTCCATGACAACATGGCTAATAACATACAAAACCCAACTGTTTGTGTTGGTCTTTTATTGACAAAGGAGGTTACACTGCGCTGACTTCCACCACAGAAGTTACAACGACAAACCAAACACAACCTAGACACAGGCTGAATGGATGTTATGACAGAGTAATGGAACTGAATAATGACTTTAACAGTTCATCAAAATTATTCTTTCTGGCAGTGGAAATATATCTGCCCAACTCCAGGCTAAAGTTATGATTTTGTGTTGTGGGCCATTGGTGAATTGCCTATCATTACCGTGTGAACAAAAGCCACAGTCTTTCCCCTGCAATGGGCAAGCACCCTGCCCACTGATAGCTCTTTGTATAAAACTGATAATTGATGTGTTGAAATGTTCCCAAAGCCCTTCATTATATTTTACTGTGTAGGGCCAACGGATAATCAGAGGAGAATTTCAGCAAAACCCAAGAAGTCTGCTGAGGCAGCAAGTGCTAATGCAATTTTTTACCACAATATATAAATAACCCCCTGGGTTCTCTAGTAAGCACATGCAGTAAAAGGAGCACGCAAAGTTTTACCATGCAACTCTTGAGTTGCTTTAGAATAGTTAATCAAATAAAAGATTCCAGAGCTCTAACTAATGAAAATCTGCACCCTACATTTGCTTTGGCAGTTGGACACCAATATTATGTTACTAAAGCAATTGAGCTTTAATACAAAAATGAGTGAACTGAGGGAATTGTGCTAAAAGACGAAAGATGAGAGGAACAAGATGGTGTTAAATTTCCACAACATGATTAGAGAGGTATACTGTTTTGCCCTTCTTTTCAGGAAGGTCTCCAGATTTCTGTATCAATATGAGAACATCTGTGTGGAAATAAACACAGAAGTGCTTACTAACTAACATTTCATCTGCATCTTATCCAGCTATGTTTGCCTTTACAACAGTTGCTGCTTTGACTTGACGACATGTGATTAATTTTTATCTGAAATGACTTAATGAGTTAATTCAGGTTACTTCCTCATCTGGTTTCACTACAGTGTTTTCCCAGGCATCGTCATCTAAGCACTGCAGGTTTTTTAGCTGTTCAGATCCTATTTATGTTAGGCTTTCTATGCTTCTTATAATAAATTCCAGTTGTATAATTCCATGATGGGTTACACAATACTAACCATGATGTATTTCAAACAAGACTGGTTAAAGGGCAAACTGTTATTTTATGTCAGGAATAGTCCTCTGGTCAGCTCAGACTTCAGGAGACAAAGGGAGCTCGAATTTCAGGCCTCAGAGGGAAATGTGCTGCTTAGAAAATGCAGGTATAGTAAGTTGTTTTAAAACTAAATGTTTACAATCCATTCAACAAAATTCTGATGGGCACCAAACCGACCTGAAACAATATACTGCAATTTAGGTTTCCTGCTGTGTTTTGGAAATATTTCAGACTTTCACATGGAAAAAGTACACTTTGTAGACACAGACACTGGATTTTCCACCAGACAATGGTACTCCAACAGGTCTTGTCAGTACCTGAAATGTATTCAGTATTTCAGTGTATACAATACCCTTCCCCCTCCCTCACTCCTCCTGCCCCCACATACACACAAAAAAAAGGCAAAACCAGAATTACTGATAAATGGTAAGGGTAAGAGACATGTAAATGACATCAGATACCACATGGTTTCCTTAGATTTCTATTTTCAAGGTCCCCAATAATTTCTTCCTTCAGTTAACTAGTTACCTAGCACACAGGACATCATTCATCACATCAGGCTGTGGCTCTAAAGAAATTTGCCAGATACTCACACAGAACCTGTTCTTTTGGAAACACTTTCTTTTTTTTTCTGGACATCTCACAAAGCATAGCCCTATATGACAGGTTAGCCTGAAAAGTGGAAATACTATTGGCCATTAAGAAACATGATCAATGGGCGAACCGGTGTCGGTTTACTCTTAACCTTTGCTTGATGAGAGTCAAGAGGATCTGGCCTTGACCAGCTCATAAAGTGATCACTAAAATAAGTCCAGCTCACTCATATATGTCATACCCCACAGAAACCATGAATATGACAGGGTACACATGGGTACATAACTCTAGGCTATTAATTTTTTTATTTTATTTTACTTTTATTTTAATGGGGCACTGGAACGTCAGCTGTCCAATCAGCAAGAGAGCCTTGAAAATATGAAGCAAATGCAAATTCACTGCAAGGTTTAGTTATTTCATCCACTTATTACAGGAAATCTGTAAATAACCAACTCCTAGAGCAGTGGCTTTCAATCCCAGTGACCATCTGTAGCAGAGGAATTAATTGTTTCACTGCATACAAATAACTCTGGTTACAGGTGGAAGGATGGAGCAGTCTGGCAAATGGAGGTTAAGGTGAAGAAAAAAGAAATTATTCTTCTCTTTCCCTTTGCCTCTCCTCTCTCCATTTCCACAAAGAGGTTTAAAATAACTTTTGCCCAGAAACAGGAGAGAAAAAGGAGGTTCATCTCATTCACGTTACCAAAAATCTATCAATAGTAAAAATTAAAAAAAAAACCAAAATCCAAACAGCCTCACCTATCATGTAAGATGTTCAAAGCACCAACTAGCATCCTTACCAGTAAAATCCTTAAGCTTTACCCAGATGTACACAATGCAGTAACTCTGAAGATGCTGGAAGCCAAAGTTTCAGCTTGGTGGCAAATAGAGCACAACAACAAACACCTGAAAATTACTTATTATGCCAATCTAACAGGTAGAAGTGAAACATAAAATCCTTTAAGAAATTTTTTACCTCCTCAAAAGTGAAGTTCAAGCTTCATCTCAAATTAATTTTAAACATCCCTCTATATTTCTTCTTCTTCAATACCCTTTCTAGAGTTTACATCCAGCTTGCCTAACCCAAGGGAGAAACACCCTAAGCCAATGCATTTATAAGAAAATATTATGGTTGAGTAGCTCAGTTTCCAAGACATATAAATTGGCAGTAGCCATTGTGATTGTTGGACATTTTAATAAAAAAATTAAGTTTTATTTTGCCAAAAAATCCTTATGCCTGGAATCATATGTCTGAGGAAGCGCTGCACACATAAGTGGAAACAGCACATTATACCAGTAGAGCTTGCAGAAAAGCCATTTACAGGGTAATTTCTGTATGAGTGGCATGTTTCACATTAAAAAGGAAGAATGGAGGACTATCTTCTGTTTCAAGACAGCACAGCACAAAGGAAACAACTTAGGTTATTTAAAAGGTTTTCAGACACTCCTTAGAGTGTGACACCTGTCATTGTCCCAGTACACAAAAACCAGAAGTTATGGCATGTTAGTGTCCAGGGGCAGAGAAAAGGAGAAAATTATGCCCAAGGGTTCTAAAATGTCACTGATTTGAAGTATTTGGGTTACTGGGTGCCCATCTGGGTACTCCCAAAACATGGCATGATATCTGAAATCTGCATATTCCTGAAGATTGTGAAGCTTCTCCACAAGGGCTTGTTACGACACAGGTGAACGCTTCTGTTTGCCTTTAAGCACAGCCCTACCTAGCAATTAATACTCTGTCATGTGGCAGAAAGAAAAAGTTCTTCATAGTTTGTAATTTTCTGGGGTACAGGCTGGCTATGCTAAAAAAGCACACAGACAAAGAATAAACAGTGTTGAGATGGTTCTGCCAACACTTTCCCCTCATAGTGACTTCCCCACCAAATGTCTGACAAGCTTTAAAATAATAATAATTTTAAAAGAGAAAATACTAACATCCATTGGAACAAAACCACTTGTGAAAACACAAAATAGCTAAGCCACAGAGAGAGAAGCAAAAAATACTCTCTACAGATACTGTATTCTTGTTCCATTCAGGGATTTAATGAAATTGGTGACTTTAAAGGACAGCAAACTCTACCCAGTCCCATCTGATCACTACAGTGAGTGTCTGCACACAACCTGTCTTGGAGCAGAGACCAGTCTCTCTTGTCACAGCTTCCTCTTGTCATATCCCATGAGCTCTCAGACTTCAACATACATAATCTTGAAGAAACACAATACAAACCAAACGGTTCCTGTTTGCCACTAGAGTAGCACTCTACAGTTTACACCTACCAGTCAGTCTTTATCTTTCAGGAACTCAAGAGAGGATTCAAATTACTCTGGACTTAACTGTGTGAAATGGAAAGAAGCCTCCTCCCTGGCAATTCCAGCCACGGGTTCCTGTTCAGCTAGAGTTCCTTACAACATGGAGGAATCTACTCTCTTTCCCTTTAGCCTTCTTTCCGTTTAATAGACGAAGAGCTTCAACAAGAGTTCAAACATTGTATTTCCGTGTTGTGTTTCTGTGTCGTGCAACGAAATCGGTTTTTGAGGCCAAGTTAAATGCAAAGGTGCCAGCAGTGTATGGGCTGGAGTTACAAATATATCCTTCCTTCAAGTGTTCTTCCACACAAACACCTGCTTTGTGAGACTGGGTACTCCCCTGTGTGCAACACCCAGGCAACACCGACCAACAACTTCTTTCAAAGTTCCAGTACTTGTTAGGAACGTGAGATGCCAGCATTGAAATAAATGGGACTTGGATCATGAGTGTCTAAGAATATGGATTGAGATGTTGTAGCTACTGGCAATTAAATTTTAACACAGAGACATGTATAAAAGCAGCTCCCTCAGGGGTATATCGTGATGCCAAAGCCAAGCCTTCAGAAACGAGTAAACACTCTTTAAGATTATGCATTTTTCATAGAGCCTGAGGCAAATATTCTACTGAAAAATCCTGAGTGATTCTGCAATTAAAGACTGGATTACACACATAAGATCAGACATATGGGAAACTCCAACTTCTGAGTTATGGTATTTGACCCCCTAATGTCCTTTTAATCCCAGTTTTCATACGTAATAATTATGCATTTTCCATCTACGTGCATTTGCAAAACACACACACAAAACATTAGTTTGATGCAGGTGCTCAGATTTACTGCAGCAATAAAAAGTTAGAGTCTATGCAGTAAAGAGATGACTGGAAGAATTTCAAACTAAAAGAATTTGTCACTCTGTGCAAGAGAATGGGTTTTTGCAAAATGAGGAAACCCATTGTTGCTTGGAAACCCATTTGGATGTGGAAAAAGGCTCTTTAAGAAAGGTAGTTACATATATTTCTGAAGTTCTGACTACAGTGGACACTGGAGTACAGTGCACCAATGTTAGAGCAAATAGGAATTACAGGAAAAACAGAACATGACAGAAAAAATAAATCATATCTGACTTGAATATGTTTTGTATTACGCAAGGTACTCAAGAGATACAGTATTTTCACTTAAAAAACAGCATTTCTGGGCAACATGTTAAAAAGAAATGCACAGCATTCACAAGCACATAACTAGATCTGCTATCAGTTCCCCCAGCAATTGTGACAACAAGCTGAGAATGTTGGGAGGACACATTCTGCCACTCCAAAAAAGAATCAAGCACAGACAATTGATTTCTCTCATTTGAGTCTCTGCAGAGCCTCTATGATGCAAAAGCTTATCTGAAAACAAAACCAAAAATGTGTGCAGAAAATACTTCTCATACCAGTAACTTGTATGAAAAAGAAATCATAATAAAGACAACACCAAAAATACTTAGTCAAACTGGAAGACTGACTTAATCAGTAAAAAAAGTGGAATGTATACAAATTCCTTCAGAATTCTTTGTTTGGTTTTGTTCCCAGTCTGCAAGCACAATTCTCAGGGACAGGGACAAGAGGCGTGACACAGACTGCAGATGTCAGGTCCTTGTGACAGGGCTGTATTGTTTCACTGAGCATCAAAAGAAACTTCTGTTCAGTGATAGCAGCTTTAGCCCTGACATTACCTAATATAGGGAACCAGACACCCTCTCCTTATGATACAAAATGTGTGTAACAACAAAGGGTCTATCGTGTTTTCAAAGGAACTATACTGACATCTCAGATAATGTTACATCTGTGTGCCTGTAACCTACACTATAGAACATGAATTTGAAGACTACAGCATGTGGCAGTAAAATAAGCAATTTTGGTTTAAAAGTGCTGTCAGGTTAAGAGACTGAGCTTACTCCCATTCAACAATAATGTGCCTGATTCAGCACTCGTGGTACTGAAAATGTATCATCAGGTTTCACTGATGTACCTAACAAGTCAGGAAAATAAAACATTACATAAAGGGGAAGGGAATGCAATTCAGAAGGAAGACATCATCTAATTTCTGAGGAAAAAAAATCCACTGTTCTTCAGTGACAACAGAGTTTATTAGTGACTTAACACAAGACCTTTCCAAGGCCTTTGCCTCTCTATCAGCTTCACCTTGAAGAGGAACAGACAGCCATACAAGAGGGACCTGTACATCATTTACTACACATTCAAAGGTAAAAGCTCAAGTTGCTAGAAAAATACAAATATGGAAAGGACCCACCATTTTCTTTTATTCCCATATTTTGCCAAAACAAAACAACAGTCAAGTGAAAGAAAAACTCTCACGTGACAATTTAATCTTTTCAATGCTTTTGGAATCACCATGTTTGAGGGCACCTTCCCGGGCCAGAGTGATTCCCATTGAGGCACTGTCCAACCTCCTTTGCAGTCTGGTTGTCCAAAACAGGGAGGTGTGTGAGGTTCTGCCTGGACTCACCTGGGAGAGTGACAAAAGGGACTACAGCAGGACAAACTGGAGGCAATGATGTGCTTCTTGGTCTCTGACCACCCTCAAATGGCCCAGCATCATGAGCAGTAGCTGTCCAACAAATGTTTGAAAGGCTCTGGCCCAACGGGGTTTTACCTGCTGGAGCTGCCATGAGAATCACTGTGCAGAAACTACATTTTGAGCTAACCCATCCACCCATTCCTTCTGAGACAGAAGCACCTCCTGCTGAGCTCTGTTCTCTTGACTGAGGTAAGCAGAGGGGATTAATCTCCTCACTGTTAGGTCAGATGCAGTGAACCTGCAGGCTGGAATTTGTGTACAGTATAAGTTATGAAATTTGCTTTTCATTGCAAAAGAGTAAAAGACTTAGGTGGGGAGGAGAAACATCTGTTTTCAAAGTGTAATACCAGAGTTGCAAAGGAGACTACAACATCCTTACACTTTCATCCTTACACTCAGACCCAAGGAGACAATAGGGTCTGAGATGATACTGATATAAGCAATTGCCATGCCCAATTCCTGGAGACTCCATTTGTCACGTCATTTTGGTTTTGCTTGTATTCCTACCCTTTTTGGTTTTCTCTGAATTGACAATCATTGAGAGCATATGTGGAATTGGGCAAATAAAGCAGAAAAAGATTTTATCTCTTAATTTGCAGAATCTACTTTGCATTCAAATACACATAATTTTATTTGATTTAGGAGTGATCTGAGTGAAGCAATTTGGTCCTATAGTTTTTCAAGTTGATTATGGTTGGCAATGGCTATGGCATGCAAACATACCAGATTCACATATAATAACTGTATCAAACTAAATATATTGTGAGAAAAGGCTGTTTTTTCTCTGAATGAGTTATTTTTTTAGAAAGCTGTCCACTGTGTTCCTGTTGCTTCTTTTAATTAATGACATCATTACTACTCCCTAAATAACTAAAAACCAAACAAACATGCAAACCCCAAAAGAACATAATCACTTTCCGTCTTCCGAAACAAGGTCTTTTGTTTGGTCCTTCCAGGCCATCAAAACTCTTTCTGCCACAGTTTCCTTGGTGAAACACCAAAAGTACCACCATGATTCAGCTACCAAATAAGTCCCCTTCATGAAAAAAAAAAGCCTGAAACAACTTCTGTCTCTCAGGCCTGACACTCCTCAAATGAAGACCTGCAAGGGAAAGTAGTTATCATCATGCTATGTCATAAATCTATAACATTCATAAAAAATATTATATTACTATTTCCAGGGAGGCACGTATTGGTGAAACACTGACGATAGATATACCTCCAGTGAATTTCAAATTATTTCAGTGACCAGTAACTGAAATAAATATTTAACAGTTTATTGCAGAGAATAGCATTTAGCACAGGTCAATGCTATTGAACAAATTTATCACAAATGAAAACTCTTATGTTAATCTCAGTTAAGCTGCAGAGCTGTGAGACACAGAAGTTGGTGTCAGTACAAGTAACTGAAATCTTTCTTTGATTCTTTGGTGGCTGATATTAATTAATTTGACACATATAGCTGGTAAGTATACACTGAAAAATCAAATACAGAAATACAGAAAAAAAGTCAAAAGACACTGTTTAAAGACATTTACTAATGTAATTTTAAATGTGAGTCATGAAAGAAAAACAAATAAACACAACACACACACATTGAATCAATAAAAGGAGTTATTACAATTCTCGAGGGTTTTTTCCTAAATCACTGGTGAGAACATCATAAACCCTCTTTTATTCTTTTGAGACCATCATTCATAGAAGTACTCAAAAAGTAACAAATCATTCCCACAGGAAGCACACTCTTGTACATCCTTCTACAAGAATTTTGCATTTTGTTTTCCGTCTTCATGCAAGACAAAAATGAAGTAAAATTTATTGCTAAATATGATGACAGAAATTTTTCCAAGGTATTTTGAAGACTATTATCCTTTAACTAAATTTCAGCCTTTTTGCTGGCACTGGATGTTGTGCTAACATATAACCATCATAATTTCATTTCAAGAAGTCCCAATCACAACACCATATCAATTAGTGTTGCAGTTGACATGAAGTGTTCTATCAAAACTAGATTTTAAATTGTCTGATTAAAAATACTTTGCCACCAAGGCACTCAATTTTCAATATCTTTTGATAGCAATTGGCAACAGTTATACTGGATGGGGGAGATCCCAGTATTTATATGGCACTTAAACTCTGAATATCAAAAATACTTACATTTTTAAGAGTCTGGATTGAACCATATTATTTTAAAAGCCTATGTATTTAGAGGCTTTTCTATCTGTTAGATTGACTAAAAATAACTAAAAAAGAAAAAAAAAAACTAAAACAAACAAAAAAATCCCCCAAACCAACCAAACAAAAACCCAAAACCAATAACAACAAAATAATTCTACATTCCTCCTTGAATCCATAAGTAGAGAGTTTTCTTTATTCGTCACTTAAACGATAAGCAGCTTCAGGGGTTTAGTGAGTTTAAAGGAGATTTAAAAGCAGGTAGTATAAACAGCTAAACATCCAGACATACAATAGCCCAGGTTAGACACAAAGAGGGAGCATGAGTTTCAGAAAAGATATTGATTTTCCAGCTAAGGCCATGCCTCAAGCTGCACAGTGGGAATGATTTGTTCTTGGGGTTTGATTATTGCTCAGGCTGCCTTCCTTCAAGTTCCTGCTATGGAACTCACACGGTTACTGATGGAAATGGAACATTAGCCCAGAGAGAGCCCTGTTCTGAAACTGTGCGGCAAAATATCTGTGTTCTTATTTGGCTGAGGCAAGAGGAGAAAGGCCAAAGTATACATTTTTAATAGTGTTTGAATTAATATCTACCAGAAAACCCGCAGTGGGGTTGCTAGGAGGGGAAGCCAAAACCAGAATTTAAAGGGTATAGGCGGGTAAACCAATGAACAGAACTGTTTCCCATTTCCTAAAATATGTAAAGCTGAGGGAGAGGAAATCAACATAGTAAGATCACAACTAAGAGAATAAAAGTGAGGATATGAATGGTTTGATCTGTGACTGTTCTCTGCAGTGTACCAGTGCTGCTGCCTCAGAAAAGGCACTGCTTGAGAAGAACACATGGAGAAACAGCCAGCAGGCGTGGATGGTGGCCTCAAGTTTTTCATTCAAAACAGCTCAATGGCACGACAACTTTGAGAAACACTAGTTTAAACAGCAATCTACCCTCTAAAAAATAAAAGATAATGTTTCACCAGCCCAGACAAACAGTGCCTATTTCTTTGCTCACCTGTCATTATGTAGCTTTAAAATAAAAAACAAAACCCCTCCACGGACAAGAAACCACAAAGCAGAATTGCATATTGCGTACACATGTCAGGAAGAGGTGGCATGACTACCAGATGTTTAGGTCCATCTTAGTAATCAGACACCATGCAGACTTGAATAATAGGTAAAGACCCTTTTTCCCCCACAATGACATCTGCTTCCTTGAGAGACGACAGATCAGTTCAGCTTTGGGGAAAGTGATTCATCGCTTTATAATGACAAAGTAGAAACCTCACGAGGAACATGCTGCTCTCCCTGTTCTTTATTTTTCCATGGGTGAAGAACAAAGCGGCATCAACTAATTATTAATTACAAAGATCTTTTTACGTGTACGATAGTAAATTATTGTGCTTTGCTAACAATAGCTAATTTGTTTCTGAGCAAGACTTCTGAAATATTTCAGTATTTTTCGTCATGTTATATACAAAGATTGAGAGATTAATTGTCCAGATGTTTCCTTGGGTTTTGTTCTCTCTTTCTCACATAATAAAAATCTTTCAGCACATTTTTTTTCCCAATAAACCCACAGTCCATCTGTTATACTTTGCTGGAGACATAAAACAGCACTACATGTGTGTTACAATCATTCTAAAAAGTAAATCTTCACCATTTTCTTTTACAAATAAGGTGAAATATTCCATTTTTATTTGTAAGGTAATGTCTTGATTTGTTGCCCTTTGCCCTAAAACACTAGCTCTGTTCACTAATGCCTTCACCTTTGCTTCTAATGTCATGGGCTAAAATATTCAAATTCTGAGTCAAACCATCAAGTATTCCTGTCTCTTTCACAACAGAAAGTCTGGAAAAATACAGCAGAACAAGCCTTTAACAGCCATCTCCTATTTAAATGCAGCACAACTGCTTTAGAACAGTTTAGATCTAATCTGTCTCAGGCTGTCATGAGTAAAATGAATAATGATAGTGTGCATTTTTATTTCTGTATGCATTAAAAGAAGCATTTGTTCTGTAAACTGAGCAAGTGAAAACACAGGTTAAAATGTAAGTGTCAAAACCTACTTCCTCGATTACTACTACAGAATGACAGCCTTGAAGTAGAACCGATAAGGAATTTTTCAGCTGTAGCCATGCAAAATCAGTAGTTTTCAAGCCTGGTTTCCAAATGCATTTTTGGGAGGCAAAAATTTCAAAGCTGCTATTGACTTATAGTTTAGTTGACAAAAAAAAAAAAATCTCAGAAATCTTTCTCATCTCTACTCGTTCAAAGTCCCACACCAAAAACAACCAATAGGAGGACATTTAATAGGGTAGTAAGGTTAGACAAACGTGGGTAGAGCCCTTCCCAAATCTTCGTTCGCGAAGCCTAGCCTTGAAGGTTAGACCATGTCAAGAAAACCTACATCAACAGGTGTGTTGTGGTCAAAATTTTCACAGATTTGAAGGAAAACTTTGTGTAACAACAACATTCTGACTAAGCAGATGAGACTAGAAGTGGGGTCTAATATTTGTTGGAAGATTTCAGAGCCTTGAAGATTCCCCAGGTGTCAAACATGTTTAGCGCAAGGCTAAGTCAAAATCTGTAAGTTTGCAAGAGCACTGATGCATCTTTCTCAGAGGGCATTTT
The DNA here is from genome assembly GCF_001715985.3 of Manacus vitellinus. Taxonomy (NCBI): domain Eukaryota; kingdom Metazoa; phylum Chordata; class Aves; order Passeriformes; family Pipridae; genus Manacus; species Manacus vitellinus. The sequence continues at coordinate 1,021,451 of NW_021940861.1, forward strand.
GGGTTTTCCTCAAGTCTTTCCTCAAGGATCGAAACCCTTTGTGAAGCCATGTCCTGGATGAAGCGACACCGTGAAGAAAGCTGGCTTGATGCAGCACCAGTGGTCCCTGGCTGAACAGTCTTCACTGGAAGCCAAGTACAAGGTCTGATAAACTTACTGTTTTGGCTTCAATTGACCTTGAATCTCTCTGAAAGTCACCTGCAAAGGTGTGGGGTCGTGGGGAGGACCACATCAGGAGACTCATGAAAGGGGGTGATGCAAGATAGGGATGTGTTTGAATGAATGTTGCACCGCATCCATTTTTTGGGCCCCCCCCAAAGGAAAACTTTGATAAACTTAAATGAGTTTGGCAGAAGACCTCTTTGGTGGGAGAGGGGAGAGAAAGATGTCATTTGAGAAGAATCTGTGAGAATAAACCTCCTGGCCAAAGCCCTTAAGTCTTTACCAGAAGTGGGTGCTTAGAACCTAATTTCTTCAAGAAAAACCTGACCAAAAGGTGTGGGGGAGGCTCTGTCATGACCAAAGGGAGGTGTGAGCACCAGTAGCTGGCAGAGGCACAGTGTTGGGGAAATGAGAAAAGCCAGCCCTTCCCACACATGAGGAATATGGTACTTTCCCTAAAATAACAAGCCATGCACATCTAAGTAAAACAAACCACCTGCATTAATTAGCAAACAAATAACAAATGACAATTTGTTTACATGTTTACATAAACACTATTTCACGTGCGCAAAAATGATCATAAATATATAATTAAATATCAAAAAGTACTTCAAAGGGTAGGCAATTTGTATTTTTAGCATAATTAAATTTTATCATAATCGTAATTACAGGTTTAATAAATTAGCTTATACCTCAACTTACAAAACCACATCTCATTCAAAAATGTTCATCCCAGGATCAGCTGTATCCTTTGAGAACACAGGTGCTCTTCTCAACCAAGTTATGAAACTGATTTTTTTCACATTTCAAGATACACAAATGGTGATATTGTAGTCATTAAGCAGTATTCTGTTTTTCTTAAGACATCTCCCTTGTTAGATTATTACTACCACTGTTCTGCCCTAACGCCAGCTGGTTTCAGTCTCTGTCCTCAACACAATGACAAAAATGTGCTTTCAGATATCAAGGAATACCTGAAATTACTTAAATATAGACAGAATTTAACTCATGATTACCAGTTACAAATGATTTTAACAACCACCTCTAAGAAGCCACTGTTTTAAGTAAAATGTGATTTAGTTCAATCAAGCAGAACAGTCAAATCCACAGCTGTTCTTGTCAGAGATGAAACACAGAGGTGTTATACTGGCTCCCTGGTTTTCCAACTGTTGGCTGAAGAAACTTGGAGTCTATAGACTATTTATAAGAGGCTAGGAAATGTCATGAAGGAAAGCAAATTCATTTCTGCTGTGCTTATTTGTGAAATTTCTAAAGAGGTTTGCATACCCACTTGAAAATATTTAAGATGCATAAATAAAAAGATGCTGAAAAACCACTACTCCTGTCATCATTTTTTGGAAATCTGGCGGTAACCAGCTCCTGGAAAGTGAGAACACTTTCAGAAGGGTATTTTTTTCCCCTGGAAAGGCATGGGAGGAGCATAAGGAACAAGGTAGGAGAAGAAATTAAAAATTTTGCTTCCTCCTTGCAAGCACAGAGTTCTTCCTTTTGTTCTTAGACATTGGAAATGAAGAAAGGGCAAGAAAACGAGAAAGAAAGATGTAGCTGGGTCAGAGACCAAAATTCATACGTAGCTCAGAGCTCAGGCTGATTCTGCTTCTCTTGGACTTTGGACTCTGCCCTTTGGATTTGTCACGAAGTGTTTTAAAAGGCAAAATAAGCATATTGTATCGACTCAAGACAACACCACGATGCAAACACTGCAACTCCATAGTGGGATGCCAGACTGACCACGGCTGCTTTGCGGCTCTCGGCATTTTTAATCAACACCGCCAGTTCTCATTTTCTTCAAGGCTGAATACTATTGCACATTCAGACACTCACAAAAAAACCAAAACAAGCCCACCAACCTAACAAAAAAAACTTCAACGAAAACAAAATCACAAAAACCTGGCCCAAAAGTTCCAGTGAGTTATGCAATTTTTTTAAAGTAACAAAGACTATCATTCACATCTCTTATCACCGTAAGCTAGTTAGCATCTCAGCCAGCATGTACTGAAATCAAGAGGAAAGAAGACAGAAAGAAAGAAAAGTATTTTTCTGATAAAGGCATTCAAAATGACAGTCACCTGCTAATGTCTCTACTGCCACCAGTTTCTAAGTTAGCACAGATATCTGCATTTATATATACTGAGACCAGTTTAATCTTTTTATATTATTGTGGAAATAACACTATATAAATGTTTACAAAAAAAATAAGAAAAAAGGCGACTGCAAGCTTGATAGAAGCCTTTCTTCATTTTGGACTTCTAAACTTGATTACCTCTGTAATCTTACCCTGGCTTTTGGTGTCTCTGAAGGGAAGCTGTAACATTAGCTTTTTAATAATACTTAACAAACATGTAGCAACATCTATTATAAATGGTGAGTACCATATGCAGAGCTGGGTGGAGTCATTCTTTACAACAGCTCACCATATGGTACCCCTATGAATGTGGCCCTGACAAAAGTGATCTATTGAACCTGACTTTGCTGCTGTAGTGTTAAATTACTTTCCTTCTTCTTCCCCCATTCACTTGCACCAGTAGTAAAGTTGATTCACCTGCCTATTTCCTGCTGCAGGACCATGTTCTCCAGCTGCTTCAATCACCAGGATTTAATAGACTCTGTTACATTATTCTACTTGCATTTGGGTTGCAGAGTGTGAGCAGAGGAAGGAACAAAATACATGGGTTAATGTTTAAAGGATCAAACTAAAGTAGGGAATCCCATGCCCTTCTCTCAGCTGCCACTACTGTAAAGAGGCTACAAAATTTTACCTGACTAAAGTTTGCCGGGTCAGAGCAAGCGATTAGAATTCCGTCACCACTACATTTCTCCTTTTCCTTTTGTGTGTGCAGAGCATCTGATTTCACCAAGGGAGCACAGTAAGGTGCTGCATCTGGCCTGAGATCATTGAGAGTGAACAGAGGAACAAACAAAGGACCTCTCTGTATATGATCTATCTGTAAAGCAGGTAACCTGCTCCCCTTAACTGGAGCTACACACTAGCACATGAAAACCACCTGTTTCATGGGCAGTGTCTCTAATAAAGGCTCAATTCCTGTCTCCTGTCCTCCATATTCTCCTCTATGTTGTAACAATTTCTTACCTTTAGGGGCTTTCTGTCAGCCAAGAGACACTACCATTGTGGATGATCCTGACCTAGATCAGGATGGTCCCCCTTTCTTGGGGACCATATGCCTGTACAGAATCAACTGGCTGGCTTCTATTGAACAGACTCTTTAATAGCCACATTTTGCTTTTGGCTCAGTAGGGGCCTTTAACTTCAAGGTCCCTTGTTCCTGTCAGTTTTGGTTGAAATTTATCATGGGTTCAAAGCTTCAAAGAAAAAATACTAACAAACAAAAAACCTAAGACTTAATGCCCTAGGAAACCAGGCTAAAAGATAATTATATTAATAGTAGCCCTGGATATGTTACTAAGGTGTGTGTGTTCTTTTCTCCGTATGATTTTTCTGCTAGCTTTCATAAACAAAGTTACGGAAAATGTTTCATTTTAATATATACACAAATAACTCCCTTGGTGGCAGATTTATTAATACTTTTATTAAGAAATCTCTTAGAAAGCAAAAGAAAATTTATCAGACTAACGCCTCTTTTAAACTATGAGAAAAAGTTTAAACTATAAAGAGATAAAAATGTTCAGGGATCCAGGTATCTCAATTCCTTATCATTAATAATAAAACTAACAAAGTGATACGTAACAGCTGTATCATTGCTGTTCCCAGCACTCTTTTTTCCCTCTACCCATTAAGTCATACCATGTTCCATCTTAGGTCCTGTACTTTTAAACATTAAAGTAGTGTATAATTTTATCTACCTGAGAGGTTCCAATGAAATCAGTGAAGCCATTCACAGGAGCAAATCCATGTATGTGCTTGGGTATCTGCCAAATCAGGGGCTTAGATAACAAGCATTTTATGGCAGCAACCTTGTGCTATTTATTTGGACTGCTCAGCCACTAAAATACTTCAGGACACTGCAAGATGTTAATTAGAACATATATTAAAAGATACTGGGAAGCAGTGTCTGGATCACCAGGAAATTTCAATTAACTAAAGTATAAATATAAGAGTTTTAGAACCATCACACCAGTCACACTGCTTATGTGCCAGAACCCTTCCTCTGGTGCCTGCCCAGTTTACATGGCTAATCGTTTCTGGGCTGAGATAATCTCAATTCTTTGTGCAATATCAGTCATTAAACAACATCAGCAAGAATGATTAGTATGTACTATTAGAAGGTTATTCTGTACATACAAACTTCTTGTTAACAATTCAATGTGTATTCAATATATGTGCCACTGATGTATGATCATTCTCATGGGTTTTAGGTTCAGGGCAAAAGAAACTTTCACATCAGGGAAGGTTTCATAGATCAAAGACTGGCCTGGGTTAGAAGGGACCTCAAAGCTCGTATCATTCCAACTCTCTTCCTTGGGCAGGGACACCTTCCAATAGACCAGGTTACTCTGAGCCCCATCCAGTCTGGCCTTAAACACTTCCAGGGATGGGGCATTGCTTAATACAATGAGCTCTTGCCTAGTATGCAGACTTATATATATATATTTTTATAGTGAATTAAAAAAAAGAATATATATATTATAGTGATTTTAAAAAAAGAATAGTAATAAGATCTTTTCTCTTACAGATAAAATATTTTCAGATGAAAACACCTTGTGAGTATATATATAAGTCACAAGGAGTTATCAGATATGATAGATAGGTTGCCTGCTGAATTCAATCACTTGGTTGCCACTGAACTCCATGGAGCAAGATATCACATAAAAAAAGAAGTAATGCAGCATGCTTAACTTTGCTCTGTATCTTGAAAAGGAAAAGAACAAGAAGAAACACAATCAACAGCAGATAAAAAAAAAGGAAATTATTCCTACTGTCTGAGCAATATAACAATGCAGGCACATGGATGAGAGAACAAAATACACCATATACAGAAGACAGCGAAGCTGACTTGAAACTGTGATCTCTGAGTTCCTGTCCCAGTATAAAAGGACATTGAAGTGTTTACATTTGTGGGGGGCAAAGTGATACAACAAAACACATCAGGAATGCTGGAAACTATCTGGCAAAGGATCTCTTTTGCTGAACCAACAGAAGTGACAGTGGGAATTTTTGCCAGTTAAATTCTGCCATGTGGATGCAGATGAAGTCTCACACTAGAAATGAAGACAGGGCATGCATGGGAAACAGAGAGGCTGCTGATGAGGGAATAAAAGTGCTGAGCCACTGCTGTTTTAGCTGGAGCACTGACAGCAGAATTGTCCCTGGGAAGTTTGGCTGCTGTTTTTGCTATCTTCATTCTGAGCAAACAGGAACTGAGTATATTGTATATTCAGGATAATAGCTACATGATCCATGTAGGATGAATGATGCACTACAGACACTGTATTGATTCCTCTTTTCACATGAGTAAAAAGGGCAATGAGAGAAGTGCTATATGAGTGTTCACAGATGTTAATTGCCTTTCCCATTCTCTGCTGGCAGCACACAATGTGACTACTCAATTTATGCCAGTGTGCTGCACTTCTGCAGGGCTCATACACAGAACACAATGACAATGAAAACTATTAGGGATGCTTCGATTGCATACAGGAGATTTACTCAGGTCCCTTCAACATTCTGTGCTTTGTTAATACAATTACCCAGAACTGGCAAGAAAGGTCATATGAACAGGTTGTTGAAATTATTTTGGGCTTTTTCATGCTACAGTGGTATGTTCAGAGAATCACCAACACCTTTCTTACTGCAGCAGGCTTGTTGCATGACTAAACTCAAAGGGGGCTTTCTATCTTACACTGAACAAGAATTTTAGTTTTTCTTTTGCCCAGCTTTAATGAAGATGTTATGCATAAAAGAAAACAAAAGAGAAAATGGGCACTGCTTTAAAGAATCCCGTAGAAAGTACAAGCACACATTAATATGTGCCCAGTAATAGTATAGCTGTTTACAGCATCCATGTGCCTGTTGCTGATCCATCTTATTAGATGGGAATGTATCGAAATCACTCAACACTGGTTTGATGCAGCACACAGCTTAAGCTAGAATTTCTTGGCAAAAGAGAGAAGAACTCCACATAGCACCTGCTTCATTTTCTTCTGTCTTGCCTAATCTGAAAATGAACAATTTTCTTTCCGGTCTTGTTTCTTTCCACTTCTAGAAATGTGGTAAAATTGAGTCATGCAGATGAAACAAAAGGATTACTCTCAAGCATACTGCACCTTAGAAATCTGTCATTAAAATTAAAATGGATTGACAGATTCCCTCAGCCAGACTTTGAGGACACACCTAGTATCCTCTTAGCCAGATGGGAAGCATAACCAAAATTGCAATTCAGCGACAAAGACTCACACATTTGTCACCCTAGTGGGAATAGCAGCTGCACTTCTATTGGTCCCAGATTTCTCCTCTCCTCAAAGAAGGTAAGTTAGAATGGACAAGAAGGAATAACTATATTTCACTAGTCCAGGGTCCAGGTGAAGTCTTGAGCCCCAATTTTGAGACTTGCTCAATCCCCCAGTTACTTTGCACAGGTCTTTTCTGCGAGATCATGTTGCAAATTCTGCTGTGATCTACCAACGAGTCAACTCTGGCCCAGAGGATTACAAAAACAGCAGAGAAGCTGTGTTACTGTACATGAACCTGAGATATTCAAATAGGTACCAGGGCCTAGCAAGGAAAGTCCTGTCCACTGCCTGCCATGTGTCCTCTGTTACATCATTTGCATGTGGAGAGTTGCACAGTAGCTTACAGAGATCTATGACTTTAAGCCCTGAGATCTTCCTTGAAGTTTCTGAGGAGTTAAACTGGCCATGCCACTCTGTACCAGAGTTCTGGCAAAGGGCAAGGGAATTTGAATAAGCTGCAAGATTCAGATCTAACACAGCAGAATGCCCAATATCAAAAGTATATTCACAGTAGTTCCTGGGAGCAGCAATGAAGAACATTTATTTAAGGCCAATGAATCTGTACAATCCATCAGTCTGTGGAATTCTGTCTCTCTCCAAAAGAACTATTACACTTTGTCTCTCCAGTACACTTATTGCAGCCCATTGCTTTTGCTGCACATAACAAATTGTTGCTGCCTGAGATGAACTGACTCATTTTTTTTCATACTTGTATGTCACAGGTTTGGAAGGAGTAGAGTATTCAAGGATTTTATGCAACCAAACCAGCACCTAAAGTAAATCTATTGAAAGAACTACCCTACATGAATCAAGGCCTAAACTGGACTATAAGAATCCAAAGGTACAGGGTGATGTTCAGCACAAGATTTAAACACTTTGAAACACCTAAAAAAAACCCCAAACTTTAGCATGTCTCCTACACAATATTCTTTCCCTTGTAGATGACTATAAACTAGGAGGGAAAAAGACTAATTTGGATTGGATTTGATTAATATCACCCTCAGCTTGATGCCTGTAACTGATTCCTACCTGCTGTTTTTAAAATGGAGCTTGATGACATGCAGCCAGCTAAAGAGCATGCATGACAGCATTTTTGGCTCAATAAGAAAACTAGCTGCACAGAAGAAAATAGAAAAAACCCACAAGTAGCTTTCAACTGGATCACAGCACATCAGTTTTAGAATAGGACTGAGGAAGAGAAAAGATGCTGAGCTAAAAGTTGACGAATCTGCTCCTGACAGGAACCACACGCTTTTGGTTTCACATCAATCCCTTTGGATCTGCACTATCAGTATGTTTCCTAAAGCCTTCCCATTGACATAAACACAACAGCAGATGACATGGGATTAAACAGAATCATGTTTTAAATAGAGAGGAGAAACCTTAGTGAGAAAAGTTACTAAAGCATGGATTAAAGAATAAATAAATAAATAAAAATAAATTCTCATGTAACTTGCACAGCAGACCCCACTACAAAGGAAGAAATTGAATAGGAAGGAAACACCTGCTATAAAATAATTTTGCAATTCTTCCTCTGATCACATTGTTGTGTGTTTTCCTTTTTTTCTTCAACTGTAAGTCACCAGGGGTAAATTTTTCTTTTACAGTTTGCTTCAATAATTTCTGAATCTGATGGGAGCATAACATTATACAGAAATCCCAGAAGTGTTTTTCAAAATTATTTTTTGAAAGCTAAACAAAATGTAATAATAAAGAAGTAAATATTAAACAATAAAAAAGTCATGGTAGATTGTCTTGAAATAGACTGAAGATCCCCAGAGGAGCTACTCAATATCAAAACAGAGCAGCTATTGAAGAAATAAATGGATTATTACCAGAACTTGCCGATAAGTGAATACTAGTTTATTAGATGTCCATATTCCTCTTATGGGGTTCAGAGGGGAAAAGTATGGCTTTATTTTGAAAATTTCCCCTAAGTGCATCGCAAAGTATGTATTTTGGGGTTTTCTCTTTTTCTTCTTTTTCACACTTTCCCACACCACACTGAGTGCTACCCAGGCTGGGATCTCCTACATTTTCCCAGCCCTTTATCCATCTGCCAAATGTTCCAAACTTCTGCAACTAGTTTTCTTCCACAGTGCCACTGCTGCAAGTCTACTCCTCCACATGCCTAGGAAATGCTGAACAAAGAGCAAGGCAAATCAAATTCTGCAAAACCTTTTGGCAAAGCAAATAAAACAGTCAGCATTTCCAGGCTCAAAAGTAGCAATTTTATTTAACGAATAGGAAACAACGCTTGCAATTCACAGGCTCTTTTGAAAGTTCTATAAATCAGCCCTACTCAAATGTTTCATCTTTTTAATTATTGCTTAAATGGATTTAATAAAAATAAACACCCAACATCCAACCAAAGTCACAGGAAATCCATCAGCACATCCTAGTTTTCAGCCTCTCTCTCACTGTTCTTCCATTTTGGGAAGAGTATGGATTGCACAGTCAAAGATAGAGGAATTGGAATAAGTAGAGTTCAGTTTTACTCCTCTTTATTAAATTCCAACTATTTGTTTACTCTACTCCTTAGCTACAGAACTTAAAACTGCAATATTTAAAATGCATATTAATGTTATTGTGGCATGGATCTATTCTACTTTAAAAGCAAAACAACCTAGTGAGTTTGTAAACTACAACATAAGGTTTCAAAGCAAATGGAGATTTACCTCACAATGTAAATGAAGTATTTACCTAACAATACATAACTTAAAAATAGACATGCATTTAAATACATATAATGTAAATACAAAAGTTAAATGTTCATCAGAAAGCATAAACGTGATGTAAATAAGCAGGAATCACTTAGATGTGCAGTAAGTGCTATTGGTATGCAGGATATTGTATTATTTCCTTATGTTTTAAGTTAAGGGTATTTAAAGCAATCTGTATTTAATGAATATTTTTCTCTGTAGAGACATATTAGCATTTTGATTTGTTGACTGTTCTTTTCAGTCAGAGGAAGGAGTTGAGCCAAGAAAAAACACAGCATTCTCTATTTATGTGTCCACATAAAGCAAATACCTCTTAATGCTGTATCAGCAGATGAGGCAAAAACAGAAGTAATGACCAGTAAACAGAGCTCAGAGAAGTAACATTTAAAGCCAGTGAAGTTTACTAAATCAGCCACAATATCAATCTGTGTCAAGTCTTAGTAGCAGTCAGGACCTCTGTTGGCACTGATGTCAGGTTCAGCACTGATAAATAACTTGGATTTTCTCAATGGCCATGGCAACAACACCCTGACCAGAAACTTCTCTGAAGGCACCAGAAAAGTCCCCTGCCAGTCAGCAGCTGAGGTTGTGAAGTCCATCACTAAGAGAACATCCCTAGAGCTTAATTCAGGAATTGATGGTTTAAAGGGACAAGATTTTTACTTGATCTTTGGAGGACCAGATGCACGTTTGCAGTCAGTTTGGCTTGCACTGCTTATTCTCTCCCAAAGTTTCAGACTTGGAATTGCTCTGTGCTTTCCTACACAAACATGGACACGATGCAAAGGAAACAGAGACTTGAAAAGCACCAGAAAGGACTCATTTGACTCTGAAGCAGTCCTCAGAGAACAACAGAAAAGGACTATAAAGCTAATTGGAGGCAGGGGATCATGTTACACAGTCATATTTCTCCGTTCCACTCAGGCAGGCTACAGATTTCTGCCTTCTACTCACCTAAGTAGGTAACCAAGAAAATCTGTGGAAAATTCACAACTAAAAGCCTGCTATTAAGCTTTTTCTTTTTCTTTTTTCTTTTTTTTTTGCTATTACATTACATTCAACTGCTTTCTAAATAACATTCAAGGTCTGAAAACAAATGAAAGATATTGTTATGATGTCACTTAACTATACCATAAGCTAAAGGAGACACATAATTAGATTCTGAACAAATCTGTAATTTTTATGGTAACATTGCATCTCCTTTAAATAAAGTTTTAAGTGTAAAATAACTTTCCAAAATGATTCCTTCTATTAAAATATTACAGATTTTGGCATGAAAATAGATACTTTCTGCTCTGTTACACACTTCACGAAGAATGGAAGCTGCATAGAAATGCTTTGTTTCATTTAAACTGCCAAATATATTCCACTGTGCTCACACCTTATACTCAAGCCACAGTGGTTTCATACTTTTTGTATTGTGACACGCAAAAACATGACACATGGTTTTGCAAACTAGTGTGTGTTTGGAAGATCCATGAATGGTGGATACCTTTTTACAAGCTTCCAAGGACCCTGATGACACCATCATACATCATTATAAACCTGACAGAGCTCTTACTCCTCAACAAATTTAGATTTATTTCTGAGGGGGAAGAAAACTACCACTGGGGTCAGACTTGCATTCAAGTGATTAGTGAACAGACACTAAATTGGCAACCTCAGTCCTGAACAGCTCCAGCAGCAAGAACTCAGAGAATAAAAATGTGTGTCCTGAAACGGTGCCAGGTCAAGCTAGGTTTAAGCTGGCATGAAAATATGAGAGAGAGTTGTACTATGTCTAAAAGCTTCCAGAATAAAAGCTGAAAATAACCAGTTGGACAAAAAACTGATATATCCATTGAACACAGTATGAAATTACTCTGTATTAATAAGTAATGAAAAGTATCTTGGATATATAGCACGTGTTTAAAAAAAAGTTATTCCTGAGGCCTGCAAGTGTTAAAACAAAATTGCATCTCACAGTTTATAAGTTAAGTACACAAACAGCAGACTGCTTCCAGTATCCTGGCACACGTGGTAAGTTATGTATTACAAATTCCTAACTTACCTAATGTCTTCAATGTATTTATACCTTGGGTGTATCAGCAGGGTAATCATCCCTGCCTTACTAAAGGCACTGTTCAAGGAATCCTGGCATGCATTTCTTTAGTAATAAGCACTTCATTTTGTCAATGGCTTCACTTAAAAAAAAAAATAAATTAAAAATTGTAGCTTTCCAAGATCTGCTTATTTTTACAGAGCATGAAAAGTAACAACTCTACCTTATAAAAAAATCTTTTATCTGCTTGGAAGAAGCGCTAGTCCAAACTGTTGCAACATTTAAGTGTCCCAGGTTTGGCTTCAACTGTCAGTGGTTTGCATATTTGGACTCATGATATTTTTACTGCACTTTTCTTTGTCAATGCCAACTGTAAGCTATTTTCTTTGGTCAGCTCGGTACTCCAGACAGCAAATCTCCCTTCTTTTAGTACCAGTGAGATAGTTGTCAGTTAGAGGTTTGGCAGGCTTAAGACTCTGCTTCACTGACCAAGATCCCAGAAAAAAAAAAATATGGAGACAGGTCCATAAATCATAAGGAGAACAAAAACATTTGTATTACACTAGGAGCCCAATAACACCACTGAACTTCAGAATCTGGCAGCCATTATGTTACAACAGAATTTTCAGAGGCCATAAACATTCACATTGGACTGAAACTTGGCATAAAGTGATGCCACTTGACTGATCCACGTCTTATCCTAAACTCTGTTTCTCATTCAAAGGCAGGGATGGTACACAGCACTCTCTATTCATAACAGATTTGTGAGGTTTGTGAGCAAACTCCAGTGCCTGGTTAAAACCAGAGCTCTGGGGAAAGGAGTTCCTTCACTCATGTAAGGAAAGTTACTGCCATCCCCTTTTTCTTCTTTACCAGAAAACAACCCCGAACCAACCAACCCCTGTGCAACTCCTCTTCCCTCTGGATGGACTCACATGTTATTGTGCACTGAATCAACTTCTGGGCACGTCCAGTTCAGTTTTACAACGTGTTGTTTTTATCACCCCCAATTAGCCCAAGCTACTCCACGAGGGTGGTGCCGAATTTCAAGATGCAGGTGCCTCTCTCATGCACAGTGCAGCCCATGCAAATTAACAGACCTGCACTACACACTTGGGAAAGTTGAGCAGGAATTTACAAGATGCTTGGCAGGACCCTGTTTCCATTACAACCACTCAGTGTGCTTTGAAGGCACAGGAATACAGGCTGCTTGACATTGCAGACTCATCACAAAATAAGTAAACTGCCTCTTTTTTAACAGCTATGATTTTTCTGAAAGTATTCTTGGCTCCATTATTTCTAACTACGAAGATTTCTGAAGCTTGAGGAGGCTACGTTTTAAAGTAAGAGTGACCTTAGGATCGCTATTCCCCAAACTTTTGATATGCAGGATTTATTCCAAACTCAAAAGTGGCAGATGATTAGTTTTTCCTGCCTTTTTCTGCCAGCAAACCAATTTGGCCACTGCAGTCTAAAAAAAATCTCAAAAAACTGAAGAACATGAAGCTTTGCTTTTTCTTTTTTTTTTTTTTTTCCCCTGGTTTTTAATCCAAACACTGAAAATGCTTTTCTTTTCCCCTTCCTTCTTCTTTATTCTTCTCTCTACCAGACACAGGAAAATTTCAAGTCAAAGATAATTTTGATCAAAAGCATCAGTTGACTATAGGAAACCCTAAACCAAAATGTTCACAAGCCTGCACAAGTTGATATACCAGGGCCATCAGATCCAAAATATTGTCATCAAGACTGGCATTCCACCCTGAAAATTTGGATATGGGGAAAAATACAGATTGCTGATTGTGTTCCAAATAATATATTTTTATCCTAAGAGGTCTAAGAATTCCAGCTACTTCCTACTAAGCAGATCTATTTTGTCAGTTCAACACTTCTCTATGGTATTATCTTAATGGACTTTAAAACAAAACTAAAGGTTCTGCTGCTCTGTGTGAATGAGACATCCACATTCAATGTTCCAAATATTCCTTGCTCCTCTCTAGCAAGAAGCCAAAACTAGATCATTAAAATAAGGTGTCTACACATCTGAAGATTGAGGTCAGAGGTAGATCTTCACAATATATCTGCATCCAGCATTTACAGTGAGGGTGAAGCCATTTTGACTGAGCAAACTGAATTTAGGTCATAGCACAGTGAGGAGTTGTAATTTAGGATTATATTGGACATTGTTAACCATTAAACTGATGCTTAAAAACACTCTTTAATCAAGTGTACGGGGAAAAGGTCTGCAGAAGAAAAAAAAAGAATAGCATCTTGCATTTCCCAGATGAGTGGAAGAAGGAAGAAGCAGGAAACAGTACCCAGTAAGATATCACTGGAAGTATCTGTCAGCTGAGATGTGGAGGTACTGAAGAAAATACTCCAAATACAGAGACAAATCTAGGGTGTTGCTGTTTGGAGTGGAAGGATGTTCTCTAGAAAGCAGAGACAGACCTAGACATGCTGAGAAAAACTTGGGTTCAGTGATAACTTTAAAGTCTTCAAGGATGTCAGGCCAATGTGCTGGAACCAACTCAGGATTAAGAGTGAATTAACCCCAATATTAAAAAGTCTGGAATGAGAGATAAGGCTTAAGGAATAACATAGTAAAATGCTTTAGAGAAATACACTGTAATGTAAACAAGATAGGGGTAAATGAACAATTACCCGTGGCTGGATGATAAGATCATTTGCAACAAGACTTGTAGTTACTTGATGTACTTAAGTGAAACCTTCAATTGACATCAAAGCTAGGAAGCTAATGTAGCAATATTAACAATGTATTAACTAAGCTTGAGCAAGCTTTCATTACACTGAATAAAAATAGATTTAGTTTTATTCAGTAAACACATATCACACATTTGCAGCCCTTCATGTGTTTATCTTGAAACTTTACTCCCAAAGACAACTGATGGACTCTATGCACTAGCAAACCTGGAGGGTGGTTCAAAAAGACCCAAACAAAACATATTAAGCTATGAGCTTTCTCGATCTGTCCACATATTTGGAGTTTAAAGATGTCTTCATAAAAGATTCTCTTAGGAAATGCTGGACTACACTTGCTAGTTGTCAGAGCAGAAACACTTTGGGGAGGGAAGAGGTGGGAGATGGCAAAAAGTGCTAATAAATGAAAGGAAGGTGAGTTTCAGGGAGGGTCATCATTTCGTTTTTTCCAATCTTAAGTATTTGTGTTCAGGTTCTGATTTAGAAAAAGTAAGATTTTTCATTTTTTTTTTCTGTCAGTAAAAGGAATGTACAATAGTACAGTTATGTAAACATGTATAAAGAAAAGAACACCCCTCCCAGTAAAATATCTGACTATATGTGTTACAGTCTTAAGGACTTTGCAATGCCCTAAGCTCAGATTTCAAGCTGAACTTGTGATTTCCTTGCTTTTAGAGGTTTAAACACATATTCTTTACTTTTTCAAATTAATAATATGAACAGTTTGGCTAGAGGTTGACTTACTTATTAATGTTGAGTTTGGGGCCTGAATTTTATATGCCTGCTAACATACAATACCTTTTTGTTGTGGAATATTATTTAAATGGATTAAAAAGGATAGGACTTGTCTTTAGGAAGCAAGGTTCCCTTTATAAACCAACAATGGATAATAGTATTTTCACACATTGAAATCTTAGTGGAGGCTTTGTAACACCACTGTGCACAACATATGATGATACTTCACAAGTGCCAGTCACTCCTAACAGTCTTTAAGTACATATCCATACCTTTAAATACACTTTAAAATAAAATGTATTTCATTTGTGTTTGCTATTTCATGTTGAGGTTCAGACTGTGTGAAATGTACCTTTTCTCTATTTACCAGAAGTTATGAAACTAGACAGGAAACAGTAATATATTGAACAGCTTGCCCAGAACAGTGTATGACTTAGAAATAGCCATGATACATAAAAGGACTTACACAAGTTTAAATACACCACTAAAATTTTTCTTAGAACTCAATAAGCATATTACTAGAAGTTAAATTTTTTGTCCAAGCAAGAATGATTGAGGTGATGCCACAGGTGAACTGAAGAAAGCAGAAAATCATGAGAATTATAGACATGTCATAAGATACAAACACGAAGTCCTTGCCAGCCACGTGGTCATCTTCTGTGCTGGCAACCCTAAGAATTAGAGGACAGATTCCAGGGTGTCAAAGACACCTTTTTCTTACTGCAAGCTATATACAAGTCAGCTTGTTTCAGCTTTAAACCCAGTGCATGGCACTGGGTGGTAAAAAGCTGTAACAAGTTTGAGCTGAGGACTCACTAACAGCCCACACTGCACTGCCACTAAAGTCCCAACTTGTCATCTCTCCTCTGCTCCATGAGTAAATGTGACATGAGAATTGATGGCCAATGAAAGGATTCACCAGCCACACAGAGCAGGGGAGAGGATGTGGTCTCTCCATGTAAAGGTGTGAGAAGACTGCTTACTCTGGTTTTCTATTACACAGGAAAAAAAAGGTTGCCTTTCATCCTAGACAATTATGACTGGATACTGTTATTAGAAGTAACTCATATCTGGAGCTCTGGAGAATGATTGACTGACAGTCAGGAAGGGATATTTGAAGCAAGTTAACCATATGTTCAGAAGACAAAAGAGATTTATCATCTGTCTCCCCAAAGGAGGCCAAACTGAGGTTATTGAGTCTGCACAGAAAGTCAAATAATCACAGTGACATAAAACCTGATTTAATTGTTACAAAAGATACAGATGATAATGCTGGTTAACGATTAAGTGAAGTAAGATGTTACATATAAAACACTTAAAAGAAACTATAACTAGTTCTGTAAAACAGAAAAGGATCAGAAGCTGAAGCACAGACAGAAGTATTCTAATGGCAAATACAAAAGTGTTCAAAAATTTCTAGACTGAGAGATTTTATTTCTAAGGTCTCCTTCATGTCCTGGCAGCTGAAACAATACTGCCTTGCTAAATCATGATTTTCAGTGAGCAAAACACAACAAAGAAATACGAAGCTGACTGGGCTAATTCCATCTTCTGTGCTGAAATGAGTCAAACACGACTCACAGAGCATCAGCAACGCAAATATTGGTCAACTGAGCCCATCAGTTTCTTTGTAAAAAGTTTAGCTTTTCTTTTATACCTCTTCCCTTAAAAAAAATCCAACCCCCCAAGAAAACCAAACAACCCCCACACACCCCACAGCACTTATTAATAAAACATGGCATTGAAATCATCTTACTATACAACTGAACTTCTGCATTAAAAACTAGTTAATCTAATGATTTCTCTACCAGGACATATGTTCCTAACTTAGAGCACAGTGGGGAGAGTGGGCACCAGTGAAAAAACATCTGACACCTGTCTACTGAGGCGAGTGGGGAAAAGGAAGGCTAAAAGAGCTGACAACAACATTCTCACCCACAAGAAAATGAGACCGGATAGACTCTATGTTTTGGCTTCCAAAAGAGGAAGAAAAAAATTACCTCCTAAAACAAAGGAAAAATAATACACACACACACACATATATATAGATATGGGAACTGTGTAGGTAATGAGATGTGCATTCCCATGTAATTCAAGATACTTATTTGTCTGACCTTGAACTGTTATAGTTTGCCCCTGCTTAGCCACAAGAGGTAGGAAGTCTTCTGGCATTAATATTTTCTTTGTGGATATTTTTGTGCACATTTCAGGAAGAAACAATACTGTAGAAACAGATTCATCATGGTAGAAAACTCCCTGCAAGTTTTTCAGCTATTCTGCAGGTAGCCAATAATTTGCCATGCAGTATGTATTACATCAAGGGGTGTAATGAAGCCTGATGGCCCAACAAACCTAGCATTTAGCTGAAGATTTAAATCAGTGAACACCTACCAGTGCAAGAAAACACTGCTGTTGGCTTCTACCAGAGTTTTTTCAGCTGCAGTGTGAACTCGATTCAGTGTTACTTAAAAACAGTTTCCTTACTTTGGGTTTTAGTTGCTATGAAACCTTTAAAAACTCCACTACTGCATCTATACACATACAAAATACACTGCACATCTCTCTCTAATCACCTTGGCTAAGTTTTCCTTTGATTTAGCCTGTTAAATCTTTGTCTAAACCTACAGCACAGCACCTCGATGCACTGCAGTGCCAGTCAGTCTCTGGCCTTTGAGCCACATCAGGTGTTGGGCAGCTGAACTGTAACTCCTGTACTAGAGCTGTGCTGGCTCCTGGGTAACCCACAACCCCTGTGTGGCCAGAGATGAGCCACCACTGTAAACTAAGACTGATTTCCTGGGTGCACACCCAGTTGGCCCAGGCTTACAGTGCACCAGTGAAATCCTGGGATGGCAAATGCCATTTCTCGTCCATGAAATGCCCTTCAACAATTCCAGAGTTCCTGAATTCAGGAACCCTCTGTATAGCTGGATCTCACCCCTGGACTCTTCCCCCAGTCACCATCACTCAGGGCCCCTTTTTCTTCTGTGCTCAGAGCACTAAAATTAAGGAGGTCTTAAACACAACCAGCAAGGGCAATTCAAATACCATGCTTAATAGACTTCATGTCTTGATAAAATTGCATGATACGAACAGAATTAAATTTCAAAACATTCATGGTTAGATGATTAATCATTTCTAAACAGAAAATGAGGTATCTGACAAAGAGCAGAAAAAAATCCCTTTACATTTCAAAATTGTATGCAAAAGACAGCTGCAATCCCAATTAATAATAGTTTTTTGAACTAGTGTTATCTCACCCTATATCTGGTTAGAGCTAAGACAGAGGGTTTTATACAAGTGGTAGTTTTTAGATACAGCCTCTGTCAGCCTCCTCTCTAAGACCTTCAGTACAGTCTGTTTGACAGCACCTCCTATGAACAGAAAGCTTTCATGAGATTTATACTAAATCCATCTTGCTGTAGTATATGCCACATTCTAAATCTGGTCTGTCAAGGAAATGGTGTGTATATCAGTTCCTACCTGCTTATATAAGTTTTGTGCATTTTCTAAAAACCTTATAGTCATTGTCAAGCTTCTCTAGGCAGAAGAATAAGTTTCTCACAGGTCCTATTGTCCAGCCTGCCGCTCATTTTCATTGCTCCCAGTTATAATGTTTCTTTCTCTTGAAACAATATTACCCCAAACTGGACACAGTACTCCCACTGAGGTTTTATCGGATTACTTTGTGTGCCTTGAAAGTTACATTCCTGTTTATACATACCAAGATAGTATTTGCTTTCTTGCAAGAGGGTGACACTGCTGACTAATGCTGTGCCTGTGTGCTGAAATAACATCTCTACCCTTCTCCATAAAGCTGCTCCTGTTCCCCATCCTTTACTTATGCACTGTATCCTTCTTGTATTTGAGCCTAAGTGAACTTGTCACTAATAATTTTCATACTGAATTTGTTTTGTCTCAGTACTTTCCCTCATTTTACAAGATAATTCAGTCCTAACTCAGTCTGCTCTACCCACAGCAACCTACTCTCACAGTCTGATCTCCCAAGCAGGTTTGCAGATCTACACAGCAATATCCTCCCCGGAGTCACATTTCCCGAGCTCATCCATGTCACAAGGTCATGTTCACATGTGGCTAAGGTCAGAAGAAAGCTCTGTGTTAACCTGTTGAAAGCAGATCACTGCATCTTTTCCTGAAGAGGTGTGCTCTGCCCACGATGACTCTGAAATTGCTTGAATCTCTGAGAGTTATTTGCTCTAGCTGATCTAAAAGCCACGCATCATCGCTCCTCTTTGCACATTAACATTGGGAACCAGGAGAAAGGCCATCTGGACAAACTTCTGACTTGCTTTTCTGGATGCTTATTGCTATTTGTTTACTGTCCCTTTTGAAAAAATGCAATTTGGCTTTGACTGAAATTTTTTTTCCACCACTAAAACTAATTAGCACTGACAGTGAGGGACAATGGGTTTGTTTCATTGACACACATTTCCAACTATTGCCTCAATTAAACTGATGTCATACACAACACTACATGAAAGTGGCCTGAATTTCAAAGAACTGATGTGAAGACTTCGTAGGGTTATTTCAGACTTGATGGCAATGTAATGAAAGAAATGCATAACTGTTGGTAGAAAACTGGATGGGATTCACACTGCACTCTTTACTCAGCAAAGGCCTAGAGCATACATAAGAAAATGTTGGATTTATTTTTCAGGAGATAAAGTAAACAGGTAACTTGTTATTCCACTGCTAATAATAGTATTTTAAAGAGGTCACTGTCTCTTCATATATATGGTCACACAAATGAATATATACTTATCTGCTGGAAGCCTTTTCCAAAGTATTCTCAATAAAAACAAGAACTTTTAAGAATGACAAATGTCACATACTGACATAGCACAACTGCTCTGCATTCCTTTGCCCATTTGCAACAGAGAAAATCCTTTCAGAATTAAAAATTTAAGAAAGTAAAAGTCACTTTTTAACAGAAGCCAAATATGCTATTGTAAAGTAACTGCAACTGTGGGAATATTCTTGTGCATTCTATGCTTATATAAAACATTGACTACCCAGGAAACTTTATTATTTTTCTAATTAAAGTAGTATGGTTATGAAAAATAAAACCCACTGTTCACTAGTGCCATGTAATCCTGGTTGGAATAAAAACTATACTTAACCATGAAAGTTGTAATAAAAACAGTCACCCCGATGGCAAAACCTGAATTCTAGCAGACAACTTCATTTCTGAAGATAGAAATCTGTATCTCCATATGTAGCACAAATCCCTATACAGACTGTTCCTAACCAGTACTTGACTATGAAGTTTGTTTTCAATCTTCCCCTTTGCTACTGCTCCAGGGTTATTCCACTGTTATGACAGAGTTGTCACTTGCTTACAACTGGTCACAAAGACCTTTCATTTTGGTGAAAGTAAAAATGAAATAATTGCATATTTTTTAACCAGTATGTACAAAGACACACTCATTGTGAGATCTAGTATCTTCTGCAAGAAAAAACTCAAAACACATTTATAATGCAAACGTCAAAACCACCTAAGCTGTTATTTGCAAGCCTAAATCCAGAGTTACATATATTTAAAGTGGATCAACTTAGTATGCAAGTTGGTAAAAGCTTAAATGCCTATTGGAATCAGCTTAAAATGAAAAGGAAAATTCAATTTGTTCTTTTTGGGGGGGACCAACTTAAAATTTAAACAGATGTAGCTGGAAAAAAATAAACAATCATTCTTCTCTCTAGACACAGGTCTCTCTTTGATCCAGCTGGCATGCTGACTACATTCATATATTGGCTTAATTGTACCACATATTGATTTAACATCAAATTTCTAAAGTTGAGAGCTGGCTGAAATCACAAGTAGATTAGTTTAAAAAACCTCAATTCAACATTTTCTGTGTTACTAATGAACTTAACTCTCTGGTCTATTTTGACTTAAACAGGACATGACTGAAATTATTAATCTAGTATGAAAATAACATTAACTGAAGGAGCAGTCCATGGTCTTCATCTTTGTGAAATAATTTTAATTTGCACACTCAATTTTAAAATTTCCATATTGCAGCAGAACTTGAAAGTACAGTTCAGACTCTGCTCAGACCTGTTCTCCATTCTCCCTTTAGCAAACATATAATTGTACTAGAGAATTTAACACTAAAAACTCAGGAAACATCCCAGTTAAGTTCATCCTAACTCTCTCTTTCTGTGCATATGGAATATGAGACAGTCTTAAGTTCACAGTCATGTGTCTCAAATGCAATACATTACAGATTCATTTTTACACACATCTCCTCTTTTTTTTTTTTTTTTAAGGATTTAAGACTCCTAATTGTGACAGACATGAAATTACTCCCAGCTTAAAACAAAGAATACAGAGTTTGCTGTCTGAATTCCTGCAATGCTAAAGTGTGGACCAATCAGAGAATGAACAGAAGAACAATTTAAGAGACGTCTTGAAGATCTTCCTTACAAGAGGAAGGTGAACTCCTGAAACTTGACCTTTTATCTGCACTGAATATAAGTGGGAACAATGGGTCCATACCCTCACTAAAGGATGAAAACTTTTGGTCATCTACTGGGGTAGTAGACAATGGAAAAGGTTACAGCAGAAGAGGTTAAATCTTTATTAGATATTGGGAAAGAACATCTCAAGAACATTCACTTCTTCTTCCCCTCACCAACAGGATGTAGGAAGGCTGAGGTGGAAAATGGGTAGGACTTAGCAGCTAGAAGTGTATTTTCCCTACTGCTCTTCAGTGGGATATCACATCTGACAAACCCATGGAATTTCTGACTCCAGCCAATTCCATGTACCTGGACTTTGCCCTACTGTGTTGGAAGATAAAGCCACAAGAGCCATTATTGCACACCTCTTCTTGCCTCCTCTTAATGTTCTTAATTTTAATTCCTGAATTTGTTTTGTTCATTGACTCCTTGCTACGACTCCCCACCACGACTTCCCACACCCAATGATGAAAAAGCAAAATAATTTTTAAGGATTAAGCAAAGTAAATGTCCCAGTCAACAATTCAAGAGCACATATTTGTTGCACAGATGATCTCTGATTTGTCAGGGACACATTAACTCATTTTTTTTCTCCCTCCAGCAGGTTACTATTTACTCCTCCAGTTCAAGTAAATGTTTTTTCTTTATTTAGGCTGGATTTTGGGATAGGATAAGGCTAAGCAATAAAAAATTCCTGCAGAAGAAGCCAAGAAAATAGCAACTCTATAACTATTGTAAGAATGTGCAATCTTAGCTGCAATTAAATGAAGAAAGAATGGGGGTGGTATGGGGGATGACCTGTACCATATGATTACCAGCTGGAAGAGAGAATCAATCCAGAGCAGTGTGTTGGAAAACAGCTTCCAACACTAGGAAATTCTTGCAATAATATCAAGAAAGGTCTCCTTTGGGAAAATACTTTCTGCATCCACAAATTTATATTATTGTATTATATTATATCACGAACACTTGTAAGAAGTGACACAAATGAGTAATTGCAGAAAGTGTCAAGTGCTGGTTTTGGTATGACCACTATGAACTGAATGTAATCTAATTTCACTCCTACTGTTTTGTAATATGCTCACAGCCCTGATTAGTGCTCTCTGAGTGACCTTCAGCATTCATGAAATTTCCAGTATAATAATTCACTTCCGAATATTTCTGAGTTAGCTTTACTGCCCATTTGACTTAAAAATACACGTACCACTCGTGTGCAAATCCTTTAAATAGCTTTTCCTCCTAATAAACAGATTCTGAATGTTTTCAAAAAGAAAAACACACTCCCCTCCCAAATCCTCACTATTCTGTTTTCTCTTTATTAAGTATTAATGTTTTTTCTGAGAACAGATCCAACTGCATGAATGTTTTAAAAACAGTAGTCTGTCGTATAAAAAGTGGATTCAGTTTTTTTCTCTTCTAATAGGAAGATGAGTAGGCTGTTTATCCATCTGAAAACTCATCTTTTAGCATTTGATTGTAGATATTATTCCACATTGTGTCTAGTTGATAGTAAATCTATTCTTCTACATCAGAGTTTAATCCAATGAGCCTTGGTATCTTCATATACCAGCAATGCTTTCCTCCTCAAGCATGTCCAAGGAGAATTCAGTCAAAATTCACTTATTCATCCACAGCATGAAAATTCTCCTTAATGTTTTTTGAAACCAAGCATTATTTCTCAAAGCACCTGTTTTCTCCACAGTGAAAAACAGCACATTTTTTCACCAACAATGCAATGACACTGTCCTTCAGGGGAGATAATCGATTTGTAATGTATTCTGTTCTCCAGTGTTATGTATACAACATTTTCTTAGTTCACTGGGAACTGACTTTCTGCATTATATAAGCTGATTACCACCACATTTTTCATGTTCTAAGTAGAAATAACAATAACAATAACTAAAATTGCTTAGATACATTCTACATTTTATTTCCCTGCATTTAAATGCAGTTAAAAAAGTAAAGACTCATCTTTCAAAATATAAAAAGGTTTGTATATAAAATGATAAAAAAATTCTACTCCGCATATGTGTAGATCTCTGAGAGCCCTCATGCATTATTCAGTAGATGAAAGAGAAGGAAGAACCTGGAAAAGGACAGGGGAAAGCATTGTTTTGTGAATTAACTATTTCAAGCTGCTTAATCCTTAGCTCAGAACACTGTGTTCTTATGAAGGGGAATCTGCTGCAAATTAAAATCTTGTCTGCTGCTTTTGAAAATGAAAAACTCGAGAATACTTATAAAGTGGAGCCACCTTCTTTCCCATTTTATTGATCTGAAAATGAGTCACATTTCAAATGCTTATTCCCACGTGTCATCCAGAAGACCACCCAAAGTTACTACATTTTGAGCAAACTCTCAGTTCTTCAAACCTGCAGCAGTCCCCTGCACTCATCCCCTCCTGACCCAGTCTATTTAGCTCTCAAATACAGGTGTTAAACAGGACAAAGAGCCACGTGCTCCAGCTTCTTATAAAACAAGGAAAGCGGGGAAAAAAGCCCCCATATTTTCAAGGTGTATTTATTAAAAAAGATTGGTAAGAAATATAAGAATTTCCGCTAAAACAAGAATATGCCCCCCCCCCAGCAGCACCCAAAAGTCCAGCATCATAAGTTCTGCTACAAGGACAGAGGCCACAGGATTCCACTTGAGCTGATCTCAACAGGTGGTACAACTCTGACAACATTTTCAATTAATAGAGGTCATCAGGTGACAAGGGAATTAAATCTTAAGCGCTTGCAAAACTACAGTTATGTCTTATTTCTGGACTATTACTCATCTAGAAATGCAGACATGACAACCAGGTGGTTAAAAAGAGTTAGGCTTTTGGAAAAAAAAAAAACAAAACCACAAAAACTTCACATCATATTCCACTACATTGTGGGTTTGTTTCCAATAAAAGCCTACATTGTATTCCCAAACCTGCTCAGACCAAATAAAAGATATGTTTATGTTTTCTCCTTTCCCACTAGGACATACACTGAACTGCCAGTAAATTCATCAAAAGCCATTTCCTCTCTTTGTTAGGTTTTCTCCTTGACTCAGGTTTTCCCATTTGCTTGCATTCAGGGATAGCAACTTAGAACAGACTTGGTACTTGAGCATGTTGCACACAGAAAACCTCTTAAAACACAAGAAGGAATCAGTGGTTGATAATTCCTGAAATGAAAGTAAGTTGATTTATCTGAGAATATTCTGCTTCCATCTAAAACATTTGCCATGTTGATACCAGCCTTCTAGTTCTAAACACTGTTTCTAGCAAGCTAAGAAGCAAAGCTGTGTGCATTTTATTCCTTTCGAGTCAAAGAAGTTAGCAGATGACAACTTTAAAGGTTTTTTTGATCCAGTACATTCCGTCTCCCTGAAGTGGAATTATTAACCATGTTTACTCTCTGCTGTGAAGGGAGAAACTAGTATTTCACACTGGCTTCAGGTGACCCAGCAGAAATCAGACAGGACCTCTATATTAGAAAACCATAGATGTTAGAAACCAAAATGTGCTAGTGTGAGATTTAAACAACTGCAAATGAAGCACTGCTCAGTCCTGAGAACACACGTTGTTGTTACTCAGCTACTCTGTGAAAGTCACAGAGTTTAGAAAGGCCCTCATCTTATGAGGTCTTTTATTTCAAATCAGAAATTATAAAACTAATCTTCAAATATAAAGCAGTCTTCCACTCAGTTTGCAGAAAAATACACTATTCTTATGCTAATCCTGAAATCCTGTTCACTCCAAGATCGTGTATTGCTCCTTAAATCTAGACACAACAATATATTTTCGGAGGGTGGAGGGGAGTGTTGTTGGGTGGATTTTTTTGTATCTTACACAGTACAAAAGAAAACAGCACATCCCTCCATCCCAGTTGAATCCTCCTGACACATCTCCATTCACAGAAATCTGATTTGAATTACATCTGCTACAAGGCATAAATGATGATGGCAACAGACACTATGCTTTTTTTGTGAGATAATTTTTGAATTTATGGGTAGATGTCAGACGGATGTACCCTCACTTGCAACTAAATCATTCCTACTCTGACTGTGGATCAACAGAAAGCTACACTTTCATTATACAAGGAAAGGAGCATCACTGACTGTTGCAGTGGGAGCATAATAATCTACCTGGCTTTTTATTTCTCAAATAAAAAAAAAGGAAATAAAGGTGCCAAGGAAATAGTCTCTGAATATTCTGTGACAGTAATTAAACAGGAGATCTTGTGATCCTGTCATAAGATTTCTATTAAACTGATATGTAATTGCAAATATCACAAAAGAATGTAGGAGAATTAGAAAAGAGATTGAGTGGCAAGATAACAATGATAACAAGCTTACATTACAACATTATTAACAATCCACAGGATATTTTTTAACCTTAACCTTAACATAATGGAAATCGTTAGTGTATAAAAAGTAAAAACAGAGATTAAAAACCAGTGTGTTTCCTTATCTGGAAAGAAACATTATAATGGATGTATGATAGGTGTATATAAAATCATAGACAGTCTGTCAAAAGCAAAGCAGCAGCAATTATTTAGTGTTATGTACAGGACAGGAGCAAGGAGCAGTCACTGTAGTTGTCCAGTAAAGGTTCAACAGGACTGGAGAAGAATGTTTTTGAGGGAGTCAAATAGAAATGGAACAAAAAGGACAAATTTCAGAAAATTGTAACATTAATAACATCAAACATTTTTACTCAATTAATTACATTGTTATTAACTTGGGTTACTTAATCTATCTCTATATAACACATTTAGGCGTGACAGATATGAGTGTCCTAAACCATTCTTCCCTAATATGTTTCATGTGTTGGTTCACACACACACCTTCACTGTTGATGGTTCCCACTGTGAGCATAATTAGTTTATCTGTTGCCTAAATAAGTTTAGCTTTTATCAATCCAGTCCAAAATATGCCTGGTATTGACTGAGAGGAAGAGATTCTATATATGTACATTTGCACCAATATTTAATTTATGAGAGTGTAAGTGATCACTCAAAAAAATTTGAGAATTGACTACAATCTGCTATTACCAATAAAAGTGATAATACAAAATGAGTGCTTATTATATTCTGATTAAAACAAAACCAGGTACATTCCAATTGTTGCCTTCAAAGAGTATCATTACTCATTCAGACTGAACCACTGGAATGTGACTTAGTAAAATTATTAATGAAAATTCTATGCAAAAAAATCATGAATCTAAATATTATCAAATACCTGCTAGTCCTATTGGCAACTAATTTGTTCTCAAAAATCAAATTGGATTCATGTAACCAAACCTCTGTGAGTATCTCCACAGGCCAGGAGCTGTGGCCAGCCCAATTTATTAAATTTTTCAAGCCATGTCACTTAGGAGGCCAGATAAAACTGAGATACTGCTTTGAATAATTCCTGTGAAGAAGAATCTTAGATGCTTATGCTTTCAGAGAGAACACTTATCTTCTTGAAGCTTTTCTTCCCAACTCCCTTGTGTAGGCTTGCAGACAGTTTCACTCATTTGCCATCCTGCTCCATATGACAGTTTTCCTGTGTTGTGGCAACAGTCCTGCATTTATGGGACTGTCTGCAGCTCTGCCTGCAGGAGAAGTGCCCTTTAACCCTATGGGACAGAGGCAGATTTGTAGGTCTCAGTCTTCACAGACTTTAAACTCATTTCTACAGCTGCTTTACTGTAGAATTGGCTTTATTTGGGGGAGGGGGGAAGGTCTCTGAAGCCCAGTGCATGATTAATGGCTCTTGGTTTTAGCTTCTTGCCCCACACTCTTCTCCCCTCCCCTGCACATCACATCACATCACTTGCTGAGCTTTAAAATATTCTAGGGGCAGCATTTTCCCCCTACATCACACCATGTTTGATAGCAAACTTTAATGCCCTCTTTTTAAGTTACAGGAGAAGGCATTGAACAAAATATGTGTATCATTTTTGTCTTACATTCTGTATTTAGCATCCAAGTGGGAGAAGAACAGCTTGGCATGACTAGAGATGCACATCCAAACAGAACAATGTGCAAGGAACTTTTCACACTTCCCAAAAAACACTTTACAACTCATCAGAAATGCCAAGGAATTGCCAAACAATGTAATGCCAGGAATACCATAACAAATCTGTGGTCTTGCATACTTAATAAAAGCTCTTTTAAATGCACAGCACTACACATTCATAAAATCCACTGAAAATACAGAGAACTTAAAATCCACTGAACAGCATTTTCCACACTTGTTATCCTGAATCACTTCCATTGTTGTTTTCCAAGAAGGTCACACACAACCATGACCTCAGAATTCAGTGTAAAACTGACATTTTAATATAGGCTGAATGGGATAAATTAACTATACATGAAATGTAATGGACTGCAAGTACTCCAAAGAGGACAATGCTTGAATTGTTTAACAACTTATCAGTCAATGTTTTAACCTTTAAAGGCTGCTGTAGATAATGCCTTATCAACTAATAAGGTATCTTTGTAGTAGACAGCATTTTGCTATTACTGTCTCTCTAAAACCAAATTTCAACAGTACATATCCGACAACTAATTTGTAGATGATTAACTTAGGTGAGATAAAAGAGGTAATGAACTATTTTAATGAGAGGAACTGAAATCTGAAATCAAGCATTGTTAAAATACTATCATAAAAATTAAAGTGATGGCAGCAGAAAACTGCTACAGAAAGACAACAGAAAAGCCAACTTTTCAAGTTGATGTTAGCACATTTTCATTTTTTTGCAGCTTGTTAAAACAACCTGTGTTTGGCAAGTTTGGTTGTGATGGGACTTGAGAACTTGCTGCTCTAATATAAACCAGGTATCCTACCAAAAAGCAACTGCAAGTCGGGCTTCCATGGAAATGTACCTTACACATGAAAGTCCAGAACCCTAAGAATTCTATTTAAAAGACATATTCATTATTGTCATGACATATACAGCATTTCAGGATAGCACATATTTAATGTGTGCTTAACTCTCACAGAATTGGTTGAAAATGGTGATATTGTTTTGTTTATTAGTTTATACTCTGAATGCTTTTATTTTTATTTAAATGAGTGGGTTTATATGTAAAGGTAGAAGCACAAACCCCTTGTGAAGTTAAGCAGTGCAGGTTACAGAAACAGTGAACAGAAAAACAAGTAGAATAAGTACAGGGAGAGCTACACTGGTGGCTGGCAGGGGGGTAGACTGGCTCATCCTGATGACTAAGTGGAAGTCTGAAAATTTCCAAGGAAACCCAGAAATTCTAAAGCAGATCTAGTTTGGCACAGAAAAATAATGAGCCAGTCTCCAGCTCCCTGCCAGTAATCCTGGCCTAGAAAAGGGCCCACTTTAAGCTCAGCAACACAAAGCAGGAGGTGTCTCATAAACACAGGTGATGTATCCAATGGCTGAAAGCACATTCTTCGTGAAAACGTCAGAGACTTCAGTGTCCTAACAGCAACATTCACAATAGCATGGTCATTCTGGACTTGTATGCAATTTTTGGCAAATTAATTTTGAAAAATCCTGTAATTTTCAAAGCATGGACACCTGCAAACTTTCTGAAAACAAGACTGTTAATCTGCACCTCAAGTTAAAATCCTTCATATAATAATAAATATAATAAGCAACCAGAATATTTAAATGTTTAAATCTGTCTTGGCTTAAACAAACAACAATTTTGTTTTACTTACTCCAAATTTTAGTCACTTTATTTGCTTATCATAACATAGTGTAAGTTCGACTCTTCAACCACACACAGTGCATCAAAACCAATGTAAAAGAATTAAAGAAGAAAAAGAAATTAGAATGAATTATAAAAGAAAACAGGAGATTTCTGTTTAGCCACTTATAAGTAACTTGCTCATGTTGTAGACTCTCAATAAGCTGTTTCAAGCTTGACTTTGTTTCTGAAACGTGTTCTGTAACTACCCATTTGTTGTTACCTCTGTTACTCTAAAGCAGACAGGGGTAAGAGGGAGAAAACAGATCCTCTCAGAAGGAAAACTTCCAGAGTTTCCTGGTATTTTCCAACTTCCTTCTCAAGTAGCTGATTCAAAAATTGGAAGAGATTTTTTGCTATGTAAGAGCCTAAGTGTGCCACCTGTAGTCAGAAAAACATGTTAAATCACATATACTTTAGTGGACCATTTGTGAAAATAATATGACCATGTGAGAAATCTCACCTTGAGAAAACATCTTTTCTTATGATAACTCAAACAAAATCTAACTTTTAAACACATGAATCCAAGTTCTGAATAGGGATCTACTCAGGATAGAGACCTAAATTCCTTCCCTTTAAGGGCGGAATGTCACACTAAATAATATTCCCCAAACAAATTTTTAGTAACACTCATTTTAAAACTTGAGCAAAAATGAGATTCTGGTTTAAAGAGGAAGGAGGGAGGCCAGGGAGGGAGAAGGAGGGCAGGTTGGTTCTGCATAACCACTTCTTTATTAAAATACCCTGAATTTATTTGTTTGTGTGGGCTTTAATTTATTTACCTCTGCTTTAGGAATTAACTTCAACAATCTAACAATCTTATATGACACGTTGTTGTACAACTACTACTGAAATGGAATAGAAAAATAAATCCTTTATTATAATAATATTATTTTACTTGCTTCTTTCTGAATTTTTTCATGTAAGTTAGTGAAAATGTTCCCTGGATATCTAAAAGCTGGTGGGTTACATAAGGAGACATTTCCACACTTCATGTTGGGAAGTGACTTCCAAGTTAAACTAGTAAATTAAAAATCTAGCTAAGCCTTTCACATTCAGGAACCATAGTGCATTGGCTGAGTGAAGAGTGAAAAACCAAATCATTACATACACTTATCAAGGAATGAGAAATTTAGCATAGAGCAATCTCTTTTGCCCTTCATTTTATTTATAATTTTGCAGTAAAATTGTCAAGCTTTCCTGAATTCATTCCCAGAAAAGTAGTAGTAAGCTGAACGTAAGAACGCCTGCAAAGAGAACTCATTCAGGAGTTCTGAATGTCATAATTGGCAGACACTGAAATTTCATAGAACATACAAGTACAACTCTGTAGACATGATTTGCACCTCAAAGTACGAAAAAATGGCAAAGTTTGGAAATGATTCTCTGTGTTTCAATGAGAATGTTAATACTATCATTACTTAACATCAGTACAATTAACTACTTATGCAGGCACTATCCAGGAAAGATCCTTGTGGAGCTGGGGGGAAGAAACAATCCATTGCAGTGGCACCTAGTCTTTGGATGAGATATCTGAGTGTTACTGCAAAATAAACAATATTAATCACCGCTACACAAACAGTTCTGTGCAATTTACTTCAGAAAACATGACCAGTAGTCTTACAGGTTATCTTTTACATTAAACTAAATGTTGTAACAGTCTTTCTAGCCTTTAGAACTCAACCTTTAGCAAGCTAATATGCAACATTTGCAATCTGACAGAAAAATCACGCTTTCGCACAAACACTGATTTCTACAAACCCTTCTCTTCTACTTCCATACAGTTTCCAAACAGATCACCCTCTGAACAGAGCAACCATACCAACTTAATTCATTTTAGGAAATATACTCAAAGGTTTATTGCATACTGTAACACACATTTTAGGCTTTCACAACCACAAATATGAGTCTGATGATCAATACACATTTTTAGTACGCAAGAGATATACTCTTTAGGCAAACACTGCACACCAATTCACCCTGACCAACATACCACTTTCTTTCCATTTTAACTGCACAGTTAACCCTTTATCTAATTTCCTTCCAAATCACCATATCCATTCCCAAATCAACAGTTGGATTCCTTGGATATAATATAAACCAGCTTTTATTTTCCACAGATTTTCCTTGTTTTCTTCATGATGGATAATGTGGCAGAGGAATAGAGCATATCTACTTTAAACCATAGTGATGTCCTGTAGTGATCTAGTCACAGTTTTGACTTCTTTGACTCACAACTGCTACACCCTTGGGAGAATAAAATATAACATTGTAAGCATCCCTACTTCTTAGCCAGCACGCATAGAGAAGACAGACAAAAAAAATCTTTATAAAGAGTGTATTCAGATTGGAGTTACAAAAATAGTATTATTAGTTAAAGGATTAAATTACAGAGGAAAGTATATAAAGTAGAAAAGAAACAGAGCTAGAGAGAAAACATAGGAGCATTAGAGGTGACAAATCTCTTTGTGAAAAAAAACCAACATCAGTAAAGTTATAGTGCTTCTTCCTCTGTGCCTTCCTTTCCCATATGGAAATATCTGGTTTAACCATCCCTGTGTCAGATCTCATGCTGTGTGACTATTCCCACATTTCTCTCTGCAGCCCTTCCTTGGTTTGGGAAGAACCGATGAGAAACTGTAGAGCTGCATTGGAGCTGGAAGGACAAGTTCTGCCAGTGCCCCAGAGCATGAGGCCTAAACCCTCTTTCCATCATCCTGCACCAGAGCAATCTGCAATTGAACACAATGACAAATAAGGGACATCTGCTTTGATGTATTTCCAGCATTCCACACCAATAGGAAATAATTTTTCATATTGCCAAACTCTGTCTATTGATAGAAAAGTTATCAAGTGTAAAAAACTCTGTCTGAGAAAGAAAAAGAAAGGGCTTGTAGTGTGATATAGGAGGACACGTAAGCTTCATTTTGAAGTACACAGACACACCTATATGTGAAAGCATCATATATTAAATATCACACAGCAATCATGTGATAATAACATCCTGTATGTCTATCCACACAGTTACATTTTTTTAGTTGTTGAACTAAGACTAGGGGGCAGGACTTCAACAGCTGTTTATTGCTACTTATCAAAATCAAAACTAGTATTAGACTAAAAGGTCCAGATGTAGTGCTGATGGAATCTAGCATAAACCCTGAGACACTGTTAAACTTGGGGAAAACCAGCAGAACTGAAGCAAAACAAAATTTCCATCCATGAGACACTGCTTATTATTAGATTGTCATCAGCCATGGAAAAATAGAGTGATAAACACTGTTCTGAATCACAGAATCACCTAGGTTGGAAAAGACCTCTGAGATCGGCAAGTCCAACTTCAAGACATAAAGTGTGTGGATTAGCATAGACAGATCTTTCCCAGACCACTGCTAGAATAAAAAATTTATGCCTCAAGTAACATTTTTTAAGGAATATAAACTTTTACACCGATGTCCTGCATCTGACACAATGTTCTAAGCAGCATTAATATCTCAAAAATGTTTAATTTCTGTGGGGTCTCCATCAGCATTATACATGTTCTCCTAAACTTCTGGCCACAAATAGGTTAAACTGAAAATTCAATCACTTCCAGCGATGAATACATTAGGAAAAGTATTCTATCTCACTACACTTTGGCTGTATTTACATTAGCAAGTACAGCACCAAAAAAGTATTAGATTTGTAAAGGGATTTTCTTCTAGGGAACTGGCATGAGTATTTATATGCATGTTGGGTTTTTACTTCTGGCTAGATCTAGTCTAGATTTGTGGACTGAAGGATTCTAGGATGTATGTTCTTTAATTTCATTAAATAAATCCATTTGCATGCTCAGAGAGTGCTGTACAATAAATACTAATCTGCAGAAAATGAAGGCAGTTCAAATTGCACTCCTAAACTGAACGGATGTGCTACTGCACAAACACCTTTTCTTACAGGCAGGAGATCCCACAGAACTATGAGGCACAGGACTGGTTAAATCTGAAACATTGATTGTGCTCTCTCTGGGTCAGCACGTTTCTTAGGCCTCCAAATAATTATGTCATATTTTTTAAGAATTATCATTCTTAAGCACCTGTTCACTAGTAGCTAGTTCCTTAATCTGGTTACATAGATCACATCTGTGTACACTAACTGCACTATTGCCATAAGATGTTTAGGGAATTGCAGCTAAGGTAGTTGCCAATAAACTTCAAATTCACTCTCTCTGTGTGACACCTAAGCAAAACTGTAAAAGGGGAACAGAATACCACATGTGAAATAATATTCTTCCTCCAAGGCTTTCATGAAAATGCACTATAGATTCCAAAAAGCGCTCCTATTTTCTGATGAGGGCTGATAACCCATTGCTCCAAGTAAGTTCAGTAACAGCAGCAAGCCAAGGATCCAGTCCACTTATCAGGTGAGAAGATGGTGGCTACAAGTCTTTATGCAAAGGAAACTGGATTAAATTTAACCCATTAGACTACACTGCACCTCTGAGGAAGGAGAAATTCTGAAAGTAAGAATTTAAAAAGGCCTAGGAAACAACTGCATGCAAAGACCAGAAAATTGTTCCATTATAAAGAATAGTGATCACTAAATTAGTCTAAGCAAATTTTTGAATTGTTTGATGAATTGTGAACAAAATCTGTGATTTCCATAAAATGAGCACTGCCCAGCTAAAAGGCTGGAAAATAGCTAACTTATGAACAGGGAGTGAGATAAAGTCAGTGTCAACTTGAAATATCAAGATGAATATGCCAGCTGACTTGGTTTATTTATCATACCAATTGACAAGGACAGCGAGAGGGGGAAAGAAGCCTCATCATCATAATCCGGTCTTTATTGAAACAGCCAGTCACAGCATGCCATTATCCCCAGCCTCATGATACTCATTTCCAACAAAAGGACCGTGAAATTACAGAAAGAAGGAGTAGGTAGCAGAAAAGATAAACCTGCAAGCCTTTTATCTGCAAAAGCTTCTCTTTTAATCTGGTTCAGGTCACAAAAGATAGGGGTTTCAATCAAACGTTCTTACCAATGAGGTACCACACAGCTCAATCTAAAAGGCACAGACCATAAACTAAAACACCAGAATTTTGACAGAATAACCAAAATGTGTTCATTAAATGATCTGGGAAAACCCAAATTGTGGGTTTTCTTTCTATTTTGTGATTCTGATAGTAGTTTCAGACGCAGAGGTACCTTCAGTGCCTGCTGATTTAACAGTGAAGGTGTGCTCAGCCACATGAGGCTCCATGGGCTGTAACCCATAGTCCTAATTCAGAAGTTTATGTCAGAATAAAGTCACAGAATTCTCATTGTCATTTTAAGTATCAATTACTGGCTGGACTCTACAAATGCCACCCTGTAACATCTTGCAATTAACTCAGCCTCTTTTGCAGGCACAGGATTTTACCCACATGATCACAAGAGAAGGGCATGGGGCATTTTCTAAATTTGAAAGAAGCCTTTGTAAGGCATTTTTTAAAGTGTATATCAATTTTTCTTTCCTCCTGTCAGTTAGTGAAAACTGCTGATAGAAGTAAGAATCTCTCTGAACACTTTCTCAGAACTTTATTTAATGGTAGAGAGGGTGATACCAAGAGACAACTTTTTTTTAATTCTGAAAAACTGTCATAAGAAAATCAATATATATTTGTTTCAATTAACAAATGGAGCCAAACAGCAAAAGAAGCTCCTTTTTATTCCCCTTTATCCTAACTCTAAACCAAAATGAATACTAATGTAATAATGCTACATCAAACACTGATGAATTTACACTGGCAAAGTCTTGGTTGCATAATGACAGCACTCCCCCAGTGAATAACTGCACAGTGCATTGTCCCTTCTAGAGCTCAACTTCAAAGCCCTTGAAAATCTCCTTTGAGTTTTGAACCTTCCAGATCAAAGCCTTGGAGTTCATTTATACTTTTAGGATCAGATGAAGGCAGGCAGGAAGACAGCCGTGATTTAAAGGATAAATCACTTCAGAACAATGTCTATGAGCATTTTCTATGGCATTACACTTGAAATTAGGTTTAGAAAGCAATACCACACAGACACATATTCAGCTTCAGGAAAACTGAGGAAAAAAACATTATTTTTTAACTTTCCCAGTGGAATTTACCTTTCTACTTTGCAAGTCTGTTTACAAAATAATCCTCCCCACAGGTCTAAGCCAAATGTCTTGATGGCTCACACCCATGACAACTCATACATAGGCTGGGATTTAATCTTTACTGCATTAGAGAAAAAGAAAGATTTCAGTGTTTAAAAAACCCAAATGTATGCAGATATCTAAAAAAAATAAGCGTTCCCTCATCAAACAAACAAACACCCTCTGGACCAAGCCTGTGGTTTGATCTGCAAGCAAGCTAGATCAAAGCATGCCTTGTCCAATCCTGCTGCACATGCATGGTTGAAAAGGACAAAAATAAGCCCTACAGCAACTCTGCTCAGGCTGAACAACGAAATCATGAGTTCAAATACATTCTACATATTTATTCCAATATTTATAGACTCTTCAGGTGGGTTTAAACATAGAAAAGCAATAATCGACCCAGCATGGTACTCAGACTCAAAAGCACTCACATGGCTGATGACAAAGGGTGGTCTAAGGCCTTGACTGCTTCTCTTGACTGATTGTATAAAAGATTCAAGCCCAGAACAGCTTGGGGCCTGGTCTGGAAGTAAGATACCCTGTAAGTGGCTTAATATTAGGAAGTCTGCAGCAGAGCTGAGAAGCAGATACAACAGCACCTTGCCACTGCTGCTTCTCTGTCCTTGCAATGCTCAAGTCACCTTTGCACCTTCAGAAGGGAAATTATGCAGGGACTTGTCTAATTCTTGAGACTTCACTTCTCATTCACAACTAGTAATGCTTTTCCTTTTGTGAACAGTGTATCCTAGTGGGCACTGATCTGTGGGGAAGAACAGATGTCCAGTGTGAATATTATACTGGGCTCAGTTTTTTAGACAACACAATCTTGGTATTTTAAAGGCCTAATAAAGGAAAATGCTTTTTCTAACTCTATACACACAACACAGTGAAAAAGAATTTTACTTTTCTAAATCCTCCTTTGGATAGTTTGTGAACCCTCTGCACAAGAGATGAAAATTTTTGAATGGAAACTTTTAAGATCTAAACAACCTCCACTGACAAGGTTTTCTGAGTTTGGATAACAGTCTGGCATTGAGTCACTGGCAAAAAATTGGTCAGGGTAGAGTCTGTATGAGAGTTTGGGAGGGAGAGAGTCTCTATGGAACTCTGAAGAGATAACCCTATGAATAAGATTAAACCCCAACATTTTACATAGTGCTTTTAACGAATTAAACTTCTAGACTATAAAATTATTTAATAATGTCCTAGCACTACATTCAATTAATACTTTCTTGTTTCTTCTTACTGTCAGTCAGGACAAATACAACCAACTGATTTGCACCTTCCACTAATAAGAGCAAAATTCGCTCTAAAGGCCTCACAAAAGTCAGTGGGTTCATACAAGTTTGATTTACTACTTAATACAAAGAAACACTACAGCACTCACAATAAAAATAAATTTCTGATTTATTTCCTGTTGAATAAAAACAAAACTTGAAAGAAGCCAACAGCTGAATGGAAAAAAATTATTTTTCTTACTACTTGTCTGTTAAGTATGGCAAGCTGTTGAACAAAAATAGCACAACTTGCTTCCATATAAACAAGACAAGGACTTAGAGAGATTTCACCTTTTGATGTGACCAACAGAAATACTGGAAACAGATGATGCAATTTTTGCCCTATGTTTTAATCATATGAGTTATCCTAGGCAAACAAAGTACCTCCCCCTTTAGAAAGCTTCCCTTGGGCAGTCTCTTAGTCACAACTACAATAGTGTGTGCACTCCATGTAAATTAACTCTTTCCCTGCCCTCGTCCAAGGCTGTAGAAATACATATGCTGCATTAGAGTGGGATTTTAGAAATGTTGACTGAATATACATAGATGGAAGCAGAGTGAGGCCAACCCTGAACTGCCATGTATGCATCCAAGTGCTACTAGCAGCTAATGTTAAATACTAGGGCAAGATACGGCTGTTTGGAGAAAAGCAAATAATGTCAATCTACTGTAACTGGTCACTTGAGCTACACACTAAACGAGTGAGCAGAGTCCACCTGGCTTATCAATCTTTGTATAGTTCAGACTTTATCCGGTGACCAGTGACAGAACATGAGGGAATGGCCTGAAGTTGTGTCAGGAGAGGTTTAGGATGGATATTAGAAAAAGGTTCTTCACCCAGATGGTGGTTTGGCACTGGAAGAGGCTCTCCAGGGAAGTGGTCACAGCACCGAGCCTGACAGAGTTAAGAAGCATTGGGATGATACTCTCAGGCACATGGTGTGACTCCTGGGGATGGTCCTGTGCCGGGCTAAGGGTTGAACTCTACGATCCATGTGAGTCCCTTCCAACTAAGAATACTCTGTGATTCTGGGGTTTTCCTTTTGTTGTTGTTGTTGCTTTTTGAGGTTGTCCTTTCAGATGCAGGGATTCTGCCAGGATGCAGAAGGATTTATAAAACTAATGCAGTACAGAAAACCAGACACCCACAAGCAGTGGATAGCTTGGGTACCCAATGGAAAATGGCTTTTATGTGTTCCTGCTTCCTCCTCCAAAGACTTCCATTTGTAGAACACACCGTAGTCAACTAGACAGGAGATTACACACATAGGTGACTAGCTCTGGTTGTGACAAAATATTTTAACTTTTAGTTAGTCATTAGGATTTGTTCCTTCGCTAAAAGAAGACTGAGAGTCAGCAGTGAGGATATGGAGAGTCCAAGAAGTAACACAGACCCAAGAACATCTAAAAATTAGACACTTTCCTAACAAAGTAGACACAAAGTACAACTTCCCTAATATCTTTTCCTTTCACCCCTGCAATTCCTGTACAGAGGAACAACTTCCGCTGGATAGCACCGAAGTAAAAGCTGAATTAGCTAAACACAACCCTGAATTTGTTCAAACTTCCATAACTACACAACCTGGAATTTAAACCAGCTTGAAGAACCCTGCTCCTCAACAACACAGAAGGAAGAGAAACAAAAGAGCAAGAGAAAGAGCCATCTCTACAGTTGCCTAGTTGGATTTCCTTACAGGGAAGCTACATATCCATGCCTATGGACAGCAATTAATGACAGCTAAAATATTTTCCTACCAAATATTTAGATCTTAGCCAATTGCTTTCAATTAAAATTGAGTTTCAACTATTTAAGTATTTTATTTTGAAATCATTTAAACATGGATAACAAAATCTGTACAACATCTATTGGGTCAGAATTCCAAAAATTAAAAAAAAAAAAAAAGAAGAATTATTAATGACTATTTGATTACTAAATACTGTGGCATGCTCAGGCAAACTCTTCCTAAAATTTAATGGGAAAAGATATACACTGACCATTTGTCAATTTTTTTTTTTTACAGAGACATCTAAACTAACCCCACAATTTGTATGTTTGTTTTGGTATTGAAAGGAGCACTCTTTTTCTTGTATACTTGCCTCCAAAAACTTTTCCTCTTCTCAGTTATGTGCATATCTATACTTTCTTGCCCTGCACTCACCTCAAGGATAGGTCTTAACAGTTAAAAATCCTTTGACATGAACAGTAGTACTTAAAATAATAGAACACAATGTAGCAGAAAAATATATGCCAATTATCTGAGGAGAATGCAGAAAGCTTCTAATTTATCAAAGGCCTTATATTTTATTGCAAGAATTAAGGAAAACATTGAAACTTCATTTAGACGACGGAAAATGTCAATGTAAATCCTGAACACATAGAAGCAAATACTTATATGCTGGATTAGAAAAGAGCAATGTTTCAAAGCATCATATTTTTTATTCTGTCACTTACTGCATACAGTATCTTATTTCAGAAAGGAATGGAAAACATCAGCAACTCAAAGCCAGGATTTCTGAAGGAAAAAAAAAACACCCAACTGCCCCCAAACCCTCTCCTCCCCCAAAACCAAACCTCCCTCTACGGAATGTGGTTTTGGGACAAAAAAGCTACTGACTATGAAAATATGACATTTACATTAACATGTAATTAATTTGGAGAAAGTGGGCACAAAGGTACATTGCAATTGTAGCTATGCAGAGGCCTTTATTGCTCAGAATGCCATAGGAGTGCAAAATAAGGCTAAAACCTCAGTACAGACTACAGTCCAAGTGTAATTTTTAACTCTCATAATGATAAACAATTACTCAAAAGGTTACCAGAAATCTCAGTATGTTCTTCTCTGTAAAATCAGGGGCTTTAATCAAGTGCTAAAACAGAATTGCATTTGTTGGTAGTTTATCTACTAGAAATGGTGAAGGCTAAAGTAGCTCAAAATAGATGGAGAGTTCCCCTATCCTTTTCTTTGTCATATAACAAGGATAGGGAGAAAGAGACATATTAGGTGTAAGGTTTTAAAGTGAAAACATTCAAAATAGGCAAAAGTCCATCTGCTGAAAGGCAACATAACAACAGATAAATTACCAAGCACAGAAGCTCCATCCTATACACTTTCTTCTACAGAAACCTTGTCCTGGTTTCATCTGGGACAGAATTCATATTCCCTGTTATTATGCTGGAGTTTTTCCCCTCCCTGGGTACATATAAAAACTCATTTAAAAACTTCATGGATTACCTGTGTCTCTGTTTTGCCAAGTAATTTTTCCTCTCACTCAGTGACCTGGTGCAGCCATAGTTGCAAAATAACAGTTTTACTGAATAACAACACGATTTCCTACCTAATAAGAAGATGAGCCCTCACCTCTTCCAGCTGCTGAACCTGTTTCAAGTATTGGTAACTAATTAGCTGAACTAACCAGTTTAGCAGCTCAACTTCAGACCAGCACACACAGATATCTGCACTGGGAGGTCCAAAGAGATAAGGTCGTGTAACCATAGTTAATTCAGGGCAACTTGTCCCTGCAGGGAAAGCAAAAATCTGCAGCCAGTAGAGTTTCCCATGCCTTGACCTCAGTGTTGCATGACAGTGCTGCTGCAATAATGACTTCAAAGAGGCCTTGAGATTTGAAATCAAATCCAACATAATG
This sequence comes from Manacus vitellinus, assembly GCF_001715985.3. Taxonomy (NCBI): domain Eukaryota; kingdom Metazoa; phylum Chordata; class Aves; order Passeriformes; family Pipridae; genus Manacus; species Manacus vitellinus. The sequence goes on from NW_021940861.1 coordinate 1,061,515, forward strand.
CTTTTAAGCTGAAGACCTCCCAAACATTTGTGGCCTGCTCTACTCATCTTCTACAATCTCCTGATTAATCAACTCCCAAAGCCCAGTGGTTTCAAAAATCAAAAGTTGAGTGATCTCAGAAAAAACAGGCCTCACAGAAACCTTGCCCAGAGGATGAAGGTGACAAACTGCTGTAAACCTCTCATCTCCCAAATACCAGATAAGCAAACTAGAGATGCTATAACTCATTTTCTTCAAATTACAAGGGCAGTTCTGAGAATATAAACACATGAACTCAACTCATCCTTCATTCAGTAGGTGAATAATTATGATTCACAGAATTCAATAATATCTGTTTGGATATCACTCCGCCATAAATACATCTCATGAAGTAACACACCAAGGAAAGTACTTTGACATTTCTCAGACTTAGAGATTTTGAGGTAGCATTTTATGCCATTGTATGGGCATAAAATGCTGAATGGATATAGTCAAAAGAGAGACTGAAAAGAAAGCTTTGAAATCTTTTCACAGCCTTTTAAAGAGACTCGTCATTTCACCAAAAAGTATTGATTTGCTTTTTTAAGTGTTGAAAAAATTGGACTAGCCTCGTGTCTGAAAATGAATTGAAAAACTAAACCAAAAGATTTTCAGCAAATTATTATGAATTGTTTGTACTTCTAAACCCAAAAGGTGAAACCAGACATGTGAATAATATTACATTACCCTCCTGAGCAGTTCATAAGTAGGCCAGGGATGCCTATTTACTGGTTACAAAGTAGATAGTGTTATTAAGTGAGTAAAAGAGATAATGAATCAAAAACTGACTGCCTGACTTCAAAGTACCTGCACACACTCCTGAAGGATTCAGAATCCTAGTGAGGACTTTTATGTACATAGCACTGTACATTTATCCTGCTTTGACTTCTAAGTATCTGCTGCTGACCACAAATGGACAAGGAAGTTGGATAGGTCTTCAGTTTGTATCAGCATTGCCACTCTTCTGTTCACAAGGATGTTGCCCCTCATTATTTTACTATGTAAGAGCCCACACACCTCCCTGGGGCACAGAATCCCGTTTCATACATTCATATACTGTTTTGCTCTTCCTGCTGCACATGGCTTGTTCCATTTAACAAAATTGGTAGTACTAGCCTACTAAAAGATGTTGAACAGCTGATACACAAGTGATCTGTTCTTATTCAGATTAACATTAATGTACATACAACTCCACTTTAAAAATATTTTCCAGCTTGCAAAGTCAGTCAAGTGTGATGTTATCTGTTTATGTGTAAGCACTAGTGCCACTTGAGACACTATTATCCACCTGAAATGTTTGCACAGGGCTTCAGGCAGGAGAAAAGATTGATTAGGGACTTGCACCCTTCAGAAACAGTAGCCAGGAGCCAGGTGGGATACCTTAGTGTCTCAAAGGACAACAGACACTTACATTTAGGTAACCAAATCCCACCCTGAATGAGACAACTACAGCTGTTCAACATGCAAACAGCTTTCTTGTGCATCTACTCCAAACACATTAATGAAACCGTAGCCAAGCAATTAAAGAATGCATTCCTAAGTGCTACCAATTTGAAATAAACAGCAAACTGAGACAAATAGTGTTGTTTCAGTCTTGCCAAGGTATCACTTTGACAGAAAAACAGATGTCTTTTTCATTTTTCCTAAGATATTTTGTATTTCATTATATGTCACTACACAATTCTAAAATATTTAATGCATTCTGAAGCATAAAGCAAACATCTGTTACTGAATTATCAACCAGCTTTAAACATTATGCTTATGTGTGCAGTGACTGAATTGATATCACAAGACAATTATAAATCTGGTATGCCCTGGTTTCCAAACACTAGCCTCTTCAAGTACACGAGTTTGTGATCTCTGTAATGAATATTACTTATCTTTATAGCATCAATAGTGTCCTATTTACTTCATGGACAAGTTAAGTCATGACCCCTGTCTGCTCCAGACTGTCAGCGGCAATCAGACCTGAAATATTAAATATCAAGAAGTACAGCTTTGTGCATAAAAATCCTCCTTTAACTCTGTGATAAAAAACAGACTGTGTGGTTGCTGAGATCAGCTGCTAGTTAGTCATGACCACATAGTCAGGCCTTTTCATTCCAGTTTAGTAATGCCCAGACAACATGAGAAAGAGAAAACATTAACACTGGACTGTGACAATTAGAGTATTCTGTGTATCTTGTTAATAAAAGAAAAATACAACATCTATGGATATATATGTATGTGTGAGTATAAATACATACTGTTTAATGTATTGTTGTTACTGTTTAATCCTACCTTGGAAGATAACCCTGAATATGGGCCTTTGGAAACCATGTAAGCATGTCCAATTTTTTTTCCTATTTCAAGTCTATCATTTCTCTTGCATTGCTTTACATACTGTCACCATCCTCACTAGCTCTGGGTGTAGGATATTCATGGTGCAGGATACTCAAAAACTCTGGGCAAACAACTACTGCACACAGCCTGAGTGGTGTCTGTGGAGCCACCCTGGATGCACCCCCTGATTCCTGCAGCCAAGTGGGAAAACACCACCACAGAATCACCTGGGGTATTATCCATGACTTACACAGGAGAAGAAGCACGTTTTCCTCTCGTGTGAGAAAAGAGGAAAATGTAGCATAATACATCTGTGGAAGATGGGTTTGGATTGCTGGAACATTCAGTACCATAGTTATATTCCAAGGAGTAAGAGACTTATATATGAAAATGCTTCACTTTTGCAACACATTCTACTACACAGGTTTGCATAAAGCATCTATTTTTCATGGTAATACACCCTACTGTTTGTTTATAAGTAATAACAGAAGTGAAGACAGTTGAGAGCTGCCCTCTTAAAGCTCAGCCCAAATGGCTGATGAAGTGTGGGGGTGTGTGTGTGGGGGGGTGTGTGTGTGTGTGGGTGTGTGTGGGTGTGGGTGTGCATCCCCCAGCTGGCTCGGTGTCACACAGAGAAGTGTGTAAATAAGTAAAGAAAATAAATTAGTGCCTGACTGCAAAATGCTCCTATAAATTTCCCACACAACAGCACTTCTGTGATTAATCCTGACACAAAGTACAACATTTAGCAGTCAAACATTTAGCACTCAAACATCTGCAAACAGTAGAACTCATGAAAAATGTCCTTGTTTGTAGCTGCTCCTGTGTCGATTATCTGCACTCTAACAAGGATTACATTTACACTGTAAGTGTTTTCCTCTTTGGAGAACAACTCCTTCGAGTTTCTCTCCACTACCTGACTGCCAGTATTCATTACAAATCTAGGAATTTAATATATTTCAGACTTCTGCTCTAGCAAATGGGACTGAGCTTGGCCAGTGGGTTCAAAAGTTATTGGTGAAGACAGAAGGAGAAAGAGGGGGAGGGAGGGAGGAGACTGACAAAAACAGAGACACAGAGGGGATGATCTCATAACCCTCGTCTCCTTGGGAAACCATGAAAATATAACCAGTACAGTTCAACTATGATACATAAGAGCTGGATGAGAGTAATGCCTTTTTCTCATTCTTTCACATGCCACAAATATGGAATATACATTTAAACAATAACCTTATTATAGCTTCTGGAAAAACTATGAAATAAACCTTAGTAACTAGAATATATACACATGGGCTGCAGAGCACAAAAGCAGTCCACTCTCACCTTGCAGACCATATCTGTCAGCTCAACAAACACAAATGGAAATCAACTCCACTTACTTACACTTCAATGGAATGGTGAGTGATCTTTGCAAAGACAAAGATCAAAGAGTGGAAAAGTATAAGAAAGGCTGGTGCACACACACAAACTGTTTTCATCAAACCTCTATAATGTAGTTGTACCAAAACAGATTTTCTTAAGATGTATGATGTATGACTCAGGATGATGACCCTTCCAAAACACCAAAATCCTTCAGCGTGAGATCCAAAAGTATTATTTCTTTTTATTACTGTTACTACTTCTTCTACTACTAATAATAATATAGCAACTTAAAATACACTATGTATGTGCATTTTCATGAATGCATCCTATGACAAAATATTTTTCCCAGCTGGAAAAAAAAATCCAAACAGGTTTAAGTTTTGGGGAAATGCTTCTTCCACATAGCAATAAAAAATGGGCAGTTTCAACCTAAATGAAAACATCTTGCAAAGCTATAAACATTTTAAAAAATGAAAATGAGAGTGAGAATTGAATCCCTTTTCATTCTAGGTATTGTTCCATATACCTTCTCTAATTATACAGTCATATTCAAGGACAGATTGTCAACAAAACTGAAAAATAATAAAAAGAAACTTGTCACAGATAACTGGAGTTGGAAAAGGTTAAATCTTGCACTTCACTGCCCAGTGAACAGAAAAGAACAGATTTCTTAGTGTTGTATGCTGATCACATCTGAAAATCTAGCTTAAATAAATATATCAGAGAAAAAAGGAAGAAAGTCAAGATACCTCTATTCTGATCAAGTCAGGTTTTAAAGCCTAAATTAAGAGAAGAAAGGAAAAAGACAGTTTTAATTATTACACAGGGATGTCGAGATACTGCACACAGTTGTCAGGAAATCTTAGGCCACATTTTAATACTAGAACTGAATTTTTGCTTTGGGTATGCAAATACGCAAATTTATCTACTTTTAAATATTTTATCAAAGGAACGATTTACATCTCCAAGCATAACACTATCATAATTTTAGACACATTATATCTAAGAAAGAAGGGAAGGTTTTGTATACAATGTGTGTTGGCTTTCACCTTTAAAATAACATTCAACTATTACTGACATTTCTACAATTCAAGAAAACACATTATAATACATATTCCTTTGAGTAGCACTCCTTCTCATAAAAACAATAAAAAACCCACCCTCTTCCCTCCTCAAATGCAAAAGAACCTAGAAACACCATTCACTTGAAGGTGGAATCACTTGGTTAGTAATTTTAACTATAAGATACAAGACATTATAAAGAATTCCATGGAGACAAATTAAAGCAGAGAAGTTCAATGTAACTCATTCTTTTGGTGTCCGAGCGCCCTCTGCATCTTTTTAGGTGCATGTTGATTTAAATGTATGCATTAAACATACTCCCAATTGCTTTTTTCTTCTTGCCAACCACTCCCAGGTATAATTTTTCTTTCTGTTTTGAGGAGTAGTGGGAAGCATCTCCTTACTTGGGAATGAAAGAGGTCAGTCACAGTCAGCGCATGGGGCAAGAGTGGAAGGACGAGTTTTTCTTCTCTCCTTAGCCCTTCCATGCAGAGTGACACCTGTAAAGGGACCTGTGGGGGGTTGTGACACTGTTATATGGCAATGGCTGAGCTTCACCCTCAAATTCTCACACTGAATGGCCAAGTCTAGAACTGGCCAGGACAGAACTACAGGACAGCCAGAGCTTTCACTTCAACACATCAACAGAAGCTGGCTGTGCAGTCAAATTGCTGGCTGCTTTTGTCTCCTGGGTCCTTTATCAAATCAAATGATGGGAGAGAAAAACTGCTAGCTAGTAACAGACGGAAGTTTGGGCAATTTTATTTTATTTTTTTGCAAGACAATTACATTGCATAATTCTCTACATTAGAAATAGTTAGAACAGCAGAAAAGTACATGCAATATATATTTGCTTACAAAATATCTCAGCAGTCAGTGAACTGTTCACACAAGATTTGGGCTTCAGGGATTTTTTGTGCTTTTACTAAACAGTATTGCAGCAACTGCAGTTTCAGAAGCACTGACACACAGACACGGATGAAAGATCATCTGCCAGTGAGGACACAGTAAATCCAATAGGAACAGGCTCAGTTGTTCTTAAATAGGTTTTAGCCAGCCTTAAAGAGCCACTGATAATGTGAGGCTTTGAGCATGCAGGGTTTCAACAAAGTTCAAGGAATACAGAATAAGAAATATGTGGATGTTGGGATCATATAGAAATTACTGTGCACAGTAGAAAAAAATGGACATCTGGGATGATTTTGACCTATGTCTCAGTGAACTCTACTTTACACCAATTTCTAACTACATTATTTATTCTAGGATGTGCAGCCTCCAATTCTAGAGACTGAGGAAAACAGCTTCTCTGAGCTGCTTAGGATGATGCACCGATTATTTCTGTTCTGAGATGCATCCATAGCATATATACACTGGCCTATCCTCCCCCTTCCTCACCTCTTGAACAGAGCTTCCAAAAATACCTTTTGCAGTAGTTTTGTGAGAAACCATCGTGAGCCAAAACCAAAACACTCTAAAGGGTAGATCCTCAGCAGTTGTGATATGGGAAGTTTCTCAATCTGAGGAAGAATTCTCTGATGAAAACAAGGATGTGACCCCTTTAATACCATACCTTCCATGCCATTTACTGAATATGTAATGGGAGACCCAGGTTCAGCTGCATGCCCTGCTGATTTATGGTGGAGAAACTTAGAACTCAGTCTCCCACAGCCATATAGAATAATATTCCCTCTTCTGAAAAAAAAATAAATCACACATTTTTCTAGACAACGGTCCTACTGCATCCTTTTAAGTGATACAGAGATCTCTTTCCATTTGAGTCAATCTGCTTTCTGTATTTTTATCAATCTTAAAAGCCAAAACACATTAAAGATTCTCTCTTTCCTGCAGCATATGCTGGCAATCACCTGGCAAGGAGATACTGGCACCATCATTAACTGAAGAACAAAATGTTACTTTTTTTCACTAACTACTTGGAAAATAAGAATACCTTGGGTAAACCTTTCCATGCTCCTCACAATACAACATTTACGCAAAATTATGAGGTGATTAGAGAACTGTGGGAAAAAATGCAGATGGGGAGATTACTATTAACTTATTTGCAGCTACAGTATGAAATGTAATTGCAAGCAGTAGATCAGGTGCACAGCAGAAATCTTATCCAGCTGCTTGCACTACAAGATTGGCTGCTTGAGAGACTTCCTTCACCAGCAGAGCCGGGTGCTTTGCAGCTGTTCAGCTGCTGGTGTATCTGGGCCACAGTCCTCCTTAGGAAAGCAGAGCAGGTTTTGGATTCAGATCAAGTTCTGTTGCAAGCTGGGGCACACACATGGAAAGGGGGACTGGCTGGAGCAACCACAATTAAAACTCTTGAACTGAGCTACTTAGAGGAGTTAGGAGCTAAAGGCATGACCCTGCTATGTCCCACTGGACAAAAGCACCTCAGTTCCTTCTGTTGTCCTTCCCTCATATACTGCATCTCTCTTTTGATGTGGTGGGCCTCATTCTGAACCTCATTATTAGCTCTTTGAAGCAAGAACCATGCTTTCCTATAAGTTCATAAAGCACATAGTACAGCTGAACTTGCAGGGATGTTTCCAATAACAGTTCAGTCATTTAGATAATATTCTTCTAAAATGACTGAGAGTGATGCCAGCCATGTGTTGAGCAATGCTCTCTCTACCAGTAAATAAGGAACCCAGAGGTTGCATGAAGTCAACTTCCCAGAAAGCCCACAACAATCAAATTTGGTTTGTTGGCTTCAAGAAGGCACAGATCTGACATCTGCACTATTAATATTGAAAAAAAGCCTCCTCCTGTTTTATCTTAGAGTGCCTGTGGTCCACTTATGTTGCCACATATCAAAAGGGCAATAAACAGCAAAGCTTAGTGATTTTATTACTGCAGTATGTTATGGTGGGAGTTAACAAATAGGTAATAAGATAGGTTTCCAGTTGTAGTTTTTAGGGTACTGTTACACACAACTCAAGAGCAATGGTGACCCAAGAAACATTACTAAACACATTTGCACTTTTTATTGTTGTGCTTACATGGAGATTTATGTAGGGTTTTTACAAACCTAAAATGGTTGTGATAATTTATGGCCACAAGATATTGCTTATAGAACAATTTTGAAACTTCTAGGTACAGACTGCCAAAAGCTATAAAATCTAGTTCTGAAACTTAGAAGAAAAGAGCAATAGGCTATTCAGTTTGTGTGTTAAACCACAGCTGTGTGCAACATACAGTAGAGTACTTTAATGCTAAATCATTCCAAGATGAATAACCTGTACAAAAAAAAAAAAACAACCCACCCAAATATTTCTTCCCGAACTTCTGCATCTCATGCTTTATACCACATTGCAAAGAGTCTGCTCCTTCATTACTTTAATAAATCCAAGAACATCTCTCATTAGAAAACCTCCTTATTGGACACCCAAAACCCCTTATTGTCAGTAAGTATTATGGCAAGGCAGCAGCCTTTCCCAGTTTTAAGGCAACAACTCTGCTTCTGTCATAAGCCACACTGTCCACCACACATGAAAGCCAGTCTCACAATGGGTACTGAGATACAACACTTTACTGAACTATAAATGAGTTAGACTGACAGAACTTTCCAATGACAACATTCTTAAAAACATTATAATAGCATGTAAAAACTGCATTTTAATTTTGATCCTCCTAAACTACATCAACGAAAGGCAAAAAAAGATTTATGGCTTCATAACAAATAAAGTGGATGAATGTCATCTTGTCCTGCTACTTGCAGAGTCTGGGGGGGAGGTCAATGAGAAAATACTTCTTATTTTATTTTGTATTAAAAAAAATAAATAAAATCACAGTTAATCAGATGAACTATTTATAAGTTACAACATGTAATAAGGGATGGCAGACATTACAGTGAAAAAAAAATCCCCTAATTTATTTTTACTCTGGTGGTCAGCAGAGCAGGGACGGTGGAAAACAGAGCGTAGCAAAGTGTGGCATTCCAACCTCATTCCTACTTTAATAGGCTTGATGGGGCCCTCTGTTTGCAACTGGCAAAACTCCAGAAATTACCCCACAATATATGTCTTAGCAGGCTCAGCAGGAGATCTTGCAAATAGCCTTCACCCACTCAAAGCCTTAGTTTCGGCTATCCCTGCCAGACCAAAGGGGGCTGCTAGAACTGGGATATTTTCAGCAGACAACTAGGAGCACATCAGCTGAGCAACCAGTAGTTCTGTAGAGAAGATAGAGTTTTGAAATATTTCCCCATTACTAACTCTTTATTGCAGAAATGCATTTTTTTTCCCTTAGAAAAGAGTAAACAGAATTTTTTTAAAGGCTTGGTGATTGCATGCGTGGGTACACAGTGTTTGCTCATGCAGGGCCCTCTCTTTTAAAAGTTTTAGAATTAGTAAATTAACTAAAAACCTGCTGAATAAGCTGGTTTTGGGGTTTTTTTATAAACTTACAAAAAGCAGATTTTGGAAGAACTAAAAAACCCCCAACATACATAGATCTAGCAATAACTACCTTTCCCTAGGTTGTCAAATATTATGAATGCTTTATTTGAGAATAAGGTGGTGTGACATTGCTTATTTGTGACAGAACAAAATTCCAGGAAGAATTACCAGCTTCTGGATAACAGCTATAAGTGGAAATTAAAGCTCTTTTGGTTACATAGGGTAGATCACCCACTACGAAATCACTGTGTTCACTCTTTTTACACAGCTTTTAGTTATCATAAAAATCTATCTTGACCGTCATTGCTCACAATTTTCAATTTGGCAGATTGCCTATTCCAAAAATAGGTAAGATATAAATCAAAATACAGAACACGACTTTTCAAGGTAGAACAGACATGAAGAATCTTACTGTCTAGCACAGTATTTCAGCAAAACATCATAACACTGAAGTACAAAAACAGTTATTATCAGTCATAAACTGTAAGTTCATCCCTAGAAATCAAGATTTCCTCAGTGGAATACTGTGTAAACAGAAGACAAGAAGGATGTGAGTAATCCATACAGACTCTCAATGTCACTAACACATAAAAGAAAAAAAAATCCCCCAGATTATTATCTTTACTTGATATTCATTATCACTTAATTCAGCTAAGTTGCTGAAATGCTTGTATTTTGAAAGGGTAGGAAAAGAAGTAAAATCTTCTCAGGAGGGAATAAAGCAGAGAGCAGTTACACATGAATAAGTAAAACGTTAAGTATGCTATGAAATTATGTATGCAATTATTTGATAGTTAGCTAATTAAATTAAAAAACAGATTTAATTCTGTATAGACCTAGAGCTTTTATACATTAAACAATTACAGAAATTGCAACCAATTTAATTTCAAACTTTTGAGTTTACTGAGCCCGTGCTTCGTATCTCTTAAGGAATTCAAATGCAAGGAGTACATTTGCATATATGTCCTTGCTGATCAAAAATGAAATATGAGAGAACACCCTTAAGATCCCTGCTTGACAACTCTCTGAGGAAGCAGCTGAAACTTTAGATATCATTTTACCTCCTATACATGAACACTTTGAAACAGGTGAGGCTCCACTTAGTGTAAGCAGTAACAAAAGTGCTGCTTCGCTCTGCAAAATTTATATATTAACATAAACTATTAAAGTGGTATTATTTTGGCCGTCGGATTGGATGGCTGTAAAAATTCCTTCCTCTGTGAAATAAATGGAAGAAGACTGGCATCTAACAAGCTTCATCCAACCCAATACAGAGAAGTTATCCTGAAGTCACAACCTTAAGTTGTGCCAGCTCCCCAGCAGCCACGTGGGCTCTGTATCACACCTGTTTGCTTAACACCAGTTCACACTTAGGATGGGCTTTCTCAGCTTTGCCTTCATCGATTCTGTCTATCTGTGAGAACAAAGGGCAGCCCCAAGTGCTACAATGTGCAAGGAGCACCGCCAGGGCAATGGTGAGCACGTGCTCAGTTACAGCCTTTCATTAAGCACAGCAGCACTGTTTCTCAGATGTCTTCCTCTTTCACAAGGTAGTATAGTTAGAATGAAAAGCAGTTGGCTCAGGATACCAGTCAGATGTTATGGCAGAAACCTGAATATCTAACTTCTGTTACTAGACCACCAAAGGGTCAACCTATTTGCCAGGATGATGCTTGTTTTCTGAAATTTGTGGGACTCGTCACTGACTCCACATGTTCAAAGAGCACGGAAAAATGTCTGGGTTTTTTTTTTCTTCCCTCCAGATCTGCACAAGAATGTACATATTTCCTTTCAGTTTCATCACTATGGTCTGCGGTTTTATCATCACAGCTCAGACTGTGATAATGTTCAGCCTACACCAAGACTTTTTACTATTGTCAGCACCAGGCACCCAGCCATGCAATTCACTCCTCCTTCAGGTGATATTACACAAACTCCTCAGCACCTGAATCCAGAAGCCTGAGACAGGGAAGGCTCCTGCCAGAGGTTTCAACCGGTAGAGGTGCATTCCTAGTAGGCAGGCACACACATATATACAACAAATACATACACATGCATGTGGCCAGCCACACAGATCAACAGACAGGAACACTCAGCAGCAATGGCCTTATCCTGTTCCCCTCACTACCTGACCAGGATGAAGGCCTGCTACAGGAAAACATATACACATGTATAAATTTTGATCTCTCCAGTAGCTGAGCCAGACATACAAGCCCTTGAGGCCCAGAGCCCACTCCAGCTGCTGGCAGAGGTCACCCCTGCACACACCAACAAAGGCACAGGCAAACACACTAGAGATTCTGACAGTAGCTGCTGTTAGTCTACTCAGCAATTCGTCCTTGGACCCTCTCATCTCCAGGTGTCTCACCCTGAGGCACATATGCATCCACTCCCTTGACTCTCAAAAGCCCTGCAGTTTCCATCATAAATAGTGGGATTCCCGCTGTTGCCACCTCAGTTCCTCTGGCCACTACCTGGCTTCCCCAGCAACCCCCTGGCTAGTCCAGCTTTGTACTGGCCAGTGATCACACACTGACCTGCAAACCCTCCCTCGTTCCAGCTGCAGACTCCACGGATGAACAACCCCTGTGACTCACGGTCTGACTTCTGTTGCTGACTGCTGTACTCACACACAGAACAGTCCCTCAAAAAAGAGTAAAGGTTCCTCAGAAGACAGGACAGTCCATGCCAATCAGATAGAGGGCAAGGCCAGACAGGTGTACCGAGAAGAAACTGTTTACATGCGACCGATCTCTTTTCTCTCCTCTTCCCTCTACTTTCCATACTTCTTTTTCCTCAAACCACTTAGATGTTTCCCCCTTTCTCCACCTTTGTTTCCTCCACATAACAACCCACAGTAAATTTTCTGCTATCCCAAGATGCTCTTCCCCTGCACCCCACAGTGAGTGCCATACCCCAGGATGTGACCCCCTCAGTCCGTTACCTGGAGAGGTGTTCCCATCTTGGTCAGTCATGCTGGACCGTGGAGCTGATGTTCCCCTGAGACAGCCTTGGGAGGGCCCTGTCTGATGCTGTGTCTGTTTGTGTGGACATTGTAACTTATAAAGGTTTACCAGCAATATCTGCTAAACAATTGTAAATCTCTCTCCAAAACCGTAACAGGCAAATGTCTTAAGAGACAAAATACAAACTGTGGAGGCAGGGAGAAATGGCATAGGCAGAAAGCTGGTATTCCTTAAATTTGGTTACAGTTCCAGGAACTACCCAATTCCTTCTCAAGTCCCCCAGAGTGGCTTTACCCCTTGCCTGCACAGACAAAGCTAATGAGCACATTTAGAGCTTGAGCTTTACCTAGTCCCGGTGCTCAGAAATGTGGAATATGTAAAACTCTCCCAACAAACCCAGGTTCCAGTGCTGAGGAGGCTCAGCCTCCTAATCCCACTGCATTCAAAAGAAAGCTGCTTTGTTTACATGAATTTGGCTTTCAGAGTTTTTCACCAACAATCTGGACAAATTTAAATCAGTAGAACATTCAGGCAAAGTTACAGATTTCAGTGCACAGAGAGTTTAATGTGCAGAATCTCCTAACATACAACAGCTATTCTTTAAACTGCAAACGAAGCCTAGAGCTGTTTTGTAGAAACAAAAACTGCAACAGATCAAGATTTTCTGGATAATGGGAATCTTGAAAGAATATGCAGCCATAGCTGCCTTGTCTGACAATAAGTGTTGTTTGAGATATCACTAGACACTGTACAAAACCACAGGGAATGACTGAAAGAGTAGGTTGCTGGGCTGTAGCTGAGCAGCAGACTAAGTGTAGCCAGGACACTTAAATCTAGGCAAATAATTTTCAAACTCATAAGTCATAAGGTATCACAGTGTTCTAGGCAGCTAAGGCAACTAGAAATGCAATGCAGAATGTATATTTTTCTTGTACCCCAACAGCAAATGGAGGCACTGAGACAACGGCAGGTTTTACTATCACTGACTTCCAAGTATGCCAGATCCTTATTTCCTGAGGGATCTGTGCTTTTATTTCTCAGAAAGATATTTGTGCAAATATGCTTTCCTTCCTTCCCTCCTCCTCCATCCCAGCTTCCCCATGTTCCACCAGTCAAAAAACATCCAGCAACAACATAAGGGCAAAACAGGCGGGGTGGGGAAAGGGAATTGCAATGAAAAAACCCTCTGGACTACATTTTGTAATCAAATAACCTCCAGGTTCTGCTCCAGGCTAGCCCATTTTTTTCTCTGGCTGTCGGCTATTCCACCCTGCAGAAAAGGGCTGTTATTGTGCTCTGCACAGGTGCATAGAAAGACTCCTAAAGAGAACTCCCAACGAACACAAGGCATAAACAAACTCAAGTGTGGTCTTCTCTTCAAGAAAATAATTCAGCCAATGTGAAACTCCCTCCTTGTAATAAATTAGCTCCTAAGAGTATTCAAAAGCTAACCTTTGACCTCCTCCTGTATTATTCTCATGACCACCAGTGGGAGAGGAGGTCAAGTTGGTCAGTTCTTCTCACCAGTCACTGATGCCTCTTTAGCAAAGGAGGGATGGGGGAGGAGGCAAAAGAGAAAGAAAAAGAGAAGGAGGGGGGAGAAAAATCAAATTTGCTTCTCCATTGAAACATAGGCTTAGTAAGTAAACCAAAGAGGCCCAAGCCTCCCCCGGCAGGCGTCCAATTTTACAACACATTTGTAAGTGTGCTGCTGTCTAAATATACTCAACACAGGGAAATTCCACACCATGGCTACAGCCAACGGGCCAGCACTCCGCAGCCAGCTGCTGCAGGATCTTTCGGTGTTCGGTCTGCAAACTAAACCCATGGAAAGCGAATGGAAAGGCCACAGCTGGCAGCTTGTTTTGGCTGCCTCACATACATAAGGCTCGTCTCCTGATTGAAAGCATATGAAGAAGGTTAGGGTGCTAAAAATAGCATAATTTGTTAAGTGGCACATTCCACCTACTCGTGGCTGGCACATGTTAAGTTCATTCATATGCACAAGACATTCCTTGCCAATCTCTTCCAACATTTTTCACTTAGTGGGTAGCAATTTTTAGAATAACTACATCATGGTATCGTATTAGATAATCTTTGTTAATAAACCCACACATTAATTTGCTTCCCATGTCACATGCAGTTTCATAGGAAACCCCTCTTTTGATGGTCGGGATAGTTACAGAACTCCTGGTAAATGGAGTTCTCTGAAAAGTATTCCAACTATCTGTAGCTGGCCAGCACTTGATTTATTTTGCCAGCATATACATCAGGCTGGGTTGTGAAAAGAACCCACTTTTATTTTTATTTGGAGTACAAAAGCTGCTCTGTAGTTTCAGTACCTCCCATTGCCTGGATACTTCTCTGTCACCTCTGCACTTTGTATTGCTGAGGGGAAAGACTGGGACTTTCAGCAGAAAAATACATTGACTGTTTCCCTTGTCAGAATAATATTAATCTGAAAGTCCATTTCATTACCTCTAAGCAAAGATGAGCATTTTATCTCTGCATTCGACAGTATATAATAAATCTACCTGGCAAATCATCACCACTATGTTCTAGCTCCTTCTTGGAACTCTATGATATGTCTTCTGAGACATTGCTTTGCAATTATTCTATAAAACCATAAACAAGCAAACACTTTTACATAAAATAAATCTAAATTACATAATTCCATTATATTTAAAAGGATAGTAGAGTTAACTGGGGATGAAAGCTGAACACATACAAGGTAAGAGAACAAAAAAGGCAAGACATCTTCATGCAGACAGAATGAATACATTTTTTCCAAATGTTGTTAAAGTCATAATAAAGTTTATAAGGAAAATTGTATTCTTGAGACAGAAAAAAAAAACAACATGACATCTTTTATTTTTAAGTTACACAAATTTTTAATAATTTCACATTGTTTAAACACTTTTTTCGGCTTATTTTATACTCTACAGTTCTTCCCAGTTTTGTAAAATACCCCTGAAAAAGACTAATTTATAATTTCTCATCTGAGAACTATATGAATTTTGTGATTTATCTACCAAAGTGTATGACACATACTGTTTTGAAGAATTTTTACTTTTATGAAATTAAAGTGATTTTTTATCTTCTATCTTAGTAAATCAATTTGGAATTAAATATTTCAATCATTCTAACATTAAATAGTCCATCTATTGTCTAATAGCTTTCAAATCTTTATTTCCATTTCTGTCTTTTGGGAACAATGTAAGAATATAAATAGTACTGTTGACTCTGACGTGACTCATCCCAAACCAAACTCTGATGAATTTTCCAAGACAGCAAAGACAAACTGACAGAAACCTCACAGAACCAGCTACTATAAATGACCCATATGAATTGTGATGGCAAACAATTAATATGAAAAATAAGCCACAAATCAAAACAGAGTCCATAAGCACAGAATTTCTTAGTTAACTAAGGTGGTAGACAGTGGACCTAAGCTGCCTAATTTCAGGAATCTGAGTATTTCAGAATAAACATGCAGCTGCAGTAATTGAAACAGGGAAGTATTCAGTGCAAGGCTACTGTTGATCTCATAGTTGCTTAATGATCTGTGTAAAACAAGCAGCACGACCGTGTATCAGTTCACACCGGATAATTCACAACAAAACACCATTATAAGGGGCCGTTCTTGTCTCATATTATCAGACAATACAGGCTCTAAAATTTAATGAAGTCTGACATACCTAGGTTAGTTTCCTGCTCAATAATTTTATTGTCAGATTTTTCCCCAGGAGCACAGATTCTATTTTCACTATCTTTACCTACACATGACAACTCCTGGTTCAAGCCGATAACTAAAGAATAAGTGAACAGATGGAGTTTTGAGCAGTACCTTGCCAAGTTGGATGAGAGGAGGCAAGATTTCCTGCTTTCCCACTTTGTGAATACACTTTGGGGTTTGGCTGCACCAAGGTACGTGAAAAGGAACACGCACAGACATCCCTCAGCAAATATACAGTCACAATTCAAAATTGTTTTTGTCATTTTAGAGCATGGCTATCACAGACACAGATAAAGATTTTTACACAGGACTTGGCCCCACAGGAAAGAGGAACTGGTATGGGATGAGGCAATGCAGAGGGCTCAGAATAGGTTGCAAAGTATAACATATTTATACTACACTTCAACTCCAACCAGACACCTGAGATGCTGAAAGCCTTCAGGATGTCTTTTACCAGCTGGACAAACAGTTGGTGGCACAGCACAGCGATCAAATTGCATCACACAAGGCAGAATTTGAAGTCATGCACAGACGTAGCTGGGCTGCAGGCTGAATGTAAAAGGTTCTCTGTATTCACCCCCAGTAAACTTATAAGGACATGTACTAACTTTCATGAAGTTCATGTGGGGATTCCCATGTGTCTGCTGTTCCATGATGACAGACATTCATCATGAGATCTGCAGGGCCATCAATACCCATTAATGTCACTGTAAGCCAATGAGTGTCCAAATAGGACTCTCCTTTCACAGCCCATGCTACGGCCTCCTGTGGGAGCAGTGTAAGCCT